>NC_056669.1:32939913-33249741 GCF_018350195.1 Panthera tigris
ACTGCATATTTTATATCTAAACTTAGGAGCAATCAACCTCTACCACTCAAATAGGTGCCCTTCTTATTTGTGTCATGCATCACGAGTGTCAGGCACTACTCCTTAGGAACAGAGGCAATACAACCACTAAATAAATAGTTTGTGAAAGAGAGGAGGCCATCATCTGGGCAAGCAGTTTTAAGAACTGCAGTTTCAACTGGGAAAAGCAAAGAGAAAATGAATCGTCAACATATAAGACATTATCAGCAATTTTTATACAAGGGGAAATTTCACTTCAGTAAATCATCATCAACCATTAGATTAATTAAATGTAGTTGACAAGCTTTTATATTGGTTTCACATTATTTTATTTAATTCATAAATTTATTTGCTTTTAAGATTGTATGAATAAGCATTAGAATTAGTTTCGTGCTTATATATAACTACCATAATAAATAACTGACTCTAATATTAGAGTCCACTAACTTTTCTTCCCTCTAAAAGAAGCCTAGACATAGAAGTTTGAGAAACATCCAAAATGCAGAGAAGATACCTGGACAATTCCACCTTAAGGCAATGAAAGGAAGCACTGGTAATAAGTTTGTTTCTTAAATTGTTTGTTTTGATCCTTAAATTCCACATGAGTGAAATCATATATCTGTCTTTCTCTGATTTATTTCACTTTGCATTATATCCTCTAGCTCCAACCATGTTGTTGCAAATGGCAAGATTTCATTCTTTTTTGTGGCTTAGTAATATTCCATTATGTACACCACATTAAAGAGAGAGAGAGAGAGAAAAGAGAAACCAAGAAACAGACTCTTAACTAGAGAGAATAAACTGATGGTTACCAGAGGGGGAAGGGGCATGTGTGAAACAAGTGATGGGGATTAAAGAGTACTCTTCTCACAATGAGCAGTGAGTAATGTATCAAATTGTTGAATCACTATATTGTACACCTGAAACTAACACTATACATTAACTATACTGGAATCAAAATTAAAAACTGAAATAAAAAAAAAGAGAGAGAGAAAGAAAAAATAAAGAAGGGAAGGCCCCAAGATGCCACAGGGCAAGTGGAGGAAAGAATGTTCATATACTCCCCACCCAATAATTCAATTAAATGAATACAATTCTATTTCTGTCTATCCTTTTTTTCTCTTTTCTGTTTTTGGGAGGAGGGGAAGTCTATTCTTACAAGGACAAAGCTCACATAAATATCTAAAATTATAAAGTATAAATTAAAGGGGGAATTTATGAGAGAGCCATTTTGAGGTGACCCTTTGAATATGATCTTTAAAAGAAGAAAATCAATAAGCAAAAATAGCCTATGATTTCACAACTCAAATTTTGAGGATGATACCTGTTAAAGGAACAAAGTTCATAGAATAACATTTGATGAAAAGGGTGGAGGATTTTGAGTCACCACATGAACTAAAACCCAATTCTCCAGTATCAAATATTCTCAAGTATTGCTCACCAAATGTCTATGACATATAACAAAACGAACAAATAATTCTAGTGGTAAGATATTTATAGATCTTCCTTCACTATATAGGAAAGGCAGGGCTCAGAGAGGTTAAGTTACTTGCCAATTACCACACAGCATTTGACAGCACCAGAATTTATTTTTTTCTTTTTTTTAAGTTTATTTTGAGAGAGAGAGAGAAAGAGAGAGAGCACACACAAGTGGGGGAGGGGTAGAGAGAGAGGGAGAGACAGAATCCCAAGCAGGCTCCACACCATCAGCACAGAGCCTGATGTGGGGCTCAAACCCACAAACCATGAGATCATGACCTGAGGCAAGATCAAGAGTCAGACACTTAACCAACTGTGTCACCCAGGCGCCCCTGACAGCACTAGAATTTAAATTCAGGTCTAGGTTAATCCACTTAATTAGCTGTCATCCATTTTCTTAAAGTAGATGTGAATATGAAAAGCAATAATTTTAAGAATGTTAAGTATCTTACTTATGTTATTTAAAACTGAAATCATGTAGTCAAGCAAGGTTTTCCTTTCTTTATAAGGACCCTTCCAAATACTCTACTAAAGAAACTATTAACCTTAAAAATAACACTGCCAGTTATTTTACCAGCGAAAATGGGTTTATTCGGAAGTAAGAGAAATGCAATCCTGGACAAGCAAGCTATCACAAAACCATAGGTAAATCTAGAAAACAGAGAAGAGGAATGTTATTTTATGGAGAAGTTGGAGAAGTTCTGAACCCCTGTTGTCTGTTGTCTATTGGAGAAAAGCACGAGTTCAGAGTGATGGTGCTTTCTCATTGGATGAGTTGCAAGGATAGTAGATTTCTTGTAGGAAATGCAGTGTACATCTTTCCCTGTTGGGGTCTGTAACTGATGATTCTCTCCTGTTGAGATTCTTTTATTGGGGTCTGTAACTGACAATACTCCTGTAATTGACATTGAATGGTACCTACCAGCCTCCCCTTCTAACATGCTTAAACTGCCTTTGTAGTTTCCCTTCATGTAATTCTCAAAAAAGGTACATCCTGAAGTAAAAATCAAAAAGCATATGAGACTCCTTACCTGGGGCAGCTGGGTGGCTCAGTCGGTTAAGCCTCCAACTTTGGCTTAGGTCATGATCTCTCAGTTCATGAGTTCAAGCCCCACGTTTGGCTCTGTGCTGATAGATCAGAACCTGGAGCCTGCTTTGGAATCTGTGTCTCCCTCTCTCTCTGCCGTTCCCCTGCTCACTCCCTGTCTGTCTCTCAAGAATAAATAAACATTTTTTTAATTAAAAAAAAAAAAAGCATAAGTGACTCCTACTGAAACAGTTACATATGTATTAGCCAAAAGTCCATGCCAAAATTCTCACCAGAAAAGCTATGAACTAGGATAGAAATAATAGAAGATGCTTAGATGATGACTGTCAGCTCAGGAAGGCTATATTAAGAAACCATTAATTATTAATGAAAATAACAGCAAAGTTCTAAAAATAAAACTGAAGTGGATAACGGATACACTTACTGAAACAGTAGGTACAGAGAATGGAAAGGCATAGTTAGGGAAGGTGAAGGCTCCCTAGAGCAGAAAAGAAAAACAGAAGGGACAGAACTGGGGAAAGGAGGGCTTCTTGGTGGATCTGGGATAGAACTATAAGCAGGCTTCAAAGTCCTGTAGGCACACTCTTACCCTAGCTGAGCAGCTTCGGAGAGCTGGCACTTAGCAGCTGCAGCCTAGCCTCACTGCATCCTTCCCAAGGGACAGAAGGTGGCTTGGTGGGAAAAAAGCAGTGCCATCATGTGACTTCAAGAGTTCCTCTGCTCCAAATCTCTATTTGGCAGCTGATGCTGGGAATTATTTCAACAAGGAATAAAATGTCTTCCTTCCATAATGATATAAATAACCAAATGTTAATTAAAATAATGTACTCTCATCACAAACCTAAGAATTCTAGAAAGACGGCAGGTTGTATATTTAAGCGCTTATGACCAAATGAACAAGACAGGTTCTGCATGTTCAAGGAGCTTACACTGTCATGATTTCCTCACTTATACATGGAAAAACCAACTTATTAAGGATAGGAATCACCTAATTTTTGCAAGACTAGATTAAAAAATCATAATAAAATACATACTATTCCTAGCAAAATAACATGCATTTCAGAGTTTTTATCATAGCTATGGAAGTGTTTTCAATTTTTGAAACACTAAAATTGATCTCCCCAGCAAAATGAGGAGAAAATATCACTTGTAGACCACCTGGCAGCTCCAGCAAGAGTCAGCTTGGCACTTAAGCACTCGGAAATGGGGAAACTCTTTCGGAAGAGGCTAAAATGCAAAGATGCTAGTCCTGAAACCTTAACCAGAGTTTGCAAACCAGAAGGAAGGTGAGTTCACATTTGTGTATGTACAGAATGGAAAGAACTGCATATAAGTTATTTTTTTCACAGATCAGTAAATACTGTTACCAGCAGCAGCCTCAAATTCAGAAATTGAATGAATGTGGGTATAAAACATATCCTCTTTACCCTAGTTAAGTAACACAAGTGATAAGTAAATGTTTTGGCATTTGGGATGGTTAAAAAGATTTGGGAGCACCCTTATTTCAAGATATTTTGCTAAGCTCTATTCTTACCATTAATACATGCTTCAAAATACAGCTCAGATGCTAATGTCTCAGTGTTGGGCACACACACATCCCCAACATGTTGTTACTGACCTTTCACGATGATGGTTCCCCTACATTTGTCCTGGGGATTGCTAGATCTCCTAAAAGCTCTCCAACTTATGAAAATACCTCACTCACCCAGTCATCAGAGACCAGATAATTCAGGGCTTCATTTCAGTAGCTAAAACCTTCAGAAGCTTCCATTAAGATGCAAATACTTCCTGGGAAAGGTACAAGTTAAGCCTCATCAGTTACATCACTTCATTTTCTCTAAGAGAAACTGGAGTTAAAACTAAGACTGTCCTAGGTCTTAGTAACTGAAAGTGAAAAACCAGCAGATTCAGGAGGGAGTAAAGAAAATCGGCTGGGAAAAGGAAGTGGGGAAAAATCCCTAATGGCAGTTTTTACTTATATAATCATCAGAAATTCTGGTTGACCTTTAACCATCAACTCTCATCCCCAATGACTCGACCAACATCAGATTTACAATATAAACCAAAAATTAAGACGCAACAAAAAAACTGGTAGAGACTAAATCCACTGGTGCCAGGCTGTCTTCGATCATCTCCATCATCCTCCTAATGACAAAATTGTAAATGTCTATTTTTTTAAAAAGCCAATTCTGTGATTGATTGTGCCCAGTGAAGAGCCACTGATACACATAAGAAATCAGTAATTTTCTTTGAATATCACTAAACTACCTTCATTTTATCCTTAAGACAAACTCTTGAATCCCTCCTTCAGGACTTTTTAAAAAGTGTTCAAATCAGGCATAATAAAATTACAAACAAACAAAAAAGGACCAACAGTCTCCAACATTTTTCAAGGAGCGTTATACAAAAAGATAACTTTGAACAACTTTCCTCAAGATACACTCCTGTGTCCAGTGGAGGACTTCCCCTTCTCTGTAGACATTACTTAAGTAAAGAACACCTAAGAACAAACTTTGTTGGCCACCAGCAGGGGAGCTCTTCAGCTTTTGTCCTAAACCCATTCAAACAAAAGAAGCCCCGAGTCCTCCATCCCACCCCTCAAATCCGCACCCTGCGGGGACTCGCCACATCCCTGCGCGCCCTCCATCCGCCCCTGCCCGATCCACTTACTCCTCAGCGCCCCAATGAGCAGAGAGCCGTCCTTAATGAGCTCTTTAATGAACTTGTTGGTTCGCTCCAGCTCAATCTCGTGACACTGCAGGCGCTCCCTGAAATCTGGGCTGTCCAAGTAGGAATCGCTGAACTCCAGAGTAGGCAGCCCCATGGCACAGACGCTACCAGTGGCTGCCGGGGCACGTCCCGGCCGGCGGTGAGGGCGGGAACAGCCGGCGACCGCGGCCGGCGCTGAGGACGCACGATCGCGGGGAACAAGCCAAACGCTAGGGGACTGCGCAGAGGAAATGGGCCCCGAGCGCCGCGCCGCCTTGCACCCGGCTCCCGGGGCGCGCGGACGCCTCCGGGCTCAGTCTTCTTCCCCTGCGGCGAGGAGTGTGCAGACTCTGGCGGTGGGCCGAGGCGCAGGTCCGCTCAAGTCGTTGTCATCAGAGCGCATCGTCGCTGCAAACAGCTAGGCGGCGGAGGCTCCGGGCCGCGGCCGGAGCAGGAAAGTTATCCCACGGCGAGCACACACTTCCGGCACCTCCACTCTCCTACTCTCTTGACAGTCGTTTGTGCTCTGAGCCACTCTGGACAGGCCAGGGAAGCCCTCCCCCTTGGCGGACGCAGGCTCAGAGAGCTTGCAAATCGGGCCTGGGCTGGGAGACCCTCCTCCAGCCGCCGCACTCCCACCCCGCGCCACCCCGCCTCTTCTCCCAGTCACCCTCGGCCGCCACCCACCCGCCCGCACTTGGCTCATGCGCTGCGCGCGGCTGCGGCGTAGTTGCGCTCACGCCTTCGCCAGGGGCGTCAGCTCTGTCTCCTCCCCGGCACCTGGAGCTGACTAGCTCATGGCAATACTTTGCGGTTCTCCACGCCCCAAAGGATCTCAAACTACCAACGTACCTCCCCTACCCGTCTTTCTCACCACCCGCACCCTAAAATTGCCTGGGAGAGAAACCAACTTTAACTTTCCTTGAAGTTTGGGAAGTCATTTTGAACTCCGGTTGAAGATGGTACTTTTTAGCATTAGTTTAGATTTTATTTCACACGTTTCCACTAAATACGTATAAATTCCAGATTGAAAAGTTTTCCTACCTCTTTCCCACCGCTCACTTCCTTGATCCAAGGAAGTCAGAGTTTTTTATACTGAAAATGAAAAGGTTCATAGGCCTTGGGATGTTCCTTGTTTTTCCAAGTAGTTATGAAGGTGGAAAGATTTTAGACCATCCCCATCCCCCAGATACGCACCTTGGACTGAAGGGCTCCCACTTATAGAAGAATACTTACATCACAATACTATATATTTTGTTGGCACCTGGATGGAATTATCCTACAAGCATGAGGATTTTCAAATTGTTGAAGTTGGCTGGAATTCCAAATGAATAGTAAATTCCTACCAAGAGTCAGTTACCCCTTCTCTGATAGAGGATCACCTAATAAATTCCTGTTCTCTCCAAACCTTGACAGCAAAACAAAGTACTGCCTTACATCCAGTCCTGCCATCATCCATAGTATTTCTGAGAACTCTGTTATTTTTCTTAAGAATCTGCTTTTAATTTCTGTGTTTTCATTGCTCTGTACATTTGAACCATCTGTTTAAAAAACTCTTCTACAGATCATGGGAAAAATTCCATTAATGTACTTTACATTTTTCCCAATTAAGTTTCAGAGACTGTCAAGACTTTTAGTTTCAATTTTCTTTAAAGAAGTACACATGAACATTAAAAATAGTACATAAACATTAAACTAGGATAAGATGATGTAAACAGTGTATTTGATGGCTTTGATTTAAATTCTTCTCAGCCAAAAGGGTGCTTGGGTGGGTTAAATGCCGGACTCTTGATTTTGGCTCAGGTCATGATCTCACAGGTTCTTGAGTTCAAGCCCTCTGTGCTGAGAGTGCAGAGCCTATTTGAATTCTCTCTCTCCCTCTCTCTCTGCCCCTATCCTGCTTAAGCTCTTTCTCAAAATAAATAAATAAACTTCAAACAAATTTTTTAAATAAAATAAATTCTTCTGAGCAAGGAAATTGGACTTAAAAACCTTCCAACCATATTCTTATCATTGTACCTCTAAATATTATCAGAATGTCCAGTCATCACTAGAGCCATTTTAACTCCAGTGTCTAACCTATGTCTGTCAGTTAAATACTCCTCATTTGGGTAGGTGGGGTCAGATGGTGGGCAATAATGCCATTTGTCAGTTAATTGAGTAGCCCAAGCAGTGGGGCTGTTTTTCACCTGAAGCAATTTTATATTCATCACACAGCTTGAAAGACAAAAAAGTCAGGCCAAACAAATATTTTTCTTTCAACTTTTGCCATATTGTTTTTTCAAGCAAGTAAATTCAATGCCAACTGCTGAGATATGAGATAGGATAAAATATAACAATCTCTTCCTGTTTTTCATTAAATAAAATTTCTGTGATTCTTTAAAATGTATCAACAGTCTGAAAAGTAGCATTTAATATATTATTGGATGTCATTTTTCATTTTTTCAAAAGTCTTATATGTCAGGACACATTTATTCTAGATTCTGAGATATGGGTTATCATTTGCCCATTCACATGTGTAGCTGCATGTTTTATGCCAACTATCTACATTAGTAGAATCTGAGTCAAGAAGTGATTTGTATGGAAAAACAAATAAAGCAAAGCGAAGTACCTGACCTCAAGAAATTCTAGGAATAGAAAACATCAAAAATGAGTACCTATACATTAAGCATAATATGCTGTGTTACAGAGCCTCACACAGATGCTGGACCAATAATGCATCAATGCCATTATTAGTGTTTCCATTCAGGCCCATAACTGCATTTACATAGAATTAAGATTTTTCCTCCTACCCTTCATCCTTTAGTCTCTAAATTTAGTAGGTTATAATGGACTTTTTTCCCTATAGGTGCTCTCAGGGTTACTCATGACTCATGCCTGTGATTCATACTTTAATTATACTTGCTAGTCAAGCTTTCTTTTATGCCACATTAACCAAGCAAAGAAATGGTTTTGCTTTGAGGTGAATTTATCATCAGTTTTGAACTGTTGTTTTTATGTATTATTTCCCCCACCATAATAATTGAACTAGATTCTTTCTAAAAGAATAGACTTTCTAAATCAAAGAGTGTCTATACCTGCAAGCTTCTTTTCATAGGAAATTTTAATGGATCAAAATGTACCCTTTCTGAAAATTTCTACTTCACAGTATGTGGGCCTGTCAGCGGCATGTGAGTTTCATAAATATTATTGGCTGACATACTCTTTGACATGTTTACTGGCACAGAGGCATGTCTCTGTTAGTTTTCTTAATTCTGTAATAAATGGGATGTATGGGGCTTTGTTTATTTTAAAAAGCAAAATAGTGAGTTGGGGATAGTAAGCTAATATATGATATTTGTAAATCTGCCTATAACTTTTTTCTTGACCTAGATCCTGGCTGGCACTTAATCCTGGTGCTTGATATATACTTAATAAGTATTACTGTTGGGTTATTATTACAGTAGTTGCCCCTTAATTGTAGCTTAACTCTCCGTAGTTGTAGTTACCCATGGCCAACTGCAGTATGGAAGCAGATGGTTCTCTTTCTGACATATCATCAGAAGGTCAAGAGTAATCTAATGCTATGTCGTCCTTCACCTCACTTCATCTCATGAGGAAAGCATTTTATCATTTCACATCGTTATAAGAAGAAGAAGTACAGTACAATAAAATATTTTGGGGGGAGACAGAGACCACATCCATATAACTTTTATTATAGTAATTATTATAGTTTTTCTATTTTATTATTAGTTGTTTTTGTTAATTTTCTTTACTGTACTTGACTTATAAATTAAACTTTATCATAGGAATGTATGTATTGGAAATAACATAGTATATATGGGGTTTGGCACTATCACAGTTTCAGGCATTCGATGGGGGTCTTGGAATGTATCTTCCATTGATAAGAAGAGGAATACTGTATTTTTCAATTTGTTTTGTAGATTTAGGCCTCTGAGACTCATATATTCTGAGGCCAAATTCAGGCCTGATAAAAGGTTACTAAATTGAAAGCGAATGCACCTAGAAAGATTAAACATCCTCTTCAGCCTTTGTTACAGTGAGAAGGCAGGGACACTGTCACTGCCTGCATTTCTACCTATGTGTTATCTTTTCCCAAAGCATGCTCCTTGAAAGTAGGTTTTGTGCAATTCTATTTGAACTTAATATCACATCTAGAAAAACAATATTGAACCCAGATGAATAAAACACATGATTCATATTTCAGATTATATATATATATATATACACACAATACATATATTATTTTATATACATAATATATATATAACATAAAATTTACCATTTTAACTATTTTTTAAGTATACAACAATTCAGTGACATTTAAGTGCATTCACATTTTTGTGTTGTCATCACCACCATCCATCTGCAGAACTTTTTCATCTTCCCCAACTAAAGCTCTGTACCTATTAAAGAACAACTTCCCATACCCCTCTCCCCCAATCCCTGGTAACCACCATTCTACTTTCTCTCTATGAATTGGACTACTGTAGGTGTCTCATATAAGTGGAATCATACAATATTTGTCCTTTGTATCTAGAATATTTCATTTAGATGATTCAGTTATTAATAAGAGAAGCAAAGAAGACAGAAGAATCAGATTTGTTTTCAAAACCATTTTACACTAAAAAAAATTTATGAATCAGGAAAATTTCTAAGATAGTCTTCTGCTAGTAGAGGAAAGTTTAGATCAAACTCTTCCATAGCATCATAACAGGTATTGTTTATTCTGCCTTGATAAAAGTTTTGTTTTTGTTTTTGTTTTTGTTTTTGTTTTTTTTCGGTCTACACAGTGCTCCTAACATTTGTTTCTTGTCAAATTGGTTGGGATATGAACATGCATTCTCTGATAGGCAAGTATACATATCATTAGTGGCAGCAGCCTATGTGACTTGCTAATGTCCTTTGCAGCTGAAAAATGCTTTCATAAATTGCAGAGCCATTCTCAAATATAATACTCCCTCTTCCTTTCCACTGTTATCATGAAACACAAAAATGTTAAATGTAGCCCAAAAGAAACATCATTTAGTCCCAGGGAAAGAAATGGGAGTCTTTCCTAGGAAGAGCACAGAACATAGACCACCTTGTATAAGTGTATTGGATCCAAGCATTTGTTATTCAATAAATGGACTAAAGAAAAACAGTTGGAAGACCAAAAGGTAAATGGTTGAGAGATGAGAAGAGGGGATTTGGACCAGGTAGGTAGACATGAGAATGGGGAAGAGATAGGCACTAAGCATATTAATTAAAGGAAGGAAACATATTGCATGGATGAGGCAGGAATCTAATATAACTCTAAGATTTGAACTTACATAACCAGAAGCATTATCTTTTTACATGCAAGTCAAGACCACCAACTAAAGGAGCAGGAATAACTGCAGAGGGTGAAATTGGCTCCTCGTGACGGTTTGATTTTTAAGGTTACTTGATTTTTAAAGAACACAATAGAAAAGAACAGAATTCTAAATATGAAAACCTTATTAACAAACTATAGTTATGGGGGGCAGGGAGAAGGATAGAAAGAGAGAGAGGAATAAATGTAATTTTGGAAAGGTTTTCATTTGGGAGTAGGTTTTCTTGGGGTGTTTTGGGGGGTTATTTTGTTGTTTTATTTGTTTGTTTTTTATGGGGTTTTTTTTTGGCATAGATTTCCATTTCCATATAGTATTGCCCTCTTGTGGCAAACCTTGATGTTTGCTAATTCAGACAAAACTATAGAGCAGACTGCAAAAGATAAGGAGACTGAAATGTAATGAGCCTCTCTCATGCAGGGCATGATACTCAGAGTGCTTGCCTCATTTACACTTCTCCACAAGCCTTCGAAGTAAGTGTTAAGTAACATTAGCCCCATTTTCAACAAGTGGGAAAATTATGACTGAAAGTGGTTAACTTGTCTAAGTTTATATAGCTAGAAGGTACTGGAGTTGGAATAATCCAGGTATATCTAGCAAATTTTTTTGTTAAAAAAAAAGAAATGGATGTGTTAAACAAATATTTATATGTATCTGTTATATACCAGTGCTGTTGTAGATGCAGAGAACACAAGTGTAAGCAAAAACTTACCTCATTCTTGCCTAATTAAATTTTCAGTCTTATGAGTTAATAGTAGAGACATGAATCAAATGGTCACATAAAAGCCATTTATTAGCTAGGTAATTTAGGGAGATTTACCTTTCAGGCTTTCTGGCTTGGATATAAAACCAGGGATGATATTTATAATGAATATCATTTATTAAGCATTTGCAGTATGTCAGACACTGACTTAAATCTCCTTTTTAAAAATTTTTAATTCCAAAATAGTCAATATACAGAGTTATGTTAATTTCAGGTGTATACTATAGAGATTCAGCAATGCCATACATCACCCAGTACTCATCACAAGTATACTCCTTAATCCCCATTACTCATTTCACCAATCTCCCTACCTATCTCCCCTCTGGTAACCATCAGTTTATTCTCTATGGTTCAGAGTCTGTTTCTTGGTTTGTCTGTCTCTCTTTTTTGTTTACATTTGCTCACTTGTTTTGTCTCTTATTTCCATATATAAGTGAAATTTAAGTGTTTCTTAAATTCCATATATAACTGAAATCATATGGTATTTGTCTTTCTCTGACATACACACACATACACCACTTCTTTATCCATTCACCTATCAATGGACACTTGGACTGCTTCCATATTTGGCTGTTGTAAATAATGCTGCTATAAACTTAGGAGTGCATGTATCCCTTTGAATTAGTAGTTTGTGGGTTTTTTTTTTTTTTTGGATTTTTAATTTTTTTTTTTTTTAAGTACCAAAGAGTGAGATTACTGGATCATAGAGTAGTTGTACTTTTAATGTTTTGAGAAAACTCCATACTGTTTTCCACAGTGGTTTCACCCGTTTGCAGTCCCACCAACAATGCACAAGGGTTCCTTTTTTCCACATCCTCATCAACACTTGCTGTTTCTTGTGTTTTTGATTTTAACCATTCTGATGGGTGTGAGATGATATCTCATTGTGGTCGGCATTTTCCTGATGATGAGTGATATTGAATATGTCTTCTTTGGAGAAATGTTCGTTCATATCTTCTGCCCATTTTTTAAATGGATTATTTGTTTTTTGGGTGTTGAGTTGTAGAAGTTCTTCATATATTATGGATACTAACCCTTTATCAGATATGTCATTTGCAAACATCTTTTCCCATTCTGTAGGTTGCCTTTTAGTTTTGTTGACTGTTTGCTGTACAGAAGCTTTTAATTTTGATTCAGTCCCAGTAGTTTACTTTTGCTTTTGTTTTCCTTGCCTAAGGAGACATGTACAAAAATGTTGCTCAGGTGTCTGGGTGGCTCAGTCAGTTAAACGTCTGACTCTTGATTTCAGCTCAGGTCATGATTTCATGGTTTGTGAGTTTAAGCCCTATATTGGGCTCCGCTGACAGCACAGAACCTGCTTTGGGATTCTCTCTTTCCCTCTCTCTGTGTCCCTCACATGCACTCTCTCTTCCTCAAAATAAATATATAAACTTAAAGAAAACTGTTATTATGGCCAATGTCAGAGAAATTACTACCTCTGCTCTCTTCTAGGATTTTTATGGTTTCAGGTCTCACATTTCGCTCTTTATTTATTTATTTTTTATTTTCTTAATGTTTATTTTTGAGACAGAGAAAGAGAGAGAGAGAGCGAGCAGGAATGGAGGAGGGGCAGAGGGAGCGGGAGACACAGAATCCAAAGCAGGTTCCAGCTCTGACCTGTCAGCACAAAGCCTGACACAGGGCTCCAACTCACGAACCATGAGATCATGACCTGACCCAAGTCAGGCACTTAACAAACTGAGCCACACAAATGCCCCCACATTCATTGAAGAGGTTGTCTTTTTCCCATTGGATATTCTTTCTTCCTTTCTTGACAATTAATTATCCATATAATTGTGGGTATATTTCGGGGTTTTCTATTCTGTTCTACTGAGCTAGGTGTCTATTTTTGTGCCAGTACTATACAGTTTTGATTACTATAGCTTTGTAATATAACTTGAAGTCTGAAATTGTGATACCTCCAGACTTGCTTTTCTTTTTCAAATGCTTTGGCTCTTTGGGGTCTTTTGAGTTTCCATATAAATTTTAGGATTAGGGGCACCTGGGAGACTCGGTGGGTTAAGTGACTGGCTTTGGCTCAGGTCATGATCTCACAGTTCATGGGCTTGAGCCCCATGCCAGGCTCTGTGCTGACAGCTTAGAGCCTGGAGCCTGCTTCCAATTCTGTGTCTTCCACTCTCTCTCTGCCCCTCCCTCTGTTTGCAGTCTGCCTCTCTCTCTCTCTCTCAAAAATAAATAAACATTAAAAAAATTTAAAAAATAAACAAAATGTTAGGATTAAATGTTCTGGTTCTGTGAAAAATGCTTTTGATATTTTGATAGGGATTGCACTAAATCTGTAGATTGCTTTAGGTAATACAAACATTTTAAAATATTTGTTGTCCCAATACATGAGCATGGAATGTCTTTCCATTTCTTTCTGTTGTCTTCAATTTCTTTCATCAGTGTTTTATGGTATTCAGAGTACAAGTCTTTCACCTGTTTGATTAGGTTTATTCCTATGTATCTTATTATTGTTGGTCCAGTTGTAAATGGTATTGTTTTCTTAATTTCTCTTTCTGCTGCTTCATTATTGGTGTAAAGAAATGCAATGGATTTCTGTATATTGATTTTGTATTCTGAGACCTTATGGAATTCATCTATCAGCTCTAGTCGTTTTTAGCAGAGTCTTTTGGGTTTTCTATACATAGCATCATGTCATCTGCAAATAGTGAAAGTTTTAGTTCTTCCTTAATGATTTGGATGCCCTTTTTGTTGTTGTTGCTGTCTGTAGCTAGGACTTCCAGTACTACATTGAATAAAAGTGGACATCCTTGTCTTGTTCCTAACCTTAGAGGGAAAGCTCTGTTTTTCCCTATTGAGTATGATGTTCACTGTTGGTTTTTCACATATGGCTTTGTTTTTGTTGTTGTATGTTTTTTGAAAACATCATCATTTTGTCATGAATGGATGTTGTGCTTTGTCAAATGCTTTTTCTGTGTTTATTGAAATGATTATGAGGTTTTTATCTTTTTCTTATTGATGTGATTTATTACTTTGATTGACTAGCAGATGTTGAATCATCCTTGCATCCTGGAAATAAATCCCACATGATTGTGATGAATGATTTTTTTAATGTATAGTTTGAGTGTGTTTGCTAATATTTTGCTGAGGATTTTTGCATCTATGTTTATTAGATATATTGGCCTAAGTTCTCTCTCTGTCTCTCTTTTTTGTGGTGTCTTTATCTGGGTTTGGTATCAGGGTAATACTAAATTGCATGGCTTCATGCAATGAATTTAGAAGTTTCCTTCTTCTATTTTTTGGAATAGTTTGAGAAGAGTAGGTATTAATTCTTTTTTAAATGTTTGGTAAAATTCTCCTGTGAAGCCAACTGGTCCTGGACTTTTGTTTGTGGGGAGCTTTTTGATTACTGATTTAATCACCTTGCTGGTAATCAGTCTGTTCAGATTTTCTACTTCTTCCTGCTTCATTTTTAGTAGATTATATATTTCTAGGAATTTATCCATTTCTTCTAGATTGTCTAATTTGTTGGCATATAGTTTTTCATAATATCCTGTTACAATTGTTTGTGTTTCTGTGGTGGTGATTGTTATTTCTCTTCTTTCATTTGTGATTTTCTTTATTTGAGTCCTTTCTGTATTTTTTTTTTTTTTTTGGTGAGTCTGGCTAGAGGCTTATCAATTTTATTGATCTTTTCAAAGAACCAGCTCTTCGTTTCATTGATCTGTTCTATTGTGTTTTGTTTGTTTGTTTGTTTGTTTTAGTTTCTATTTCATTTACTTCTGCTCTAATCTTTATTATTCCCTTCCTTCTGCTGGCTGTGGGTTTTCTTTATTGTTCTTTTTCCAGCTTCCATTAGGTGTGAGGTTAGGTTGTTTGAGATTTTTCTTTTCTCTTGAGGTAGCCTGTATTGCTATACACTTCCCTCTTAGAACTACTTTTGTTCTATCCCAAAGGTTTTGGACCATTGTGTTTTCATTTTCATTTGTTTCTATGTACTTTTTGATTTCTTCTTGATTTCTTGGTTGGCCCATAGTTTAGTAGCATGTTATTAACCTCCATGTATTTGTGCTCTTTCCAGATTTTTTCTTATGGTTGATTTCTAGCTTCATATAGCATTGTGTTCAGGAAAGATGCATGGTATGACTTCAATCTTTTTAATTTGTTGAGACTTGTTTTGTGGTCTAATATGTGATCAGTTCTGGAGAATGGTCCGTGTGCACTTAAAAAAATGTGTATTCTACTGTTTTTGAATAGAATGTTCTGAATTTGTTTGTCTGGAAAACTCTATCTCTCCTATTCAGAATGATAATGTTGCTGGATATAGTATTCGTAATTGCAAATTTTACCCTTCCAGCACTTTGAGTATATCATGCCACTCCCTTCTGGTCTCAAAAGTTTCTACTGAAAATTCTATTGATAGTCTTACGGGGATTTCCTTTGCATGTAATTGTCTTTTCTCTTGCAACCTTTAAAATTCTTTTATGTTTTGCCATTTTCATTACTATTTGTCTTGGTATGAACCTCCTTCGGTTGAATTTGTTGGGAGATCTCTGTGCCTCTTCAATGTGGATCTCTGTTTCCTTCCCTCAATTCCAGAAGTTTTCAGCTATTATTACTTCAAATACATTTTCTACCCCTCTTTGTCTTCTTCTGAGATCCCTATAATGTAAATGGTATTATTCTTGATGGAGTCAATGAGTTCTCTAAGTCTATTCTCATTCTGCTATATTTGTCTCTCATCTGGTCACATTGATTGCTTTCCATTACTCTATCCTCCAGGTCACTTATATGTTCCTCTGTTTCCTGTAGCCTACTATTTATTCCATCTATTGTATTTTAAATGTCATTTATTGAGTTCTTGACCTTTGTTATGTTAATTTTTATCTCTTTGTCAAGAGTCTTAGTGATGTCTTCCATCCTTTTTGAGGTCCATTGAATATCTTTATGATCATTACTTTAAATTCTCTATCAGGCATATTACTTATTTCTCTTTTGCTTGGATATCCTTTGTGAGTTTGTCCTGTTCTTTTATTTGAGTTATGTTTCTCTGTTTCTTCATGTTGTCTACCTATCTGTGTCTGTTTCTGTGCATTAGAAAAGTCAGCTACATCCTCTGGTCTTGAAGAATGCAGTAGAGGTCCTGTAGTGTCCTATAATACAGTGTCCCCTATTCAACAGAATCTGCCACCCTAGTAGAGTCTCCTATGAGTGTTGCTTGTGTCCTGCTATTGTGTCTGAGGAGCTTTTCCTTTCAGTCCAGTTGTCTGCATTGACTGTCTGCCTCGACTGTCTGCCTCTTGGCTGTACCTGCTCTCTGTGATGTTAGTGAGACCCAGGCAGGCTGGCTCTGAGAGGATGTGACTGCAGGAGGCTGAGAGCAGTATTGGCAAAATTTTCACCCTAGTTATAGATCAGATCCCCAATAGCACAGTGCACCAAGACCATGGCTTGTATCATGGGCAGTGACAGCTGCTGGGGCATGTGGTATCTATATGCAGAGGCCAGGCAGGATGTGCCCGTGATTTTAGCAAAATTTACACTGAGCTGCTAGTTGTAGGCCAGATCCACAGAAAAGTGGTGGCAGTTGGGGGTGTGTGGCATCATGAAATGGGGGTGGCCAGAGGCAAATGGCATCTTTGTTTGGGGTAGCTGGGCACAGCATGCAGCGGTGGCTAGGGGTGGTTGGTGTCAGCATGTGGCAGCTGGGTGAATCATACACTACATTGACAAAATTTGTGCTGGGTACAGGCCAGGGGGCTTGGAGTGGGGAAGCCCTCAGGAGAATTTGTGGGCAGGTACACTGCTAGCAAGTTAGGTAGCAAGTGTCTGTGTGGCACCATCTCTCACAGGTGGCTGTGTTTATGCTGGGGGGTGAGGGAGGAAAATAGGACCTCCCACTTCCTTCATTCCTGGAGAAGTCCCCTAGCATGCTCTGGAATCAGCATAAACAGATCTCCTCTTGTTTACCCCACGTGTTGTGCAAACTGTTGCTTCTGTATTACCTCTCCCCAGGATGTTATCTCTTTATGGGTAAGGATGCAGCCCCTCTGGTTTTCAAGGCCAGACTTTGTGAGGATTCATTTTCCCCATGTGGGCTTCCTGGTGCCTTCCTCTCTCTGCATCTGCAGCAGCTCCCTCCCTCCTGCAGGCAGCTCCCTACCACCATTTCTGCTCTTCTTAACCTCTCCCATGTGGCTTCTCCTCTACATTTAGTTGTGGAGTTTGTTCTGCCAGTCTTCGGATGGCTCTCCAATTTATTTACTCAGATGTAAGTGATATCTAGTTGTAAATGTGGGGTGGGGTGAACTTAGTGTCCTCCTATTCCACCATCTTCCCAGACTCTCTGACTTAATCTCTTTACATTCATTATTTCATTTAGGTCCTTTTCAGCTCTATACCTGAGACATCACTATGCTTCTAGGACTTAAAAGTTAAGATGAGCAGTCTCTTCCAACTGACAATGAGAATCAATCTTGGTGTTTTTGACATTTGACCCATGTGTGCTTAGAGACTTGCAGCTATGTTTGGAGAGGAAGTTTTATACCTCCTTACCTCTCACTGAAACCATTTTAGGAGTCGCCTCTGCTAGATTCCATAGCAACCATTGGGCATGTAAGAAGGAGGCAAATTTATTTAGCAACAACAGTGTCCCTGATCCCACTGGGTCTACTACTCTTTAACTTCAGAGGTAGGAATTTTATGACAATGAGGACAGAAAACCCACAACAAACAAAACAAACCCTCCAGGGTAAAAAGAGTTGTCTCAGACTCCAAGACCACATCACAGTGAATATCTCTGCTAAAACACTTAAATAGATGTATAACATATCTTTTCCACATTTACACCCTTTGATTTTAGACTCTAAGCTTTTAGGCCATGTCTTATTCTTCTCTGTATTTCTTGTACCTTAAACACTATCAACCCACAGAAGATACCTAATAAATATTTCAAATACATGAATGCTTTAAATCTTCTAAAAAATGTTTCTTGGTATCTCTGGTAGAAGAGCCTGAACAGATCTGTAGGAGAGCAAAGGAAGGGTTTTCTAATTTGGCATGGAGATTTTTCTACATGTTGCTGAGCATGAAAGGTAGAGTGGAGCTTTTGGTCTGTGCATCCAGGCCTTGAGTATATCTGTGCTGGAACTGCTGCCATTCAGCATGCTGTAACAGGCCCTGGAAAGGCAGTGAAAAATGTAATGAGGAAAATAACAAACCCAGAAGGAGCTTCAGGAAACTAACTTGCATAAATGACTCCACAACCAACAAGGAGAACTCATAACTCAATCAGAGTGAAGCACACTAATGAATGTGATAAGGAGCATAATTGACAAAGAACAGACCCACAATCTCTATGGTTTGAGCATTTTAGATAGAAAAAGAAAAAAAGACCAAATCTGAAAAAGAATCTGCAAGCAGTATTCACAGTGGCAACTTCTTTTATGAGAAATAAAATAAAATGCATACTTTCCCTTAAAATGTACATTAAGTTACATTCTGTCAGTGCAATTATATCTGATAATGGAATTCGAAAATTTTACAAAATTGTGTATAATAATGGCATTTATTATTTTCAGAAAAAGCTGTTATTTTTCCATTTATTGGTGAATTCTTTTTTCTCCAGCTGCCAACTTGTTAAACTTTTATTGTGAGACAGAGATATATTACTGAGATTAAATTTTAGTTTACTAGATAAATAAAAGTAGTATAAGTAGTCTTGATTCCACTTAGTGCTATGGCACATTTCACCCTTCTAATCCTTTCCTCTGTTATCTTTCAAAGAATGCTTCAAAGATTTGTGAAGCTCTCTGAACTCTGTTATATTATGGTGCTAAGTAGAATAACATTTACCAAATACTGAAAATCTTTTTGGTATGGAAAATGAATATTTGATGAATTACTGTTATTCCTCCAAACTTGCTTTTTCCCCAAGCTTTATATTATAAAAATTTTCAGACAAACAAGCAGAAAACAAACAAACAAAAAAAAATACAGTCAGTACTTACATGATCTTTACCTGAATTTAACAAACATCAACTTATTGCCATATTTGCTGCTATTTCTCATATATATATATATATAATTTATATATATTTAATATATTATTAAATAATATATTTATATATATATAATTTTCTGAAACATTTAAAGTAAATATTAGACATCTTGACACATCATCCTTAAATATTTCAGCATGTGTCATCAAATAACTAAAACTTAAAAAAAATTAATGTATGATAAAAATATCATCAAATGTCCAATTGTTCCAAAAATATTCTCTACAGCTTAAAAAAATATAAGAAGCATAATGGTATCTAACTAAGGTTCCAAACTCAGTTTTGGTTGTTTTTGTTTTTGTTTTTGTGTTTTAATTTTTTTAAGTTTATTTACTTTTTTTGGGAGACAGAGATAATGTGAATGGGAGAGGGTCAGAGAGAGACAGAGAGACAGAGAGAGAGAGAATAACAAGCAGGCTTCATGCTGCCAGCACAGAGTCCCACCAGATGCTCCAACCCATGAAATAGCAAGATCATGACCTGAGGTGAAACCAAAAGTCTGGTGCTTAACTGACTGAGCCAACCAGGTGCCCCTCCCCCGCCTTTTAAAAGTAGCTTTCACACCCAACACAGAGCCCCACAGGGCTTGAACTCACAACCTGAGGTCAAGACCTAAGCTGAAATCAAGTCAGTCACTTAAACAACTGAACCACCCAGGCACCCCCATGGTAGCAATTGTTCTTAAAGAAACCTTGAATAATGTTTGGTTTCATTTACAAATTTAACACCCTTCCATTAACATTAATTTAATGGGCCAGGTTTAAACATTTAATATTTACTTTTTTCCTTTGTAGATCTCCAATCTTCTACCTAGGCAAAGTCTTTCTGAATAAGTAATCTTATCAATTTAGTAAGAAACTAAAGTTTAGTAAGCCTATTATAAAGCTGTTTTTATAAATCTTTAAAAATTTCAGTTTAACTCTTTAAGTCAAATAATTAAACTTTCTAAATGGGAATTATTTTTTAAAAACAAAACTCCCACAAACATTATAAAAATATAAAATATCAAACAAATTAATTTGTACCTGGAAATTTAATGCTATAGTTTTGATTCTTTTAGCTCTTTCTGGATGTGCCAAATTCTAAATCTTCCTGGAGTTAAAAGACACATTTACCACTTTTATCATCTCACATTTACCACTGTTTTATCATCTCACATTTACCACTGTTATCATCTCAGTTATTTAGACTAGATAGTTTAACCATGATGCTATCTCTTATTTGTAACCAGAATGGGACTTACTGAACAATCTTTTCCATAGTCATTCTATTATTCTATTATCATTCAAGTAGGTAGTCATGAGCCATTAACCTGAATTCAAATTATACAGACTGTATCAATGTTATTTCCAAACTTTTGACTCAATTCATATAGAAGGAAATGGATGTATTTCATACCATGAAGATACACATACACAAAAATTGCTGCTTCCAACTTACAATATAGATTTCATGATACATTAATAAGAAACAATTCCCATTTGTGAAAGGCTTTATAGTATTTCATTTTTCTGTCCAAAGAAGCCTTCCAGAGTGGTCACTTAATGGAGTTTGCATTTTAGGACTCTACTATGGACTGAATTGTGTCATCCAGAATTCAGATGTGGAAGCCCTACCCCTCCATGTTGACTGTATTTAAAAAAAGGGCTTTTAAGGAGGTATTTAAGGTTAAATGAGGTCATAAAAGCATGGAACCCCAATCCTATAGAACTAGTGTCCTTATAAAAAAGTAACGGGCACCTGAGTGGCTCAGTAGGTTGGACGTCCAACTTTGGCTCAGTTCATGATCTCACAGTTTGTGAGTTCAAGCCCCACATCAGGCTCTGTGCTGACAGCTCAGAGCCTAGAGCCTGCTTCAGATTCTGGGTGTCCCTCTCACTCTCTGCCCCTCCCCCACTCACCCCCCCCCTGAAAAATAAACATTAAAGCAATTTTTTTTTAAAAAGTAAGAGACACTAGGATCTTTCTCTCTCTACCATATGAGGACACAGTAAAGCATTGTCGGCAAACTAGGAAGAGAGCTCTCATCAGAAACTGAAGTCTGCTAGAACTTTGATTTTGGACTTTTCACCTTCCAGAACTGTGAAAAAATAAATTCCCCCCTCCCTTTTTTTAAAGTTTATTTGATTATTTATTCATTTTGAGAGAAAGAGCAGAGGAGGGACAGAGAGAGAGAGAGAGATAGAGAGAGAGAGAGAATCCCAACCAGGCTCTGTGCTGCCAGTGCAGAGCACAATGAGGACTGGATTTCATGAACTGTGAGATCATGACATGAGCTGAAATCAAGAGTTGGATGCTTAACCGACTGAGCCACCCAAGCACCCCAAATTTCCGTTGTTTAAGCCACTTTTAGTGGCTTAAACATAGTATTTTGTTATGGCAGCCTGAGCTACTCAGATTCTGTTACAAATACATAAATGCAAAAATTAACGAAATAGGATGTTGTATTTTCTTATTAGGGGGGAGGGTCTAGTCTTAGCAATCCCATTTCTTAAAATGAATTTGATTGAACTCGGGTATCTTATATTAGACAGTCTGACTTGCAATCATAACTCAGGAAGCTACTTGACTAACATCCATCTGTGTGTAATTTCCTTATTATGTCTGCATTATGTATATTTTTGAAACCAAAAAGAGCTGTCAATTTTGGAGAATGTGCTTAGTGTGAGTACCCATTCTGGGAAAGTAACTAGCTCATCCTCAAAAAATCAGTTTAGATGAGGTTGGAAGAAGTCAGGTGAAATCTTGGGAAATGGGATGAACAGCAGTGATATGGTTTATCCAACTTCCTCAATACAAGGCAGTTCTCTAATTGAGGAGAAGGGTTGGAGGCAAGGTGAACTGTTCTGGATCAGTCTGGGTCAGGAGCAGACTCACCACAGGGATCCAAAGTATCACTTAAGGTAAACTTAATTGTTCCTTAAACACAGATGGGGCACCTTCTCAAACCTATCGTGTCAGGAAACAGAAGTCTATTTATGAACATTTGACCACTAATGCATCTGCTATTCCATCCAACTGGGTTCCATTTGTTCTAGAGGAGAGGCCAGGAAGGCATAGAGAGGGTGGGAATGGGATTATGCAGGAATGAAAGATGCAGATGGGCAACAGACAGGGGGCACCTGGGTGGCTCAGTCGCTTAAGCGTCTGCCTTCCCATTCAGGTCATGATCTCATGGTTCATGAGTTCAAGCCCCACATCGGACTCTGTGCTGAAAACTTGGAGCCTGCTTGGATTCTCTCTCTCCCTCTCTGTCTCTACTCTTCCCCCATTTATGCATTCTCATGCTCTCTCTCTCTCTCTCTCAAACAATAAAAATAAAAAAAAATAGTTAAACTTAAGACGGGTAACAGGTAGGATAGGTTTCTTTTCTTGACCCAATCATTCCTTTGGGAGGAAAACTTAAGTAAAACTTCAAAGGGAGAACCTTTAGATGCCTTGGTGGCTCAGTTGGTTAAGCATCCAACTTTGGCTGAGGTCATGATCTCAGGGTTCATGGGTTCTCAGGCTGTGTGCTGACAGTTCAGATTCTGTGTATCCGTCTCTCTCTGCCTCTCCCTTGCTCTCTCTCTGTCTCCCAAAAATAAATTAAATGTTAAAAATATTTTAAAAAAAGAAAGGAAGAATGTTTGTTTTAACAATGACTCCCTGGTGTTAGGTTTTAATCTCATTATCAGAATGAAACCAGTATTTTGAGATCCTGCCCTATAGGTACTTAAATCAGAAGGCAGAGGATGATTCAGGACCTGGATGGCCTAACTTGTCCTTTTGTGCTGGGGTTGGGGACAACTGAAGAGGCAAAGAATTGGGGATCAAAATATTGAAAGCATGTTTGACAAGGAGAGGGAGACTAGAGAGGAGGGATTCTAAGAGACTAATGATAATGCAAAAAGAAAAGTGAGGAGCCATTTTGTGCCATTCTTAGAAGCCATTACATTCCTAATGATCTGTTGGGGTAATCTCCTTTCTGAACATAGTTGCTTTCTGCCCTTCAAGATAATATATAAGTAGTGGCTTACTTATGTACAAAAGAGATTGCCATTGATGAGCTTTCTCTAAAGTAGGACAGACTGTTACCTAGCATTAAAGCATTTTTCAAGAAAAAAAGAAAGAAAGAAAGAAAGAAAGAAAGAAAGAAAGAAAGAAAGAAAGAAAGAAACTCACAGTTCTCATCTTAGCTGTTTCAGAACACTTTCAAAAATGAGAAAAACATTTAGTAGCTAAGTTGTTTCTAAAAAAAATACTCCTGTTAATGTAGGAGGCAGGACTCTTAACTGTGATAGTATGAAAAGTATCATATAATGTTGGCCAAGAGTATGAAACTAAAGTACGCATTTCATAAATTCCAAGAATCCATTTAAATGTGTGGATTATATGGCAAGGTAAGGCAATAATTTAAAATTTAGCATCTTCTTCATAAGTTATTCCCTGATTATTATTTTTTTGCACTTGCTTTCACTAATCCCAAATCTACATTGCCAGGTACACATTTATGGTGACTGCCTACTAGACATCTCCACAATGGCTGTTCCAAAGGTACCACAAACTCAATATGTACTTTGCTGTACTTCTTCCATTTTCCTGAAGCTGTTCTTCAAATTGTATTTCCTGCTTTAGTTGACTGAATGAGAAACTTGACATGCAATCAATCATTAAGCCACCTCCTTGGTATCTCTTATGTCTACCACCTCTTGTCTAGCCCCAGCTTCACCAATAGGTCAACCTCATTGCATGGGCAATTAAAATTAGCCCTTAGCTTGTCTCCAAGGCTCCAGTTAGCCATTTTCTAATCCATGATTGCAGCCAGAGTAATCTTTCTAAAAAAGCAAATATCATCATTCTCTCCAGGGCTTAAAATCCTTCAGTGACTTCCCTTTGATAACAGAGAGTCCAAACTTCTTAGTTTGCCAAACCAGTCTCTTTTATCTCTCTAACCTTATTGATTACCACATCTTTTGCCCCTAGAATTATGCTTCAGTCAAGGTGAGTTTCTTCAAATTCCCCTAATGGGTGAGTGAGAGGGCTCATCAGGAGTGCAAAAGGTGTCTATGAGAAGTTTTCTATTTTAATTTAGTGATTATCTTCTTTTTTGAAAAAATTTATTATTTTTTTTTTTTTCTTTTTTTTTTTTTTTTTTTTTTTATTTTTTTTTATTTTTTAATATATGAAATTTACTGTCAAATTGGTTTCCATACAACACCCAGTGCTCATCCCAAAAGGTGCCCTCCTCAATACCCATCACCCACCCTGCCCTCCCTCCCACCCTGCCCTCCCTCCCACCCCCCATCAACCCTCAGTTTGTTCTCAGTTTTTAACAGTCTCTAATGCTTTGGCTCTCTCCCACTCTAACCTCTTTTTTTTTTTTTTTTTCCTTCCCCTCCCCCATGGGTTTCTGTTATGTTTCTCAGGATCCACATAAGAGTGAAACCATATGGTATCTGTCTTTCTCTGTATGGCTTATTTCACTTAGCATCACACTCTCCAGTTCCATCCATGTTGCTACAAAAGGCCATATTTCATTTTTTCTCATTGCCACGTAGTATTCCATTGTGTATATAAACCACAATTTCTTTATCCATTCATCAGTTGATGGACATTTAGGCTCTTTCCATAATTTGGCTATTGTTGAGAGTGCCGCTATAAACATTGGGGTACAGGTGCCCCTATGCATCAGTACTCCTGTATCCCTTGGATAAATTCCTAGCAGTGCTATTGCTGGGTCATAGGGTAGGCCTATTTTTAATTTTCTGAGGAACCTCCACACTGCTTTCCAGAGCGGCTGCACCAATTTGCATTCCCACCAACAGTGCAAGAGGGTTCCCATTTCTCCACATCCTCTCCAGCATCTATAGTCTCCTGATTTGTTCATTTTGGCCACTCTGACTGGCGTGAGGTGGTATCTGAGTGTGGTTTTGATTTGTATTTCCCTGATAAGGAGCGACGTTGAACATCTTTTCATGTGCCTGTTGGCCATCCGGATGTCTTCTTTAGAGAAGTGTCTATTCATGTTTTCTGCCCATTTCTTCACTGGGTTATTTGTTTTTCTGGTGTGGAGTTTGATGAGCTCTTTATAGATTTTGGATACTAGCCCTTTGTCCGATGTGTCATTTGCAAATATCTTTTCCCATTCCGTTGGTTGCCTTTTAGTTTTGTTGGTTGTTTCCTTTGCTGTGCAGAAGCTTTTTATCTTCATAAGGTCCCAGTAATTCACTTTTGCTTTTAATTCCCTTGCCTTTGGGGATGTGCCGAGTAAGAGATTGCTACGGCTGAGGTCAGAGAGGTCTTTTCCTGCTTTCTCCTCTAAGGTTTTGATGGTTTCCTGTCTCACATTCAGGTCCTTTATCCATTTTGAGTTTATTTTTGTGAATGGTGTGAGAAAGTGGTCTAGTTTCAACCTTCTGCATGTTGCTGTCCAGTTCTCCCAGCACCATTTGTTAAAGAGACTGTCTTTTTTCCATTGGATGTTCTTTCCTGCTTTGTCAAAGATGAGTTGGCCATACGTTTGTGGGTCTAGTTCTGGGGTTTCTATTCTATTCCATTGGTCTATGTGTCTGTTTTTATGCCAATACCATGCTGTCTTGATGATGACAGCTTTGTAGTAGAGGCTAAAGTCTGGGATTGTGATGCCTCCTGCTTTGGTCTTCTTCTTCAAAATGACTTTGGCTATTCGGGGCCTTTTGTGGTTCCATATGAATTTTAGGATTGCTTGTTCTAGTTTCGAGAAGAATGCTGGTGCAATTTTGATTGGGATTGCATTGAATGTGTAGATAGCTTTGGGTAGTATTGACATTTTGACAATATTTATTCTTCCAATCCATGAGCAGGGAATGTCTTTCCATTTCTTTATATCTTCTTCAATTACCTGCATAAGCTTTCTATAGTTTTCAGCATACAGATCTTTTACATCTTTGGTTAGATTTATTCCTAGGTATTTTATGCTTCTTGGTGCAATTGTGAATGGGATCAGTTTCTTCATTTGTCTTTCTGTTGCTTCATTGTTAGTGTATAAGAATGCAACTGATTTCTGCACATTGATTTTGTATCCTGCAACTTTGCTGAATTCATGTATCAGTTCTAGCAGACTTTTGGTGGAGTCTATCGGATTTTCCATGTATAATATCATGTCATCTGCAAAAAGCGAAAGCTTGACTTCATCTTTGCCAATTTTGATGCCTTTGATTTCCTTTTGTTGTCTGATTGCTGATGCTAGAACTTCCAGCACTATATTAAACAGCAGCGGTGACAGTGGGCATCCCTGTCGTGTTCCTGATCTCAGGGAAAAAGCTCTCAGTTTTTCCCCGTTGAGGATGATGTTAGCTGTGGGCTTTTCATAAATGGCCTTTATGATCTTTAAGTATGTTCCTTCTATCCCGACTTTCTCAAGGGTTTTTATTAAGAAAGGGTGCTGGATTTTGTCAAAGGCCTTTTCTGCATCGATTGACAGGATCATATGGTTCTTCTCTTTTTTTTTGTTAATGTGATGTATCACGTTGATCGATTTGCGAATGTTGAACCAGCCCTGCATCCCAGGAATGAATCCCACTTGATCATGGTGAATAATTCTTTTTATATGCTGTTGAATTCGATTTGCTAGTATCTTATTAAGAATTTTTGCATCCATATTCATCAGGGATATTGGCCTGTAGTTCTCTTTTTTTACTGGGTCTCTGTCTGGTTTAGGAATCAAAGTAATACTGGCTTCATAGAATGAGTCTGGAAGTTTTCCTTCCCTTTCTATTTCTTGGAATAGCTTGAGAAGGATAGGTGTTATCTCTGCTTTAAATGTCTGGTAGAACTCCCCTGGGAAGCCATCTGGTCCTGGACTCTTATTTGTTGGGAGATTTTTGATAACCGATTCAATTTCTTCGCTGGTTATGGGTCTGTTCAAGCTTTCTATTTCCTCCTGATTGAGTTTTGGAAGAGTGTGGGTGTTTAGAAATTTGTCCATTTCTTCCAGGTTGTCCAATTTGCTGGCATATAATTTTTCATAGTATTCCCTGATAATTGTTTGTATCTCTGAGGGATTGGTTGTAATCATTCCATTTTCATTCATGATTTTATCTATTTGGGTCATCTCCCTTTTCTTTTTGAGAAGCCTGGCTAGAGGTTTGTCAATTTTGTTTATTTTTTCAAAAAACCAACTCTTGGTTTCGTTGATCTGCTCTACAGTTTTTTTAGATTCTATATTGTTTATTTCTGCTCTGATCTTTATTATTTCTCTTCTTCTGCTGGGTTTAGGCTGCCTTTGCTGTTCTGCTTCTATTTCCTTTAGGTGTGCTGTTAGATTTTGTATTTGGGATTTTTCTTGTTTCTTGAGATAGGCCTGGATTGCAATGTATTTTCCTCTCAGGACTGCCTTCGCTGCATCCCAAAGCGTTTGGATTGTTGTATTTTCATTTTCGTTTGTTTCCATATATGTTTTAATTTCTTCTCTAATTGCCTGGTTGACCCACTCATTCGTTAGTAGGGTGTTCTTTAACCTCCATGCTTTTGGAGGTTTTCCAGACTTTTTCCTGTGGTGGATTTCAAGCTTCATAGCATTGTGGTCTGAAAGTATGCATGGTATAATTTCAATTCTTGTAAACTTATGAAGGGCTGTTTTGTGACCCAGTATATGATCTATCTTGGAGAATGTTCCATGTGCACTCGAGAAGAAAGTATATTCTGTTGCTTTGGGATGCAGAGTTCTAAATATATCTGTCAAGTCCATCTGATCCAATGTATCATTCAGGGCCCTTGTTTCTTTATTGACTGTGTGTCTAGATGATCTATCCATTTCTGTAAGTGGGGTGTTAAAGTCCCCTGCAATGACCACATTCTTATCAATAAGGTTGCTTATGTTTATGAGTAATTGTTTTATATATCTGGGGGCTCGGGTATTTGGCGCATAGACATTTATAATAGTTAGCTCTTCCTGGTGGATAGACCCTGTGATTATTATATAATGCCCTTCTTCATCTCTTGTTACAGCCTTTAATTTAAAGTCTAGTTTGTCTGATATAAGTATGGCTACTCCAGCTTTCTTTTGGCTTCCAGGAGCATGATAAATAGTTCTCCATCCCCTCACTCTCAATCTAAAGGTGTCCTCAGATCTAAAATGAGTCTCTTGTAGACAGCAAATAGATGGGTCTTGTTTTTTTATCCATTTTGATACCCTATGTCTTTTAGTTGGCGCATTTAATCCATTTACATTCAGTGTTATTATAGAAAGATATGGGTTTAGAGTCATTGTGATGTCTGTATGTTTTATGCTTGTAGTGATGTCTCTGGTACTTTGTCTCACAGGATCCCCCTTAGGATCTCTTGTAGGGCTGGTTTCGTGGTGACAAATTCCTTCAGTTTTTGTTTGTTTGGGAAGACCTTTATCTCTCCTTCTATTCTAAATGACAGACTTGCTGGATAAAGGATTCTCGGCTGCATATTTTTTCTGTTTAGCACACTGTAGATATCGTGCCAAGCCTTTCTGGCCTGCCAAGTTTCAAAGGAGAGATCAGTCACGAGTCTTATAGGTCTCCCTTTATATGTGAGGGCACGTTTATCCCTTGCTGCTTTCAGAATTTTCTCTTTATCCTTGTATTTTGCCAGTTTCACTATGATATGTCGTGCAGAAGATCGATTCAAGTTACGTCTGAAGGGAGTTCTCTGTGCCTCTTGGATTTCAATGCCTTTTTCCTTCCCCAGTTCAGGGAAGTTCTCAGCTATAATTTGTTCAAGTACCCCTTCAGCACCCTTCCCTCTCTCTTCCTCCTCTGGGATACCAATTATGCGTATATTATTTTTTTTTAGTGTATCACTTAGTTCTCTAATTTTCCCCTCATACTCCTGGATTTTTTTATCTCTCTTTCTTTCAGCTTCCTCTTTCTCCATAACTTTATCTTCTAGTTCACCTATTCTCTCCTCTGCCTCTTCAAGCCGAGCCATCGTGGATTCCATTTTGTTTTGCAATTCGTTTAAAGCGTTTTTCAACTCCTCGTGACTGTTCCTTAGTCCCTCGATCTTTGTGGCAAGAGATTCTCTGCTGTCCTGTATACTGTTTTCAAGCCCAGCGATTAATTTTATGACTATTATTCTAAATTCACTTTCTGTTATATTATTTAAATCCTTTTTGATCAGTTCATTAGCTGTTGTTATTTCCTGGAGATTCTTCTGAGGGGAATTCTTCCGTTTGGTCATTTTGGAGAGTCCCTGGCGTGGTGAGGACCTGCAGTGCACTTCCCCTGTGCTGTGGTGTATAACTGGAGTTAGTGGGCGGGGCTGCAGTCCGACCCGATGTCTGCCCCCAGCCCACTGCTGGGGCCACAGTCAGACTGGTGTGTGCCTTCTCTTCCCCTCTCCTAGGGGCGGGATTCACTGTGGGGTGGCGTGTCCCGTCTGGGCTACTTGCACACTGCCAGGCTTGTGTTGCTGGGGATCTGGCGTATTAGCTGGGGTGGGTAGGCAAGGTGCACGGGGGCTGGAGGGGCAGGCTTAGCTCGCTTCTCCTTAGGTGATCCACTTCAGGAGGGGCCCTGTGGCAGCGGGAGGGAGTCAGATCCGCTGCCGGAGGTTTGGCTCCGCAGAAGCACAGAGTTGGGTGTTTGCGCGGAGCGAGCAAGTTCCCTGGCAGGAACTGGTTCCCTTTGGGATTTTGGCTGGGGGATGGGCGGGGGAGATGGCGCTGGCGCCTTTGTTCCCCGCCAAGCTGAGCTCTGCCGTCAGGGGGCTCAGCAGCTCTCCCTCCCTTTGTCCTCCAGCCTTCCCGCTTTCCGCGCAGAGCTGTTAACTTATGACCTCCCAGACGCTAAGTCGCGCTTGCTGTCGGAACACAGTCTGTCCGGCCCCTCCGCTTTTGCCAGCCCGACTCGGGGGCTCTGCTTGGCCGGCGAGCCGCCCCTCCGCCCCGGCTCCCTCCCGCCAGTCCGTGGAGCGCGCACCGCCTCGCCGCCCTTCCTACCCTCTTCCGTGGGCCTCTGGTCTGCGCTTGACTCCGGAGACTCCCTTCTGCTAATCCTCTGGCGGTTTTCTGGGTTCTTTAGGCAGGTGTAGGTGGAATCTAAGTGATCGGCAGGACGCGCTGTGAGCCCCGCGTCCTCCTACGCCGCCATCTTCCGGAACCTCTTTGAAAAAATTTAATGTTTATTTTTGAGAGAGAGTGACAGAGCATGAGTGGGTAAGAGACAGAGAGAGAGAGGGAGACACAGAATCTCAAGCAGGCTCCAGGCTCTGAGTTGTCAGCACAGAGCCCAACGTGGAGCTCAAACCCATGAGCCATGCAACCATGACCTGAGCTAAAGTCAGACGCTTAACCAAATAAGACACCAAGGCACACCTAATTTAGTGATTATCTTTAAAAATAATACAAGCATATTTATTCCATTTCATTGTATTTATTTTTCAAATTTTCAAAGGTTTTCCTTTTTTCTTTTTCTTTCTTCTTTTTTTCTTTTTCTATTCTTATCTTTCCCTTTTTTCTCTAATCTATCAAACCCATTTCAAAAAACAGACCAAAAACACCAGGATATAGCATCATTTATTTGACTTTTCTTGTGTGTTGTTTTCAAATTTAAATTGTATTTTTTTTACCTTATTAAATCTTTTTCTTCGTTCAAAATGGTGAAATAAACAAATTCACCCTAGAAAAAAGAGAAGGAAGAAATGACAGCCAGGGACTTAATCAACACAGATACAAGCAAGATGTCTGAAATAGAATTTAGAATACTGATGACAAGAATACTAGTTGGGGTTGAAAATAGATTTGAATCCCTTTCTGTGGAGATAAAAGAAGTAAAAGCTAGTTGGGGTGAAATAAAAAATGCTATTACTGAGCTGCAATCTTGAATGGATGCCATGGAGGCAAGGATGGTTTAGGCAGAGCAGCGAATCAGTGATATGGAGGACAGATTATGGAGAATAATGAAGCAGAAAGAAAAGAGGGAGACCAAGGCAAAAGAGCATGATTTAAGAATTAGAGAAATCAGTCACTCATTAAAAAGGAACAACATCAGGATCATAGGGTTCCCAGAAGAGGAAGAGAGAGAAAAAGGGGTAGAAGTGTTATGTGAGCAAATCATAGCAGAAAACATTCCTAATGTGGGGAAAGACACAGACATCAAAATTCAGGAAGCACAGAGGACTCCCATTATATTCAATAAAAACCAACCATCAGCAAGGCATATCATAGTCAAATTCACAAAATACGCAGCAAGGAGAGAATCATGAAAGCAGCAAGGGGAAAAAAGTCTTTAACCTACAAGGCAAAACACATCAGGTTTGCAACAGACCTATCCACAGAAAACTGGTAGACCAGAAAGGAGTGGCAGGATATATTCAATGTGCTGAATTGGAAAAATATGCAGCCAATAACTCTTTATCTAGCAAGGGTGTCCTTCAAAATAGAAGGAGAGATGAAAAGTTTCCCAGACAAACAAAAATTAAAGGAGTTTGTGACCACTAAACCAGCCCTACAAGAAATTTTAAGGGGTACTCTCTGAGAAGAGAAAAGATGAAAATGTAAAAAATAAATAAAGATCAAAAGCAACAAAGATTAGAAAGGACCAGAGAATGCCACCAGACATGCCAACTCTACAAGCAACATAATGGCAATAAATTCATATCTTTTAGTACTCACTCTAAACGCCAATGGACTCAATGCTCCAATCAAAAGACATAGGGTAACAATGGATAAGAAAACAAGAGCCATCTATATGCTGTTTACAAGAGACCCACTTTAGACCTAAAGAAACCTTCAGATTGAAAGTAAGGGGATGGAGAATCAACTATCATACTAATGGTCAACAAAAGAAAGCTGGAGTAGCCATTCTGATATGAGACAATCTAGACTTTCAAATAAAGACTGTATCAAGAGATGCAGAAGGACATTGTATCATAATCAAGTGGTTTATCCACCAAGAAGACTTAACAATTGTAAACATTTATGCTCCAAATGTAGTAGCACCCAAATATATAAATCAATTAATCACAACATAAAAAAAATCATTGATAATAATACCATAATAGTAGGGGACTTCAACACACTCCACTTACAGCAATGGACAGATCATCTAAGCAGAAAACCAACAAGGAAACAATGGCTTTGAATGACACACTGGACCAGATAGACTTAACAGATATATTCAGAACATTTCATCCTAAAGCATCAGAATACACATTCTTCTTGAGTGCACATGGATCATTCTCCAGAACAGATCACATACTGGGACACAAATCAGCCCTCAACAAGTACAAAAGATTGAGAGGATGGCATACATATTTTCAGACCACAACGCTCTGAAACCTAAAATCAACCACAAGAAAAATATGTGGAAAGATAAATATTTTGGAGACTGAAGACATCGTACTAAAGAATGAATGGGCTAATCAAGAAGTTAAAGAGGAAATTAAAAAGTACATGGAGGCCAATGAAATTGATAACACCACAGCCCAAACCTTTGGGACACGGTGAAGGCGGTCATAAGAGGGAAGTGTATAGCAATCTAGGCCTTCCAAAAGAAGGAAGAAAGGTATCAGATTCAGAAACTAACCCTACACCTTAAAGATCTGGAAAAAGAACAGCAAATAAAACCCTAAACCAGCAGAAGACAGGAAATAATAAAGATTAGAGCAGAAATCAATGCTATCAAAACCAAAACGAACCAACCAAACAAACAAACAAAACCCAGTAGAACAGATCAATGAAACCAGAAGCTGTTTCTTTGAAAGTATTAACAGATGAACCCCTAACCAGTTTGATCAAAAAGCAAAAGGAAAGAACCCAAATAAATAAAATCAAGAATGAAGGAGGAGAGATCACAACCAACACAGCAGAAATAAAAACAATAATAAAAGAATATTATGAGCAATTATATGCCAATAAAATGGGCAATCTGGAAGAAATGGACAAATTTCTAGAAACATATAAACTATCAAAACTGAAACAGAAAGAAATAGAAAATTTTGACAGACCCATAACCAGTAAAGAAATAGAATTAGTAATAAAAAATCTCCCAAAAAAGAAGAGTTCAGGGTCAGATGGCTTTCTAGGGGAATTCTACCAAACATTAAAAGAAGAGTAAACCCCTATTCTCTTGAACTGTTCCAAAAAATAGAAATGGAAGGAAAACTTCCAAACTCTTTCTATGAAGCCAGAATTTCCTTGATTCCAAAACCAAAGGCCCCACTAAAAACAAGAACTACAGACCCATTTCCCTGATGAACATGGATGCAAAAATTCTCAACAAGGTACTAGCCAATCAGATCCAACAATACATTAAAAGAATTATTCACCATGGCCAAGTGGTATTTATACCTGTGATGCAAGGCTGGTTCAATATCCGTGAAAACAATCAATGTGATACATCACATCAATAAAAGAAAGGACAAGAACCATATGATACTCTCAATAGATATAGAGAAAGCATTTGACAAAATACAGCGTCATTTCTTGATAAAAACCTTCAAGAAAGTAGGGATAGAATGATCATACCTCAAGATCATAAAAACCACATATGAAAGACCCAATGCTAATATCATCCTCAATGGAGAAAAACAGAGCTTTCCCCCTAAGGTCAGGAACAAGTAAGGGATGTCCACTCTTGCCATTATTATACAACATGGTATTGGAAATCTTAGCCACAGCAATCAGACAAAACAAAGAAATAAAAGGCATCCAAATCAGCCAGGAGGAGGTCAAACTTTCACTCTTCAGAGATGACATGATACCCTATATAGAAAAACCAAAAGTTTCCACCAAAAAACTGCTAGAGCTGATCCATGAATTCAGCAACATTACGGGGTATAAAATCAATGCACATAAATCAGTTGCATTCCTATACACCAATGATGAAGCAACAGAAATAGAAGTCAAGGAATCAATCCCATTTGCAATTATACCAAAACCCACAAAATACTTAGGAATAAGTCTAACCAAAGAGGTGAAAAATCTATACACTGACAACTACAGAAAGCTTATGAAAGAAATTGAAGAAGACACAAAAAAAAGGGGAAAATATTCCACGTTCCTAGATAGGAAGAATATTGTTAAAATATCAATACTACCCAAAGCAATCTACATATTGAATGCAATCCCTATCAAAATAAACCAGCATTCTTCACAGAGCTAGAACAAGAAATCCTAAAATTTATAGGAACCAGAGAAGACTCTGAATAGCCAAAGCAATCTTTCTTTTTTAATTATTTATTTTTAAGGGGGGGGAGGGGCAGAGAGAGAGAGGGAGACAAAGAATCCAAAGCAGGCTGCAGTCTCCAAGCTTCCAGCACAGAGCCTGATGTGGGGCTCAAACTCACAAACTGTGAGATCATGACCTGAGCCAAAGTCGGACACTTAACCGACTGAGCCACCCAGGCACCCCGCCAAAGCAATCTTGAAAAAGGAAATCAAAGTGGGAGGTTTCACAATCCCGGACATCTAGCTGTATTACAAAGCTATAATCATCAAGACAGTACGGTACTGGCACAAAAAGAGACACTAAGATCAATGGAACAGAATAGAAAACTCAGAAATGGACCCAGAAACATATGACCAACTAATCTTTGACAAAGCAAGAAAGAATATCCAATGGAATAAAGACAGTCTCTTCAGCAAGTGGTGGTGGCAAAACTGGATAGCAACATGCAGAAAAATGAACCTGGACCACTTCTTACACCATACACAAAAATAAACTCAAAATGGATGAAAGGCCTAAATGTAAGCCAGGAAGTCATCAAAATCCTTGAGGAGAAAGCAGGCAAAAATTTCTTTGATCTTGCCCACAGCAACTTCTTACTCAATATGTCTCTGGAGGCAACAAAAGCAAAAATGAACTATTAGGACCTCATCAAGATAAAAAGCTTTTGCACAGCAAAGGAAATAATCAGCAAAACTAAAAGGCAACCGATGGAATGGGAAAACATATTTGCAAACAACATATCAGATAAAGGGTTAGTATCCAAAATCTATAAAGAACTTACCAAACTCTACACCCCAAAAAACAAATAATCCAGTGAAGAAATGGGCAAAAGACATGAATAGACACTTCTCCAAAGAAGACATCCAGATGGCCAACTGACACATGAAAAAATCCTCCACATCACTCATCATCAGGGAAATATAAATCAAAACCACAATGAGATACCACTTTACTCCTGTTAAAATGGCTAACATTAAAAACTCAGGCAACAACAGATGTTGGCGAGGATGCAGGCAAAGAGGGTCTCTTTTGCACTGCTGGTGGGAATGTAAACTGGTGCAGCCACTGTGGAAAACAGTATGGAGATTCCTCAAAAAATTAAAAATAGAACTACCCTACGATCTAACAATTGCACTACTAAATATTTATCCAAGGGATACAGGTATGCTGTTTCAAAGGGGCATATCCACCCCATTGTTTTTAGCAGCACTATTGACAATATCCCAAATATGGAAAGAGCCCAAATGTCCATCAATGGAGGACTAAATGGGTAAAGGTCATGAAGGAATCTACTCCTGAAAACATTGTTGCACTATATGCTAACTAACTTGGATGTAAATTAAAAAATAATTAAAAAAATAAAAAATAAAATAAAAAATAAAAAAGATTCATAGGAATGAAGACAATATTGTTTCAGCAAGAAATAGCACTCACACCATTAAATTCATGTTGTTATTTAGAATAATACTATTTTTATGTTTTGCTTTATAATTAATATGTCCACGTGTTTGGTTTTATTATTATATAACAGCTATAAACGTTAATTTTTATACTTTGTTATATTTCTACATAGTTAAGAAAATAATTTAAATTGGTTCTAGTGTACAAAAGATAATCATTATTTTATAAGAGGTATAAATTCCATACAAATTTTAAAAACACTGAACTAAGCCAAGTCATGCCCTTTTGCCTTTGCTTCTATTGTCATCTTTGCCTGGAGTACCCTGTTCTACTCTCTTGCCAACCTTGCCACCTTGCCACCTTGCCATGTCCACTAAGCAAACAATTACTTTCTCTATGGCTCCTGCTCAGAGACTCATGGTCAATTTAGTACTACAATTCTGCCTTATCCTAATTTCCTTCATGAGGTCTATAACACTTGACAGTGTGTATGTGGCTGTCTCTTCTATCCCAACGAAAAAGACCTTGTCTTCTCTGTCTTCTCAGTGGTTGGTATAATGTACTTGCTCAAAAAATGTTTTCTGAATGTATGAATAGATGTAAAATTTGGCTTGCTTCTTCCTTGGCAGAAAGAAAAAGTACATCAATATACCACATGTTCACATTTGTGGGTGAAAAAAAATTAAAAGTATAAAACAACTGTAATTTCTTCTACATGACATTTAACTTCAATATGTTAATTTAAAAGCTTTACTTGTCTTTTAGAGAATCTGCTTTAAAGTCTGTATTTTTGCTAATCTTCCAGAGGTCTGCTTATTGAGGTTAAAGCTTAGAGAGTTTTCAAACAATGTTAAAAGAACATTGTGATTACATTTTGGTTGATGCATCATCAGAACTAAAAATAGAATGGAAAGATTGAAAAATCTGTACTCAAACATCCAGCCAAAGTATGGTTAAACATGGGTGAGCCGGAATTGTGTTTCCAACTTACAGTTATGTAGGATAAATTCTGCAGCTTGTGGAGTCTCTGGCCCTGACTTAGCCCTGGTTTGGTTTTGTCATCCAGTTTTGGTTAGCATCTTCATTGGAGTTGGAATAGGGAGTGAAATTCACTTTGCCTTTGAGAAAAGGACAAAGCCTGAAATACATTTGAATTTATTAGATAACAGGATTGATGTGCTGGCCTATATAGAAAGAGGCTCATTTCCTAATCAGACCCTCTCTGAATTGACCAGGATGTTGGAGAGTGTGGGGTTGGGTTGAGGTTTAGGTTAGGATGAGGAGCTGGAGACCTAAAATTTGTTCCATCTAATTCTGTCTCTGATGTACAAACATGACTGTAGTGCTGTGCAAATACTATTTGAGAGAAAAAGTCTTGGATAGAGCAAGGTTGGGTGAGTAGAATTCAGAACTTGATTTTTATTTTATGTGCATGGCTGCTACCACTTCATTATCAGAATAAGATTCTTTTGACACTAGAAACCATAGCAACTTGTATAGCTTGAAGGCTTTGGAGGAAATTAATTCATTTATGGTTTCAACTGACCATTTCTGTACTTAGAATAAACAAGCTAAGAAAGGGATTTTTCTTTCAACTTTCTCAGAGTTACTTATTTTACTCTTTAGCCAAACTCATCTTGATTTTTCTTTTATTCTTTTTTTTTAAAGTAGGCTCTATGCCCAACCTGGGGCTTAAACTCATAACCCCAAGATCAAGTCAGCTCTACTGATTGAGCCAGCCAAGTGCCCCTCATCTTGATTTTCTTATTTCTTCCTGGACTCCTCTTCCTGGAATGCTCATTCCCATGTGTGATGGTTAATTTTATGTTAACCTGATGTGCTAAGGGACATCCAGATAGCTGGTAAAATCTTGTTTTGAGGTGTGACTATGAGGGCATTTTTGGAAGAAACTAGCCTTTGAATTGGTGAACTGAGTAAGCAGATGGTCATTTCCGATGTGGGTGGGCATTGTCTAATCCATCAAGGTCCTGGTGTAGAACAAAAAGTTGGAAGAAGGGTAAATGAACTTGCTCTCTCAGAGTATTCATCTCACTGCCCTTAGACTTTGGCACTCCTGGTTCTTGGGCCTTGAGACTTAATTCCTCCCTTCCTCCTTCCTTCTTTCTCCCCCTTCCCCTTTTCAGTTCTTGGGAATCAGAATTACATACTAGCTCACCTGGTTTTCCATCTTACAGATTATAGATTATGGGACTTTTCAACCTCCTAATCATGTGAACCAATTCCTATACTAAATTTTCATATGTGTCTTATTGGTTTTGTTTCTCTGGAGAAACCTGACTAATACACTATTCAAGAAAAAATAACTTAAAAAAAAAAAACCACAACACCCTACCAGCTATTACTTCCTTCAAAAGCTTCCCAGATATCCCCAGGGAGAATTACCCACTCTTTCCCATGGGCTAGCTTACATCTTGTACAGGCTTCATAGAGGTACTTAATGCATAACATTCTATTTGTTGACTTGACCCCAACAGGGAAGGGGCTGATAAATGTAGACATGTGGAATCTTAAACCCGTAGTACAGGGGAAAGAGATGTAGTTTCAAACCTTCCTTCTTCATACGGTCAAGTAGAGAACTTTCTCCTTTGTATGTTTTATAGATTGGTCTTCTATAGCTGACTCTTCTCTTTAGGAACAGGGTATTAATCAATTTGTATGTCTATTTTCTCACCCAGTTTCTGTCACACTGTGAGCGTGTGTTCAAATTATTCAGTATATTGAATTAAATTAACTATGACAGTCTTGTTATTGCACCAATATTATCTTCTGTGTTTTACACACAGGACCTTAGTACAAAATTACAGACTCTTTTCCAATTGGTAAAGAAGAAAACATACAGACTGAAAACAGATTTGCCCTATTTATTTTCTGATGTGTCAGAAAATTGTCCAACCCACATGTTAGAGAAAAAGGGTTATTTACTCACTGCATTTTACTGTCCATCCTTCTACTTATAAAAGAATTGAGCTACTCTTTCAGACTTTATTTTCCTTGATGCTTTTGCTCTACTGTAGACTGGATTTATTTCTAAATGGACTTCTATCCTGGGAATCCCATTTTTGAGACAGATATCTAAACCACAATCTGCATTCTGAACATCTTAAATGCCTACACACTAACCACAGCTGTTTGTTTATTCCTTGTTTCAACAGGGACAAATATAATCACTAATTTTTGCCTTTTAAGGTAACAATCCAATTTAATACTTGAGGTGGGGGTGAGTGGGAGAGACATCATAGTCCTAGAAGAAACAAAAAGACAAAATATCATAGTGGTTTGTGTTCTTTGAACATTCATATTAGCAACTAAAACAATGTTTATACAACATTATTTAAAGGAATAGGAGCAGTTCTGTGGTAGACAATATATCTAAGTGATTAGTCTTTTTTTTAGGCAGCTTTTGAAAATTTATCATGTAGTGTGGTTAATCAGAGCTCAGTTTACAATATACTTATCCATGTGTTATTGCCAGAAATTCAGAGTACTCACAGGAGGGAAGTTCCTCTCTTAATTTTGATTATGGGATATGAGTGGAAATCATGTAATGAGTATATTCATATTTATCATGTGATCCCACATGGTATAGTCTGGTATATTTCTCTAACCCAAATTTCTACTCATGATAATTTTGAGGGTCAACATAGTATTCTCTGAGTGACAGTTATACTGAAATGTTTGTATAGGTCTTTATACTTTGTATTTTTGTCTCATTTAACCCTCTGTATTAATCAGAGCCCTTTAAGTGTCAGATGACAGAAACCAAACTTGAAGTAGTGCAAGAATTAAAGGAGGGATTAATTGAAAACTTCAGGGGTAGATCAGACTTTAAACATGGGAAAATTAAGGTGTTTTTTATGTCTATCTTTAACTCCTTAACTCTCAGCTCAGCTTTTCTCTCTGACAACTCAGTCAATTGGCTTTTGGGCCTCACATGTTGCTTAGTGCTCACTATCTTACAGGAAGGAATCTCTGTGTGTTCATGGAGAGCAAAGCTCACAGAAGAATTCCAGTTGGCTGTTTGTGGCTCATTTGCCCATCTCTGGGCCCATCACAGTAAAGAGTTGGGGTATTCTGATTGGCCAGGTTGCTGTCACTTGCTAAACCCTGTGTTCTAGAGACTGGTGGGGCTCTCAGAATTAACCATTGTATCAGAACTAAATGGAGTAGTTAGGTGCAGTTCCCTGAGGGAAGAAGGATCGCTGAGAATTTGACAATAGATGTCCATTCTGTTACCATAAATACTATGGGAAGTATTGCTTTCCCTATTTTAGAGGCTCAAAGAAAGATTGATGTGCCAAAATTCACACAAGTATTAAGAAGCTAAACTAAATCTTCTAATCTATTTTGTTCCTCTTGCTGATTTTTAGATAAAAGAACATATTTACCACTTATAAAATTCTTTCTTCTCTATGGAAGGAACATGTAGATAGGCACACAAAATTATCATCTCAAAATAAAAGAATAATTTGGTACACTTTACAACCTAGGAAGAAATCTGGACTATTTTGCAAGTGGTGGCAAACAACAAAAGGTCATTTTAAATATAGTATAGCATTGTAAAAAAGTAACACCAAATCTACAAAAATTTTGCTGTAGCTTTTTAATTTATTGGAAATAACATCATGTAAAAAATGATAACTTCAAGTTATACTATTTGTATCATTTAAAAATAAATTTGAAAAATAACACCACCAGAAAAAAAAAATAGTACAATGTGCTTTTAAAAATAATATTGTATTGGGACACCTGGGTGGCTCAGTCTGGTTAAGTGTCCGACTTGATTTCAGCTTAGGACATTATCTCATGTTTCATGAGACTGAGCCCCATGTTGGGCTCTGTGCTGACAGTGTGGAGCTTGCTTGGGATTCTCTCTCTCCCTCTCTCTGCCTCTCCCCTGCTCCTGCATTCTCTCTCTCTTTCTCAACAAACAAACAAGAAAAAGAATACTATTGTATTGATCTTACTTTCTCATAAATATTCTTCTGGGATATCTGGGTGGGGTGGGTCAAAATGACAGAGGGAAGGGCAGAATCAAATAAAGAAAGCAGTTTTGTCAAGGGTAGCTTCATGAAGTTCTGGTGATGGAGGAGGCCCAGATTTCTCCTTTGGCAATAAATAATAGTGGTCAAGCAGTGTCTGTTCATAAAGTTAAATGCACACACCTGACTTATATTGTCTGCACCTGGACATAAGAAGGAGCCTAGTGTATTGATTTTCCCCACATCCTAGAATCTCCAAAGTTTAATTATGAAGAAATATTTTATTATTCAAATTTAACACATTGATTATGGCATGATTCATCATTAACTTTTCTTGCTTTATAAAATTTCCTGACAAGCTTCAGAGGCATCGAGATATTGCCTGAAGAAATTTATAGAAGTTAAAAATGAAATCTGAAAGGTATTGAACGAAGTTTTGTGAAGAAATAGGAGGAAAACATCAGTATTAGATTGGACTGAAAAAAGAAAATGCAACTTCCTGAAGTGGGTACAATGTTGATTGTGAAGAAAAATGAGTTAGACTTTATAGAAAACCTGATTAAATAAACAAACCAGGAAAAACTGTAAGCCTATAGTTTTGGGAAGAAAATTCATGTATCATATAACTTCAGGTCTGACAAAAAAAAAGACCAAAACTTAGAAATATTCCATAAGCAACAAAAGGTTTTTAAGCACATAATTAAAAGGCTTCAAAAACAGATAATCTAGTACTTAAAATAGGTTTATGGCTTTTTACTGTGTAGATGGGACAATATTCCTGGTGTTAAAACAGTCCTGTGAAAATTTAAAAATGCAACACATGTTTAAAGTACCTATTATTTTCAAAATCAATTTGGGAAAAAATACACTGACCCCATGTTGTTTGTAAATATTTGACAATGTCTATAAGCTGATATTCAGCAATAAATAACAGATGCATTGGCTTAAATTTTTTCTAAATCTCTATGAATATAACTTAACTTTAAATAAGAAGTGGATATTTTACACTAATCTTTGTTATTTCATCTTCTGTTTGTCAGTCTTTCTAAAATATTTCTGAAATATTTTACTTTTTAGTAGCTAATGGTAGTCTGTGCCAACTCTTCTTGTGTAAATGAGATCAATTTCTGTTTTCAAAATCAGAACAGAGGAAAACCAACAGTGCCAGAAGTTAAAAAAAAAAAAAAAGTTAATCATCTCAATCTCCTCCCTGAATTCTTGCTTGCATTCTGTTACTGACAGTTCTCTGCTGCTTAAAGTCAGGCTGCTCAGTCAGCCACTTAGGTACTGGCTGACAAATACAGCAAGTGGATCACCTGGAAAAGGCCTAGGTGAAAAGCATTGGCAGAGGGATGCCAACAAGAAAGTATGCTCACCTGTTGCTCAGTGCTTTTCTTTCTAAACTTTCAACTCACTGATTTTCATATAGGAAAAGAAGATTGCTGATCCCTGCTGGATCACGGAACTGGCAATTATCGGTGTAAATCAGTGTGGACTAACAAAGAGTAAACTTTCACAGGCTTGTTTGTATTTCACCTGTTTGAAAACTCAAGAGGTTCTCTACTTTGTAAGTGATGCAGGGAGAAGAGCTTGTGTGCAATGAGGATTGTTTGAGAAACTGGACAGTTGTGTGACAGCCTTACCATCTCTGTTTGTTCCATAAACCATCTTAGAACTACAATGAGAAGATCACATTCAATTTCACAAAACTGGAAAACTTTTCAGGCTTACAGTTCATAAACAAACATGTTGACACTGGCATTTGTTTATAGCTTAGATTGAAACTTAAGTGAAAACTCACAGTGATTCTGACTTCTTTTGAAGTAGAAGCAGCTATTTTAAGACCAGGAACCTACTAGTGTTGTAAAGAAAATGTATGCTTTTTGCTCTCAACTGGATCCAACAGTTACAAACTTGTTTCTTTATGGTCTTGTTTGGTAAGTAGGTCTTGCCTCATTATGATTCTGTAGTCTTTGCGCCAGGTTGACATAAAGAATGGTATGGAAAAATGATGCTTTGTTTCTATATGTCCTCTGTCTCCCTTTGTGTTTCTATTTTTACCATACATAAAAAACCACTTCAGCTTTTAATGGCAGTTAACCAATTTCAAACCTTTTTCAGGGCTTAGACTCAAGAAGCTATACACATTTTAAAATTATTTTTATGGGCTTTGTCATTTGGCATTCTCTTTCATTTTAGCAATTTTCATGAGAGTTTAAATGTAATAATGCAATTCATGTAATACTGCTTAATTATTATTATCTACTATTTATCCAATGATCTCATGATGGCTTATTAACACTAGTTAGTTGAGATTTATAAAGCCCTGTGAAATTTCAGGTACAATGGCCAGGTTGTGCTTAACTACTTACTTCTCTAAATGCTGCTTTGAAGTCTTTGAATATTTAAACTATGATTATAACTCATTTTACTATCTTAGAAACTGTGGTAGATTCATTTTTATCTTGTTCTCATGGTTTTCAGAGTTTTAGAAATTTTGACTCATTATTTCTGGAAAGATCCAGAGGAAATTTGACCAAGTAATTTTTTTTAAGTTCATTTATTTATTTTGAGAGAGAGAGAGAGAGAGAGAGAGAAGGTGTGAGCAGGGGGAGGAGCAGAGAGAGAGGGGGACAGAAAGAATCCTAAGCAGGCTCCATGCTGTCAGCATGGAGACTGACTTGGGGCTCAAACCCATGAACTGTAAGATCATGACCTGAGCTGAAATCAGGAGTCAGATGCTCAATTGACTGAGCCACCCAGACACCCCTTGACTAGGTAATTTTGACTTAGAGTTGAAACCACATCCGTAAGAGTATTCAGATCAGGGAGAAAGTGATCTTGACATTTTCAGTCAGCTACAACCATAGTAGTGATATACCTATTATTCCTGCTATAGCATTTTTCATGACAGTCAGCCTGTAAGACTTCAAACTGTGGCCTACACAGTACACTGATAACACAAAAATTTTATTGTGATCCTTGCTCCTCCTTTTCACATGTTCTCTGATTCTCTCTCTCCTGACCTTTGTTCCAAATTATAACTGCAGAATAAAGCTGTGGGCTGGTAATCCAGAGGCAGAGGGGCTTGCAAGTATGTGATTTGGAAGGAATAATTTCACTTTTCAAAAATTGTTTTCTATACAACATGCAGGCAAATAATACCTATCCCACTAGTTCTCAACATTGTGGCCATTAAAAAAATGAGATAGTGTATATAGTTGTTCTTTTTTTTTGGAGTCTCGCTCCTTGGTTCATATTCATTTACCCAATATTTGTTCAATGCCTATTATGTGCCGTGCTCTGGTCAAAGGGTTGAGAAAGTCACAGTGAAAAAACAAACAAATAATTGTTATTCTCATGGAACATATATTCTAGTGGACAGGGGAGATAAATAAGTTAATATATATAATGTGTTAGATGGTGATAAGTATTATAAAGAATCCTGATTCAATACAGGTTCTACCACTTATGAGCTATGTAGCCTTGGGAAAATTATTTGATCTCATTATACCTCAGTTTTCTAATCTGTGAAATGGGAAAAAGAATACTACTTACATTTTAGGGTTGTTTTGAAAATTTATATCCATCTTATTACAAATAGTTCAGTTTGATATGCTAGTAAGATTTAGCGAATTCCAGTAAATTTTATAGTCATTATGATAACAAGGAGGCAAAGAGACTTTCTAAAACAAATAGCTAGTAATTTTTAGAATTGAGATTTAAACCCAGGCAGCCGAACTTGTTTCCTGCACTTAACTACTAGCCTACATTACCTCTCACTAAAATAGTAATAGCTAAGAACTTCACATGTGTAATCTAATTTAACACACACAAGAACCTACAAAATAAGAAACATTAATGTCCTCACTTAACAGGACCCTCCTCTGAATGCCTGAGTTACCACCACCAGCTGGGTAGCATTGTCTTCTCAAAGACCTGAGTCCCAGCTCTGTGGCTCCTCCCTTCCTAGCTTTAGATGCTAATTATCCCAACCTTTTTTCTTTGTGCCCCTTGCTATTGAGGTGATAGAGCTTCCTGAAATGGCTGTTTGTTACCTTAGTGTAACCTCTGTGTCCTCTTCTCATGTTTTCAATTCTCCAATAACTGTTCAATCAATTCCCTTAAATAAAATTTCTCTGTTGAAATACTGTGGTTTTTGTTTTCCTGGTTTGACTTGGACTGATACTGTATGTAGTACCAAATTGGTCCCCCCAACAACCCAGTTTTGGGATTGGCTAAGTCATGTCCTTGGCGTTGAATGCTGTGCTAAATTCACTGCCAGTGAGAAAGGGAATACTAATAATCCATGGCATGCAGTGCCAAGGGCCACTGTAATTAAGTTATCCCCTGTAGTTGATTGTGATGAAGTGCTACTCAAGCAAATATCCCACCCTGTCTAATATAATAGTCCTTTACACAGATGGTACATGATTTGTTTAACTAATCCCCTATAGATGGGGTGACTATCAATTTTTCACTATGACGATACAATAATAAACACATATACACTATATCCATATATATCATATTCATAATATAATTATTAGTATAATACTCATTTAATGATTTAGAATAAATCATTAAAAAGTGATGGCTAAAAGTGTTGAGAGGTTATTTCTGACAGTGGAATTGTAGGTCATTTTTATTTTCTCCTTTATAATATTCTATATTTCTGATTTCCTTTCCAATAAGAATTTTTGTGATGAGAAACAATGAAGTTGTCCCTGTCTCCCAATTAATGTTATTAATTTTGTCACTATCACAACACAAGTGTACTTTGCTGTGATTTAATAAGATTTATAGCAATTGTCAACTGTATAATAATCAAGTAAAGTCATTAAGTCAGCTGAACTGGTCACTTAGATTCATTTGATCAATTCTTTTTCCTCAAGTGTAGTGTAAATTTCTCCTCATGGTTAAGTAAGTTTCAGGTAATCTGAAAGTAACTCATGAAATCATAAAATTTCTAGGTTGAAAGGGACTTTCAATGCCCTAAACAAGTCCTCAATGTTAATATTAAAATATATATGATGTCCATAATTTCATAAGTAGTTAAATCTTTAATATGTTGTGAAAATTAGGAAATCCTCAAGGCCCTCTAGTCTTATCACTCTTTTCTTAGGCAAATTCATCCAAAACAAAAGCTTCAATTACCAACTATCAAGCTGTCATTACTCAAAGTCTTATCTGTATTCTAGAATTCTCCTTTAATGTCCAGAAAGGTTTTTTTTGTAAAAATCAAGAATAACAAAGATTTACATTGGAGGAAAAAGGGCATAAGCTTTATGTACAATAGTATTGGATCAAGATTAGAGGTAGAAAGACATCTCTATATCCCCTGCAGAAGTAGAAAAAGATGCATAGGTTGGGAGTGGAATGCAGGAAGAGAACAGGATATGACCTTAGATATAGGCAAATAAATCTCATTGAATATACTTATAATTGGGTGAGCGGCAGAGTATTAGATGGAGAACTGAAAAGCAGTACGTTGCCTAACTCATTGATGAACAACAATAGTGAGCCACTTGACAGCCAAATCAAAACATAGAGTCCGTCAAAGCCTGCAGACTGGTGTATCCATTTAAGAAAGCACTGTGCATTGCCAAGAGAAATTGCATTGGTTGTTTGATTCTTCTTCCCCCTTTACAGAAGTCCAGGGTCTTCAAATACACCAGATCAGCAGTGAAGGTGGGAAGGAAAGGCTCAGCACCTGAGCTTTCATGATAGGGGCAGAATGGAAATCCTTTACACAGTATACCCTGCTTCCGTGAATGACACCTGGTTGGACAAGCCAAAAATTAGACACTATAAAAATATTCCTCGATAACTATTACATTCCCCAAATTTTAACAATTTCCCACATTTGTTCTATCTTTTTTGCTGTATACACACATGCACACACACAAGCACACACACAGTTTTTTTCCCTGTATTTTTTTTTTAATTTAAATTCATTTTGAGAGAGAGAGAGACACATACAGTGTGATTAGGAAAGGAGCAGAGAGAGAGAGAGGGATAGAGGGAAAATCCCAAGCAGGTTCTGCACTGTCAGCTCGAACTCACAAACTGTGAGATCATGATTTGAACCTAAATCAAGAGTCGGCTACTTGACCAACTGAACCATCATGGTGCCCCCTTTTCCCTGTATTTTTAAACAGTAATTTTTATACTTGGATGAAAATTCATTCCTAAATGCCTCAGTCATTAATTCCTAAAATCAAGGAATTTTTCCATATCAAAGTGGTACAATATTAAAATATAGATTACCATTGATATGATAATAATAATATTTATTAATTATATATAATGTATATTATATATATACTATATATAATAATTAATAATAATAATAATTATTATATAAAGAAAATGCAAGCAGGGGAGAGGGGCCGAGGGACAGACGACAGAGAAAGAATTTTAAGCAGACTTCACCCTGAGCATGGAGCCCGACTTGAGACTCAATCTCATGACCTGAACCAAAATCAAGAGTTGGGTGCTCAACTGGGTGAGTCACCCAGAAGCCTGATACAATATTTCCTTATTGAGATTTCCTCTAAGATTTAGTAAAATATTTTTATTAAAATAAAATCCAAGATCCTATATAGTATCCAGTTGTCATTTTTCTTTAATCTGGAATACTTCCTCAGTCTTTCTTCAGATTACATAATGTTGATATTTTTGAAGAGTATATATCACTTCTTGTTTTTATTGTGGTAAAATAATATTGTATAAAATTTACCATCAACTCTTGTTAGGTGTATAGTTTAATAATGTTAAATGTATTTACATTGTTACACAACAAATCTCTAGAGCTTTTCATCTTGCAAAACTGAAACTCTATACCCATTGAACACTAATTCCTGCTCCCCCTTCTTTTGAGCCATTGGTGACCACCTTTCTACTTTCTGTTTCTATTATTTTGACTATTTAGATACCACATATGAATGGAAGCATTCACCATTTGTCCTTTTGTGACTAGCTTATTTTACTTAGCACATTGTCCTTGAGGATCATCCATGTTGTAGCATGTGACAAGATTTCCTTCTTTTTTAAGGCTGCATAATATTCCATTGTATGTATGTAGCACATTTTCTTTATCCAGTCATCCATTGATAGACATTTTGTTGCTTCTACCTCTTGGCTGTTGTGAATAATGCTGCAATTAACATGGGTGTAACAAATGTCTCTTCAAGATCATGCTTTACATTCTTTGGGTATATTCCCAGAAGTGGGATTGCTATCTCATATCATAATTCTGTTTTTAATTTTTTCAGGAACCTCCATACTATTTTCTTTAATGGTTGCACCATTTTGTATTCTCAACAACAGTGCACAAGGATTCCAGATTCTCACATCTTCATGAACACTTTTCATTTCCAGTCCTTTTGATAGTGGCCATCCTAACAGAAATGAGGTAATATCTCACTGTGGTTTTGATTTGTGGTTTTCTTATTATTAGGGATATTGAGCATCTTTTGATATACTTCTTAGAAATATGTATGTCTCCTTTGGTGAATTATCTATTATTCAAGTCTTTTGCTCATTCTAAAATTGGATTTTTTGTTGTTGAGTTATAGGAGTTCCTTACATGTTCTAGATATTAACCCTTATCAGATATACTATTTCCAAATATTTTCTCCCATTCCATAGGTTAGATTTTTCACTCTGTTGATTGCTTTATTTGATGTGCAGAAGTTTTTGTTGTTGTTGTTTATTTACTTTTGAGAGAGAGACAAAGTGTGAGTGGGAGAGGGGAAGAGAGAGAGGGAGGCACAGAATCTGAAGCAGGCTCCAGGCTCTGAGCTGTCAGCACAGAGTCTGGTGCGGGGCTCACACTCACAAACTGCGAGATCATGACCTGAGCCAAAGTCAGATGCTCAGATATGCAGGAGCCCCAGATATACAGAAGTTTTTTAATTGATGTAATTCCATTTGTTTTTTTTTTTGTTGTTGTTCCATTTGTTCCATTTGTAGTTCCATTTTTTTTTAATTGATGTAGTTACATTTGTTGATTTTTTCTTTTGTTCTTTGTGATTTTGGTGTTATATTCAAGAAATCATTGCCAAATCCAATGTCCTGAATGTTTTCCCCTATGTTTTTTTCTAGTTTTATAGTTTCAGGTCTTAGGTTTAGGTTTCCAATCCATTTGGAGTCATTTTTGTAAATGGTATACAGTTGAGAATCCAAGTTCTTTCTTTTGTATGTGTTTATCCAGTTTTCCCATCACTTTGTTGCATAAGAATATCAGAGGAATGATATGGGGTTCTTCTCAGTCAGTTAGTTCATTTCTGATGATGTAATTTTGATCATTTGGTTAAGGTGATGTCTGCCGGGTTTTGGAGTCATCACTGGCAACTTGTTTTCTTTCTTCCTCCATATCCAATGCATTATTTCTTCTTGTAGATTTTACTACCTAAAAATTTGTTGAATCTATATATTTTTTTTCCTGGCTTTGACCCAATCTCACTTTTCCCCAAACTTCCATTGTCCCAAATATTCTATTCTTTGTGCTGCACCCCTTTTTCTCAATGTCTTGATCTTCTGACTCTTATTCTTTCTTCTGATCTCAGCTCAAACATCATCTCCTCCAGGTGGCCTCCCCTGACCATCCAGAATAGCTCAGGTTCCTTATTTTACATTCTCACAGCACGGTATGCCTTTTCTTCATAGAATTTGCTACTGTAGTAAATTTAGATTTGTTTGTGTGATTTTGGATATACAACTATCTTCTTGATAAATGGCAAATTCTATGGCAGCAAAAATTGTTGCTTGCCTTTGTGCCAGCACAAAGTGTTTAACTCAGGGGCATCTGGTGGCTCAGTTGGTTAAGCGTTTGACTTTGGCTCAGGTCATGATCTTGTTGTCTGTGGGTTCCAGCCCCACATTGGGTTCTGTGCTGGCAGCTTGGAGCCTGGAGCTTGGAGCCTGCTTTGGATTCTGTGTCTCCCTGTCTGCCCCTTCTCTGCTTGCACTCTGTCTCTCTCTGTCTCTCCCTCTCAAAAATAAACACTAAACCAAAACAAAAACAAAGTGTTTAACTCATAGTGTTGATAAATAATAGCCTAGCAATAGTCATAGTAATAATATCATTAATGTTGGGTATTTACTATTTGCCAGTAACTCTGCTAAGTTCTCACATCTCCATATTATCTCAGAGAAGAAACTGTGAATGAAATATAGTTCATGAAAATAATTTCATTGCATGTTATTGAATTTTTCATTTACACAATCTTTTGTAAATTATATAATTGTACATCTCTTTTTGGTAATTTAATTAATAACTAAAATATTATGAACTGTAATAAAGAAGCTACAAAAAAAAGATATAATTATATAGAGAAAGCCTTATAAATAGTAGCCAGTAGCTCTTTAAAATAATCTTTGTGTTGAAACACATTCTTTCTGCATTTTTAAACTTACAAAACTCCAACTGCATGAAGAATTCTTTTTAAAGAATGATCTGGTGCCATTAGTAGCAGAATATACAAACAGAATTATATAAATTCACAATGGAAAGTAAACTAGGCTCCTTATTTTTAAATGAATGAAGTTGGAAAAAGAAAGGAAACTTTCCCCCAAATAATGAGACTATAGTTTAAATGTCATTTTTGCTTTTCAGGAATGACCTGCCAGTACTTATTGGCTAACACTTTTTTTTTAGGGTTATTGGCTAACCCTTCATCACCGATGGCAGACATTCCCTGGCTTTAACTGTTGTGTTGTTTTAACTGTGTTTGTCTACTAAAGGTCAACTGTAGAATTTTTGCTTTGGACAAGCTTTGAAAGGATGGAGAACAGATTAGGTTTACTTTGCCTTTAATCACAAATTATATGCATATAATTTTTGAGATCATCAAAAGCATCAATAGGGGACCCCTGGAAGAAGAAGTAGTCATTTTACTGCTTTAGAATTTGAAAGAGTTTTCATTAACTTGAAATTTATTTATTTTTTTTCAGTTTACTTATTTATTTATTTTTAGTAATCTCTACACCCAACATGGGTCTCAAACTCATGACCCAAATTTTATCTTCTAATTCACCTATTCTCTCCTCTGCCTCTTCAATCTGCACTGTAGTCACCTCCATTTTATTTTGCACCTCACTTACAACATTTTTTAGTTCATCATGACTATTTTTTAGTACCTTGATCTCTGTAGCAATAGATTCTCTGATGTCCTCTATGCTTTCTTCAAGCCCAGCGATTAATTTTATGACTATTATTCTAAATTCGTGTTCCGTTATATTGCTTATATTGGTTTTGATCAATTCATTAGCTGTTGCTACTTCCTAAAGTTTCTTTTGAGGAGAATTCTTCTGTTTAGTCATTTTGGCTAGTTTTCTGTACCTGATGCGTTTTAAAAGCTTGTGTGCTCTGCACCTGCGAGCACCGCTATATTAAAGGAGGGTCATACACCGTCCAGGGCCTGGCCTTTCAAGAGGTGATTTTTCAGGGATTGTTACTTGCTCTCTGTTGTTGTGACATTGGTTATTTTATTACCCTACTGGTAGTAATATTTTGGACCCTCCACCAGATGTGCTTTGATTTATTCCTTGGAGTATCCCTGTAAAGGAAAACAGACAAGCAGGAGACAAAAACACACAAACACACAAACAAATAACACAAACAAACAAAAAAACAAAAACCTAAAGACTAAAAATGAAAAACCCAAAAACACTAACTACAAGTAAGGAAGAAGGTGGAGGCGGTGCTGATGGAAGAACACACACAAAGAGAGAAATGACAGGAGCGGTGGGAAGGGGTGGCGGAGGGAATTAAAAAATAAACATTGATTAGGCAGAAAGACTAAAAGGCTTAATCCAGAGAGAGGAAAGGAAAATAAAGGAGGTGGGGAAAATGAAACAAAGATAAAGTTACCCAGACAGAGAAACTATATGGATTGATTATTTCAGAGAGAGAGAAAGGAGTATAAAGAAGGAGGTGCAGAACATGTATCAAGACAATGGATTAAATATGTCTGTTTAGACAGACCAATAACCAGAGGAACCAGCCTAGGGGAGGGAAGAGATAAGGAAGAGAAATGGTGGGGGGGGGGGAATATATACCCAGAATTGACCTAGAGTTAATCCAGGCAATGCTGCATCACTTGTAGGTAGTAGCTGTCCACGGGGTCTGTGCCGCTTACATGGATACATATTTATCCAGTGCAAGGGGGCATGGTTTGGCCTAATCTGAGCCTGCCTCCACTCTGGGCCCCAGGAGTGATCCCTGAGGCCCCACCTTGGTTGTGGTGGTGGTCCCCAGTCTCTTCTCCATGGAACAGGACCCGGTAGACTCAGTTTGAGTCGTCTTCACTGTGCCGTGAGCACAGATGGGGAAGTCCTTCTCGCTCCACCAACTCCCCTGACCCTGTGCTTGGCTAGGATTCAAAGTCCCACTCCATGCGCTCTGGCACTGGGGAAGATCCTCTCAGTGCTGTGATATGTGGTCCCAACTGGCTTTGTCTGTGCTACAGCATTTAAGGGAGGACTGCCTTCTCCTCCTTCTCCTACTGCGGACTGAGCTGTCACCCTCCCCATGAGCCCCTGGGGTGGGGTCATAGGCAGCCTTTGTCTTTTCCCACAACACTCCAGGGAAATGGTGGCCTTATCCTCCTGCACACTGAGCCCTCAGCCCAGCCACTGCACCCGGGGGTGGCAGACGCAGGCAGGTTCTGTGCTATCTCACAGCCTTCCAGAAAGGGAACTATTTTCTTCAGCTGAGGACTGAGCCTCCGACCTACCACCGCACGCAGGGCTGGCTCCCCTACTCCCCAGGTAGGTGAACAGGAAGCCAGCCCCAGTCCAAAGAAAGCCCTGCAGTTAGAGATTGGATCCCTCTCAGTTCAGTCCGAGGTCTTTCTCCTGTCCAGGTACGGTCCTGCACTTCCCTAGCCACTCTTTCTCTTCACTTTGTCTCTCTGCAGAAGGGGGGGGTCCTTGCCCTCTGTGCCCACGCCGCCTTTTTTTTTAATCTCCTCCAGTTCGCAGTTACCCACCTAGCTTTTTTCCAGCTTTCCCATTTTCTTCCTAGTAGATTCAGTCTCTTTTCCTCCCAGGCTCTGGTGTTCAAAGTCCTTTGGCTTCTACACTTCTTTGAGAGACACTGGAAGTATGGATTCTGCCTACTTCTCCACCATGTTGGCCCCTCCTCCCTTCTCCTGATATGATTAAAGGTGGTTAAAGCTGTAGAGAAGTTTAGTACTAAAGAAAGAGCACAGGTGGAGAAGGCCAGGCAGAAAGGCAAAGAAAACAAAAGGGCAAATGTTCTATTAAGGAGATGTTGGGGCAGGGGCAATGTGTGGACTTCTGGGTCAGGGGCGGTTCAACAATCTCTGATTCACATGAGAGCAGAGGTAGCCTTTGCGGTGGGAAAATTAATGATGCATCATAGCATAAACAAACAACCTTTTCAAAGAATGGGTCACATGTCAAGAGAGCTGAAAAACAAGAGCAAGCAGGCTCTGGAGAAAGCCTCATGGTGATGAAAGGAGTCTGCTTCCTGGAAAGTGGTCAGAATTGTACAGACAGTTTGTGAGAACACATTTTTCAGGCTCAGTTAAAAACCTGTTTATTTAACACCTCTCATCTAAGGACCTCAGAATGTTTTACTGACATTTAAATTCATAGTTTGCTTGTATTCCATGAGACAGGAATAAAATTGGAATGTTTCTGTGATCTGTTCCTTGTCCTGCAGTTCCCATGAATTTATTTCCCTCAAAAGAGTGATAGCATATAGTTATGTTAACAATACAGAGAACAGAATTTTAGATTCTTTCTAATCCCAAATTGTATAAAATGTTAGACCATGAACAGGTTTGATGACTGTTACGTTAGTAACACACCTCTAAAACGGGGAGAACAGGACTTCTATACACCGACTCCATGAGTTTATGATGGAAAGTAAAGAGATCGTATCTATACTGTACTTTGCATCTTGGAAGCGGTACAGGGTATTCATGCATAATTACTGCATGGTTTTAGTTTTTTACAAGACTAAAATAAATAAGGAATAAAGTGAAGCATGAGTTTCTAAGATCAAAATTTGATCTGTTCTCTTTGAAAAAAATTTTATTCAAGATTTTGTGCATTTCTTCTATCTGTTTGCTTTTTTTTTTAAGTGTTTTTAATGTTTATTTTTGAGAGTGGGAGAGACAGAGTGCGAGCAGGGGAGGGGCAGAAAGAGAGGGAGACACAGAATATGAAGCAGGGGCGAGGCTGCAAGCTGTTAGCACAGAGCTGGACATGGGGCTTGAACGCATAATCATGAGATCAGGACCTAAGCTGAAGTCGGACGCTTAACTGACTGAGCCACCCAGGCACATGGCTTTTTCTTTTTAATTCTTGTATCTTCTCGGAAGCAACTCTGCTTACAAGTAATACAAAAGTTTTAGCAAATTTTTCAGGAGTTGGAATTGGAAAACAAAAGATAGTAAAGAATGTATATGAGTCTAGAAAGAAAGATACAAATTTTTTCCTTGTATATAATTTCTAAACTTTTAGACACATATATTTATTTCTAATACCATAAACACTACAATGAAGAAAAACTGAGATTGAAGGACAGAAAATGACCATGATGGAAGAATACATTTATAATTCTTTAATTAATAAAGTATCTTTCCTCTGAAGAGCTTAATCCTGTATAGGAGAAACCTCCCATATAAAAACACATTCTTGAGCTATCGGGACATATGAAAATAACAGATGGTGCCAGAACAGTGGGAGACAGCAGATAGGATAAAGCAGAGGGAGAAGAAAATAGGAAAGAGCAAACATGGAAAACTCAGCTGACAGCAGGCAGGGAAAGAGGTCCAAGTGCAAGCTGGGAGGAGGCAACAGTGTCATTGAAAACTGACCTCTGTGCTGTGGAGCCCAAATATGTAACAAACAGACAGAGTTTGGGTATGAAAAAAGATGATAGTTTATTACTTCACCAGGCAAAGGGGGCAGGGACAGGCTAATGCTTCCAAGACTGCATGCCCACCCAGGGTAAAAGACTGCGGGTTTTATAGAAAAGTACAAGACCTGTGCAATTTCAGTAGGAATCTGGTGTGTGCTGCCAGCTGCATTTGTCATGTCTTCAAGGTTGTGTTGTCACTGGCCATCCAAGTCTCTAAGTATCAACATAGATACTGAGTTCCTGGAACAAAGGATTCTACAGAAAAACAAGTTTAGAGGAGGGGGAGGCTTTGAGAATGAGGAAGAGAAATACTTGTTCAGTTTTAAGTCAAGCCTTGCTGAAACATTGATGTGTCCTTCTTAATTGCCAACAATTTTTACATTTCTATAGCAGTTTCAATAGGACCTGGAACTTGAAGGGATTTAAGATATCATTGAGCTCCAAACCTTACCTTTTTGTGAGGAAACTGCAGGCCAGAGTTAAGAGATCCATCCAGTCACAAAGCTGGCTCCATGCTTCAGCACTGAGTCTTCAAACTCCCAGTCCGTCCATTCTCCACCATTAGGCAGGTTTTCTGCCTGGTCTCAGCTTGTATGGGAACCTTTTCCCCATGTTAGCATTAAATAACAAACCTGGAAGTGCCTGGGGGGTTCAGCGGGTTAAGTGTCCAACTTCAGCTTAGGTCATGACCTCAAGGTTCATGAGTTCGAGCCCCGCATCCAACTCTGGAGTACTTGGTAAGTATTAGAAATTATTATTTCAACCTCTATTCCTTTACCCTACTATTGCCTCTGCTACAAATGGTTAATTCAGTTTTCACATCTCAGCTCCTCTGGATGCTTTTCCAGACAGATCAACTTGGATAATTTTTTATGCTTCTTTGAGCCTGTACACACCCTATTAGAGCAATTATACTGAATAGCATAACAGAAAAAAAATAAAATTCATAATTTAAAGCCTAAAATGACTTGTAGCCCCTTCTGCTTAAGGACCTTCACTGAACTTGGTAAATCACAGTGAGAAAATAAGCATCCATGCTATTCTTTTCCCTTATAAGGAAGCTCAAGACAGAAATTTTAAGACCTTGACATATTATCTGGGTTGCTAAAGGGTAGAGGTCAGTTGTTTGACAGGGCTCTTAATTTTTAAAAAGTTCCCTGGGTTTGCAAAGGTAGACTCTGAGACAGCTGACAGTGGTTGTGCTGATGTAGAGGGGATGGAGACTGATATTTCTTTGCTTTTGGTAGTCAAATTTGAGTACAAGGGGAAAGCTTGTCCTCAAGAGTTCAGGATAAGTAGGGAAGGCTTTTGAGTTGGTTGGTATCTGAGCAGTATTATGAAATAAAATACAAACCTAGTGATGTCAGCTATTTACATAAATACCACATATTAGTGATGTGTGCATGTGAATAAAAGAAAAAGATCTGAGTTCTATGGTTGGGTTAGTGTGGTCAACTTTTGTGTCCTGAAATATCACTAACACAATCTGTTGATAAGACAGAGCTGAGTTTATTGCTTACCACAATAAGGAAACATACTATCTAAACATAACTGTGGTATTGTTTTGCAGGAGGGTGAGCAAAATAAGAATTTATTGAGAATCAGAAGTTTAGTTCAGCATGAAAGTGTGTGCAGAGTCATGAAAAGATCTATAAATTGAACTCTTCAACCCAAGCAGGTACTTAGAACTAAGATTAATAGGAAACATGTATGCCACTCTGAGAATTCTTGAAAGACTAGAAGAGACCCAGGGTTGAAAAAATAATATGGGCTTTGAGCTATTTAATCTTCAGCCCTCAGCAATACATCTTCTGCTTTGCCATTGGCCAAGGTCAACAATGAGTTTGTAATTACCAGACCCAGTGCACTCTTTTCAGGGGTCTGATGATTGCTACCCTTATTGCTTTCTCTCTAGTGGTAGCAGAGATCCTCCATCTTTTACCTGAACTCCTGCAGCCATCCCTAGTTGCCCTTGTTTTTCAGCAGACATTCTGTAATTCACAGTCACAGACTTCTGAGGCTCCTCTATGCCTTCTAGGAGAATATTCAGGACTCAACTTTGCATATGAGGTGGTTCATGATGGATACTTGGTCCTTACTTGTTTCTTCAACTTCCTTTAGTGAACTTTGTTTCTTGACTGAGTGTTCAAACTGTACAGAATACTACCACTCTCTATTCTTGGAAGGTGTCCTCTTAGACAATTTTCCTTGTCTTGCTAGTGACACTTGGCTTTCAAAATTCTACTCGTGTTCTTTGTCTGATATCTTTCTCAATAATGCACTGGTGAAATTGGTGATAGTCAAAATGCTAAACTTAACAGCTGGTACAGCATGGACATTATCCAATCAGAGCACACATTGGATGGAAACAACATTATGTTCAATGTAACACATGGTAGTCCAGAGTAGATTTGACTATCCTTGAGTGATGTGTCTGTTAAACCCGGTACATGTATTCTTGCACATACCTGTGCAATATTCTTCCCCCCAGAGTGTAAGCTCTATGACATCATAGACCTTATTTGTTCATTTTCTTATCTCTAGATCCTAGCCATAGTAAAGGCACACAGAATTTCTGAATGTCTGTTTGTATTAAAAGTAAGAAATATAAGAGAGGTATGAATACAGACTTGGCATAAAACAAAACAAAACAAAACAAAACAAAACAAAACAAAAACAAAACAAATAAACATTTTACCAAATGAAGAAAGTGAATTTAAAACTGAGATATCCTATCTTCTGGTTTTAGTGACATGCTGTGTGTGTAGTTAAGGTACTGTGACTTTAAGGAGAGTGGGTCACCATTGCCAGATCTCCCAAACACACTGTGACATTCTGACCTGATAATCTGGATCCTTCCTTTCCAGATTCAGCCCTTTCATTTATTCCTTTGGTCTTTTATTGCTTTGTTACTTATCTCCTTCCTCCCTTCCTTCTTTCCTTTCTTCCTTAACTATTCTTTGAAAAAGAAATTTTAAGTGAAAAGTCTTTCACATATGTTAAAAAAAATAGTGAAAGCAGATACTCAAATAGATACTTGTTCACTAGTGTTATTCACATTAGACAAAAGGTAGAAACAATCCAAGTGTCCATCAACAAATGAATAAATAAAATGTGGATATATAATGCAATATTATTTAGTCATAAAAAGCAATGAAATTCTGGTGTATGCTACAACATGGATGAATTTTGAAAACATGCTAAGTGAAATAAGCATAAATAAACAAAGAGGCAAATATTGTATGAATCCAGAGATACTAGGTACCTAGAACAGGCAAATTCTTACAGACAGAAAGTAGAATAGAGGTTACCAGTTGCTGAGGGAAGGCAGTACATGGAGAGTTATTATTTAATAGGTACAGAGCTTCTGGTTGGGATGATGAAAATGTTGCAGAAATGAATAGTGATAAAGATTTGACAACATTGTAAATTTACTTAATGCTACTGAATTGTGCCATTAAAATGGTAAATTTTATGTTATATAGATTTTACCACAAATAAAAAATAGTACTGTAATGCATATAATAAAAACTATCAACTCCATATATCTTCCCATCTTTCAGTTCTATTTTCTAGAGGTACTCATTTGTTACTTTTTTTATTTTCTTTTCACCTCTGTATTTCTCAATATTTGTATTTCTAATTCTTGATTTATCACTTTTTGACAATATCTAATTATTTCCTGTCATGGCAAATAAGGATTTGGTTCTTCTACTGTTCCCACTTTTGACCCCCATCTTCTCAATAGTGTTTATGTTTTGTTTTGTTTTGTTTTGTTTTGTTTTGTTTTTTGTGTATTTTGGCCACTCTTTTTTGTTTTGCAATTTGAATTCTTCTGCTAAAAGACTAGTGTTATGTGTCAGTAACACTTAGCCCTAGGTGCCCACCGTGGGGTTTTAGTCCAGGCTACTTGTTTCCTTGCTGAGTACCCTGTCCCTGCTTGGACTACAACATTGTCCTGAGTATCAATTCACTTGCCTGGGGACTTGGCAGGATGATAACCTCAAAGCAGTTCTCTAATTTGCATGGCTGGACTCTAATCTGTATATTCCCTGGTTCTGGCTGAGGTCTTGTTTCCAACAAATGGATCTCTTAAACTCTGAGGCTGTAGCTTGTATGACTTCAACTGGTCCACTGCCTAGAGATGTCTGTTGGTGTGGTCTGGTCACCAGAATAAATCCCCATGGATATGGATAGCAGATAGAATCAAGGACGAGGTCCCCATGCCTCTTTGTACCTATAATTAGGCTTATTGCATATTCAGCCCTGGTCTTTTCTGCCTTCCCTTTGGGTTATGACACTGACATTTAAAAATGGCTAATAGCTAAGTCTTCCTACTTACTACAGGACAACCACTGAAGCCAAGCCAAAACAAAGTAAACAAAACAGAACACCTTCCTTTTTTTACAGATCCAGAGGTGAAACTGAGAACTTGGGCTAGGCTGGGGAGCATTCACGAAAGAAAACTCTATTCAAAAGGTTCAGTTCCTGGAGGAAGCAGATGACCAGAAAAGGACAAAAAAAGTAAACAGCTAGGCGAAAAAGGACAGAAATTCTAGATTTGAGTCCTTGAATCTCAGTTTTTTTCTTTTGTAGTAATAATATCTGTCATATTTCCTCACAGGGTTACTATGAAGATTGAATGAAATTATATATGTAAATATGTGGTAGCAGGTATAAATCTCATTTTAAAATATCAGGAGGCAAGAAATTCAACTTTATTTTTTTATTGCAAGCACTATTCTCTTTAATAGCAGAAACATGATTTTGGTCACTTAGGGGTTCTCCCACCTCCTTGCCTTTGCTTGCACCTAACTTCCTTGGGACTTATGTAATGAAATGCATTTGGTATATGGCTTCTTTGGTTTATTTAACCAATATCTGAAGACCTACCACATGCAAGGCACTTAAACAAATAAAAAAAGATATGTTATTTTTCATAAAGTAGTATAGTGTCTAGTACTTTGCTTCTCTCTCTCTCTCTGTCTTTCTCTCTCTCTCTCTTTTTTTACTTTACCTTGAATTCTTTTTTGGTTCATCAAGATATCCACTTCCTCTTGCAGAAAATTCCTCATGATTTATCCTACAGGGTATGCACTTCCTAACTCTATCACATAGACTACGATATGTGTGGGACTACAAATCTGACTAGTGCATAACTTCATCACTGTATGTGGCCAATCTGTGGAGGCACACTTTATATTTTAATGTTCATTACACCCTTTGTTTAAATGTTTATTCGGGATAGAAGGAACATACTTAAAGATCATAAAAGCCATTTATGAAAAGCCCACAGCTAACATCATCCTCAACGGGGAAAAACTGAGAGCTTTTTCCCTGAGATCAGGAACACGACAGGGATGCCCACTCTCACCGCTATTGTTTAACATAGTGCTGGAAGTGCTAGCATCAGCAATCAGACAACAAAAGGAAATCAAAGGTATCAAAATTGGCAAAGATGAAGTCAAGCTTTCGCTTTTTGCAGATGACATGATATTATACATGGAAAATCCGATAGACTCCACCAAAAGTCTGCTAGAACTGATACATGAATTCAGCAAAGTTGCAGGATACAAAATCAATGTGCAGAAATCAGTTACATTCTTATACACTAACAATGAAGCAACAGAAAGACAAATAAAGAAACTGATCCCATTCACAATTGCACCAAGAAGCATAAAATACCTAGGAATAAATCTAACCAAAGATGTAAAAGATCTGTATGCTGAAAACTATAGAAAGCTTATGCAGGTAATTGAAGAAGATATAAAGAAATGGAAAGACATTCCCTGCTCATGGATTGGAAGAATAAATATTGTCAAAATGTCAATACTACCCAAAGCTATCTACACATTCAATGCAATCCCAATCAAAATTGCACCAGCATCCTTCTCAAAACTAGAACAAGCAATCCTAAAATTCATATGGAATCACAAAAGGCCCCGAACAGCCAAAGTAATTTTGAAGAAGAAGACCAAAGCAGGAGGCATCACAATCCCAGACTTTAGCCTCTACTACAAAGCTGTCATCATCAAGACAGCATGGTATTGGCACAAAAACAGACACATAGACCAATGGAATAGAATAGATACCTCAGAACTAGACCCACAAACGTATGGCCAACTCATCTTTGACAAAGCAGGAAAGAACATCCAATGGAAAAAAGACAGTCTCTTTAACAAATGGTGCTGGGAGAACTGGACAGCAACATGCAGAAGGTTGAAACTAGACCACTTTCTCACACCATTCACAAAAATAAACTCAAAATGGATAAAGGACCTGAATGTGAGACAGGAAACCATCAAAACCTTAGAGGAGAAAGCAGGAAAAGACTTCTCTGACCTCAGCCGTAGCAATCTCTTACTCGACACATCCGCAAAGGCAAGGGAATTAAAAGCAAAAGTGAATTACTGGGACCTTATGAAGATAAAAAGCTTCTGCACAGCAAAGGAAACAACCAACAAAACTAAAAGGCAACCAACGGAATGGGAAAAGATATTTGCAAGTGACATATCGGACAAAGGGCTAGTATCCAAAATCTATAAAGAGCTCACCAAACTCCACACCCGAAAAACAACCCAGTGAAGAAATGGGCAGAAAACATCAATAGACACTTCTCTAAAGAAGACATCCGGATGGCCAACAGGCACATGAAAAGATGCTCAACGTCGCTCCTCATCAGGGAAATACAAATCAAAACCACACTCAGATATCAACTCACGCCAGTCAGAGTGGCCAAAATGAACAAATCAGGAGACTATAGATGCTGGCGAGGATGTGGAGAAACGGGAACCCTCTTGCACTGTTGGTGGGAATGCAAATTGGTGCAGCCACTCTGGAAAGCAGTGTGGAGGTTCCTCAAAAAATTAAAAATAGGCCTACCCTATGACCCAGCAATAGCACTACTAGGAATTTATCCAAGGGATACAGGAGTACTGATGCATAGGGGCACTTGTACCCCAATGTTTATAGCAGCACTTTCAACAATAGCAAAATTATGGAAAGAGCCTAAATGTCTATCAACTGATGAATGGATAAAGAAATTGTGGTTTATATACACAATGGAATACTACGTGGCAATGAGAAAAAATGAAATATGGCCTTTTGTAGCAATGTGGATGGAACTGGAGAGTGTGATGCTAAGTGAAATAAGCCATACAGAGAAAGACAGATACCATATGGTTTCACTCTTACGTGGATCCTGAGAAACTTAACAGAAACCCATGGGGGAGGGGAAGGAAAAAAAAAAAAAGAGGTTAGAGTGGGAGAGAGCCAAAGCATAAGAAACTGTTAAAAACTGAGAACAAACTGAGGGTTGATGGGGGGTGGGAGGGAGGGGAGGGTGGGTGATGGGTATTGAGGAGGGCACCTTTTGGGATGAGCACTGGGTGTTGTATGGAAACCAATTTGACAATAAATTTCATATATTAAAAAAAACGTTTATTTTTAAGAGAGAGAGAGAGAGAGAAAGAGAGAGTGAACATGCTAGTGGGGGAGGGGCAGAGAGGAAGAAACAGAATCTGAAGCAGGCTCCAGTCTATCAGCCCAGACAGACTGAGGCTGGAACTCATGAACTGTGAGATCATGACCTGAGTTGAAGTCAGACACCTAGCTGACTGAGCCACCCAGGTGCCCCTTTATTATACACTTTATGCATCCAAACAGAGATGCAATCTTTTGGTATATGAGAAAATCTAAAGAATATGTTTGTGATTTATTAAGGCTGCCATTATAGAGAAAGGAATAGGCATTAACAAATAAAGTCACTTAAGAGTACTGTTTCCAGGCATTTGTCTAATTAACCATTCCTGTGTCTAGCTAGTAGTTTGTGTTTTTTTAAAAATTTTTTAATGTTTTATTTATTTTTGAGACAGACAGAGACAGGGGAGGGGCAGAGAGAGATGGAGACACAGAATCTGAAGCAGGTTCCAGGCTCTGAACTGTCAGCACGGAGCCTGATGCGGGGCTCAAACTTGCAAACCACAAGATCATGACCTGAGCCGAAATTGGATGCTTAACCGGCTGAGCCACCCAGGTGCCCCAGTAGTTTGTGTTTTATGGGTGATTTTCAATATTCATTAAATGCCTTCTGAATGCATGAATGAATACAAGAATAAAGGTAAAAAAGGAAGTGATGTGAAATCATAGCAGCTAACTTTATTTGGTGGATTAGTGGAAATTACTGGTTTTAAATGATTTATCCTATACTTACCTCCACCACCACCCTCACTTCCACATCTACCACTAATGAAAAGTTGGGTCTTTTTCAGAGTATTTGCTCAAAGTTTATTGTCTGAGACACAGTCATATCCTCTCCCTCTTCGATCTGTTTTCCAGGATAGACAACCTGCTTAGAACACCTTCCTGGTGTCTTCTCTCCAGACCATTTGTCCCATTCTTCAGAGAGCTCTTGGAATTGTGCTGCTCCAGTTGGGGAAAATGCTGGATGTGGTGTTCCAGAAAGGGGAGGGTCCTGGCTCCTGGGGGATTGCCAGGAGTGTTTAATTTAGTGCCTGAGGTGAGTAGAGGGATGTACCCTGGAGATGTGGGGGGATTGGAGAGTATGGGGGGCAAGCCAGTGAAAGTCATAAAGTAGAACAAGAGGCTCTATAATTTTCATGAATTTTTCACAAAATAGTTGCATTTTAAGTATCTTGATCAAAAAATATGTAATGAACACAAAATACTGGATACCAGGAATGCTTTTAAATAAATTTATACTTTCTTGTCATGATGATATTACCTATACTCTTGAAAAATAGTAGTGCATATATGACAGAATATCTTTCCTAGGTTGCATTTTGAATTTGGAAACATCTATTCTTGGGGACCTCTGTGTGTTCTGTGTTGACTAGCTTCCTTCTTTTTTATGCAATATAGTGTAATTGAGCTAGAGATTTGTAAAGTCTAAAGAACCAGACAAGCATTTAAATACCTATATCTATATACCATTTGAATAAGTCATGCATATATTTATAATTTTTTTCTTTGATTTTTTTTTAGTTTTTATTTAAATTTTAGTTAGTTAACATATAGTGTAATATTAGTCTCAGGAGTAGATTTTAGTGATTTATCACTTATATATAACACCCAGTGCTCATCACAATAAGTCCCCTCCTTAATACCCATCACCCATTTAATCCATCCCCTTGCCCATCTCCCCTCCAGTAACCCTCAGTTTGTTCTCTATAACTAAGAGAGAACAAACTGAGTTTGTTTTATGGTTTTATGGTTTTCCTCTGTCTCTTTTCCCCCCATGTTCATCTGTTTTGTTTCTTAAATTCCACATTTGAGTGAAATCTTATGGTATTCCTATCAAAATACCAACAGCATTTTTCACAGAGCTAGAAGAAACAATCATAAAATTTGTATGGAACCATAGAAGATTCTGAATAGTCAAATCTTGAAAAGGATAGCAAAGCTGGAGGCATCACAATTCCAGACGTGAAGCGATATTACAAAGGTCTAGTCATTAAGACAGTATGGTACTGGCACAAAAACAAACACATAGATCAATGGAACAGAATAGAAAACCCAGAAATGAACCCATAACTATATGGTAAACTAATCCTCAACAAAGCTGGAAAGAATATTCAATGGGAAAAAGACAGTCTCTGCAACAAATGGTGTTGGGAAAACTAGACAGTAACATGCAGAAGAATGAAACAGAACTGGAGGGGCCAAGATAGCAGAAAAGCATGGAAATTTTTTTTGCATCTCTCCTCCCTGAAATGAAGCCAGATCAACCCTAAACCATCTTACACACCTAAAAAAACTGATTTGAGGATTAACACAACAATCTGCATAACCTGAACCACAGAACTCGGCAGGTATGTGGTGCAGAAAGGTGACCAGTCAGAGAGAGAAGCTGCGGAGGACAGGGAGCTGTTTTTGCTTGCAAAGAGAGGACAGATAGGGGGAGAGTACGGAAAAGAACCCTCACTCTGAAAGCAGCTGGAGAGTAAAGGAAGAGTATGCAAGGAACTGAACAAAACAAGGAGGAAGGAGAAAGGAGAGGATTTAAATTCCATTAAGACTCTATAAACAGGAGGAATGCAGAGTCTAAAACTCCACAGCTTGATACCTGGCAGTGCTCCGGTGGGAACAGTGAATCCCCAGGAGCAGAGAGCAAGGTCCTCAGAGTCCAAAGTCACATGGGGAGAGGCCATTCCCCTGCTGGGAGGACATTTGGTAGAGGCAGTGCAGCCTCCCACAGGCAAAGGTCCTAGGGGACCCCAGAAAACAACCACATTTGCTGGTGTTGTAACAAGAATATTAAGGATGAAGTCTCTGGCCAGATGTGTGTTGTGATTTACTTTAATCCCTGAAACATTGCTGCTACACAATCGTTTGAACTTTTTCTGGGGCAGGCTGGAATCCAGCCACAGTCTCTGGGCATCAGCAGCAGCGCAGTCTTGTGAACGTTCCTGGGGGATGGTCAGCACCCAGCCACTGCTCAGCCAGACCCTTCCCCAGAGGGTTAGAACATGTCAAAGCCAAGTCCCTGAGAAGTCAGGGGTTATGAAACACAGTTGCATCTCAGGTAAAACTCAGAGGGGAGGTGTGATTGCTTGGTCACAGACAGTAAGAACAGGGAGTGAATGAAGTGGAAGACAAAGAAGGAGTGCTTGTTTGCCAGATGAGGAGAGCACAGAGTTCTGATACTAGAGACTGGGTAGCTGGGTGACACCATTTTCACCCCTCCCATGTATGTCCATACACCAGTAGGCTAAGCAGCGCCATCTAGTTGAGAACAGAGCCGTTACAATAAGCTCTGCCTAACTGGGCCAACCTCTCTCTTGAGGAACACCACAACTCTCTCCACCTGCTTAGTTTATGAACTATAAAGTGAATCATAGTTTGACTACTAGGGGAAACCGATGTAATTCAATCATATTTCAGTCTGTTTGCTGGTCCGTCTATTCAATTTTTTTTCCTTTTCTTTTCTTACTCTTGAATGCAGAAAGAGAAAAAAAATTATTTTTATTTTCCATTTTTATTAAAATGATTTTTCTGTAATTTTTCTACTATATTATTTACCTTTTTATAAATTTTTTAAATTCTATTTTCCTTTCACCATTTCATTTTATTCTATTTTAGTGTATTCATTTTTTCCAACTTTCTAACATTTTCCTTTTCTTTCCATTTTCTTTTTTCTGTTTCTTTCTTTTCTTATCTTTCCTTAATCTATCAAGCTCCTTTCACACCACACCAGACCAAAACACACCTAGGATATAGCATCTTTTATTTGATGTTTTTGTGTTGTTTTTAATTTTTTAATTAAAATTTTATTTTATTTTATTAATTTCTTTTCTTCCTTCAAAATGACAAAATGAAGGAATTCACCCTGAAAGAAAGAACAGGAAGAAATGAGAGCCAGGGACGCAATCAACACAGATACAAGCAAGATGTCTGAACCAGGATGTAGAATCACAATAATATGAATACTAGTGGGGGCTGAAAATAGATTAGAATCCCTTTCTGTGGAGATAAAAGAAGTAAAATTTGTCAGGATGAAATAAAAAATGCTATAACTGAGCTTCAATCTCAAATGGTTCCCACAGCCACAACGATGGATGAAGCAGAGCAGCGAATCAGCAATACAGAAGACAAATTTATGGAGAACAATGAAGCAGAAAAAAAGAGGGAGACTAAGGCAAAAGACCACAATTTAAGAATTAGAGAACTCAGTGACTCTTTAAAAAGGAATAACATCAGATTCATAGGGGTCCCAAAAGATGAAGAGAGAGAAAAGGGGTGATAAGGTTTATGTGAGCAAATCATAGCAGAAAACTTTCCTAACCTGGGGAAAGACACAGACATCAAAACCCAGGAAGTACAGAGGACTCCCATTAGATTCAACAGAAACCGACTATTAAAAAGGCATATCACAAATTCACAAACTACACAGAAAAGGAAAGAATTATGAAAGTGGGAAGGGAAAAGAATCCTTAACCTATAAGGGAAGACAGATCAGGTTTGCTGCAGACCTATCCACAGAATCTTGCCAAGACAGAAAAGAGTGGCAAGGATATATTCAATGTACTGAATTGGAAAAATGTGCAGCCAAGAATTCTTTACTAGCAAGGCTGTCATTCAAAATAGGAGAGATAAATAGTTTCCAAGACAAACAAAAACTCAAGGAGTTTGTGACCACTAAACCAGCCCTCCAAGAAATTTTAAGGGGGACTCTCTGAGGGGAGAAAAGACAAAAAAAAAAAAAAAAAAAGAAGAAGAAAAGAAAAGAAAAGAAAGAAAAAAGGAAAACAAAAAGACCAAAGCAAACAAAGACTAGAAAGGACCAGAGAACACCACCAAAAACTCCAACTCTACAGGCAACATGAAGGCAATAAATTCATATATTTCAGTATTCACTCTAAACGTCAATGGACTAGATACTCCAGAAAAAACATAGGGTAACAGAATGGATAAGAAAACAAGATCCAGGGGAGAAGATGGCAGAATAGGAGGACGCTGGGCTCACCGTGTCCTACTGATCACTTAGATTCCACACACATCTGCCTAAATAACCAAGAAAACTGCCAGAAGACTAGCAGAATGGACTCTCCAGAGCCAAGCATAGCCAGAGGCCCATGGAAGAGGGTAGGAAGGGCAGAGAGGCGGTGCACACTACACAGACTGGCGGGAGGGAGCCAGGGCAGTGGAGGGGCAGCTTGCCTGGCAAGGCAGAGCCCCTGAGTCTGGCTTGCAAAAGCGGAGGGGCCGGACTGCATGAGTTCTGACAGCCAGTGGGACTTAACATCTGGAATGTTATAAGTCAACAGCTCTGCTCAGAGAGTGGGAGGGTCAGAGGACATAGAGAGGGAGAGATGTTGAGCTCTGGAAGACAGAGTTCAGGTCAGCAGCGGGGAACAAAGACACTGGCCAGCACCATCTCCCTCTCCCATCCCCCAGCCAAAATCCCAGAGGGAATTCTGTGCCTCTGTGGATCCATACCTCCAATGGGTCTGCCTCTCTCCTGGTGCTGCAGGGCCCCTCCCGCAGGGGACCACCCATGGCAAAGCAAACTAAGCCTACCCCTCCTGCTCCTGTGCACCTTGCAGATCCACCCTGGCCAATAGGCCAGATCCCATCAAAGCAGCACCACAAGCCTAAAAGTGTGCAAGCAGCCCAGACAGGGGCCACACCACTCCACAGTGAGTCCTGCCCATGGGAGAGGGGAAGATAAGGTACACACCAGTCTGACTATGGCCCCAGCAGTGGGCTGGGGACAGACATCGGGTCTGACTGTGGCCCTGCCCACCAACACAAGTTACGCCAGCCAGCACAGGGGAAGAGCCCTGCAGTTCCGCACCACTCCAGGGAATATCCGAAATGCCCATTTCTTCACTGGATTATTTGTTTTTCGGGTGTGGAGTTTGGTGAGCTCTTTATGGATTTTGGATACTAACCCTTTGTCCGATATGTCATTTGCAAATATCTTTTCTCATTCCGTTGGTTGCCTTTTAGTTTTGTTGATTGTTTCCTTGGCAGAGCAGAAGCTTTTTATCTTCATAAGGTCCTGATAGTTAACGTTTGCTTTCAATCCCCTTTCCTTTGGAGACGTGTCAAGTAAGAAATTTCTGCGGCTGAGGTCAAAGAGGTTTTTTCCTGCTTTCTCCTCTATGGTTTTGATGGTTTCCTGTCTCACATTCAGGTCCTTTATCCATTTTGAGTTTATTTTTGTGAATGGTGTGAGAAAGTGGTCTAGTTTCAACCTTCTGCATGTTGCTGTCCAGTTCTCCCAGCACCATTTGTTAAAGAGACTGTCTTTTTTCCATTGGATGTTCTTTCCTGCTTTGTCAAAGATGAGTTGGCCATACGTTTGTGGGTCTAGTTCTGAGGTATCTATTCTATTCCATTGGTCTATGTGTCTGTTTTTGTGCCAATACCATGCTGTCTTGATGAGGACAGCTCTGTAGTAGAGGCTAAAGTCTGGGATTGTGATGCCTCCTGCTTTGGTCTTCTTCTTCAAAATTACTTTGGCTGTTCGGGGTCTGTTGTGGTTCCACAAAAATTTTAGGATTGCTTGTTCTAGCTTTGAGAAGAATACTGGTGCAATTTTGATTGGGATTGCATTGAGTGTGTAGATAGCTTTGTGTAGTATTGACATTTTAACAATATTTATTCTTCCAATCCATGAGCACGGAATGTTTTTCCATTTCTTTGTGTCTTCTTCAGTTTCCTTCATAAGCTTTCCATAGTTTTCAGCATACAGATATTTTACATTTGTGGTCAGGTTTATCCTAGATATTTTATGCTTCTTGGTGCAATTGTGAATGGGATCAGTTTCTTTATTTGTCTTTCTGTTGCTTCATTGTTAGTGTATAAGAATGCAACTGATTTCTGTACATTAATTTTGTATCCTGCGACTCTGATGAGTTCATGTATCAGTTCTAGCAGACTTTTGGTGGAGTCTGTCGGGTTTTCCATGTATAGTATCATTTCATCTGCAAAAAGTGAAAGCTTGACATCATCATTGCCAATTTTGATGCCTTTGATTTCATTTTGTTGTCTGATTGCTGATGCTAGCACTTCCAACCTATGTTAAACAACAGCAGTGAGAGTGGACATCTCTGTCATGTTCGTGATCTCAGGCGGAAAGCTCTCAGTTTTTCCCCATGGAGGATATTAGCTGTGGGCTTTTCATAAATGGCATTTATGATGTTTAAGTGTGTTCCTTCTATCCCGACTTTCTCAAGGGTTTTTATTAAGAAAGAGTGCTGAATTTTGTCAAATGCTTTTTCTGCATCAATAGACAGGATCATATGGTTCTTATCTTTTCTTTTATTAATGTGATGTATCATATTGATTGATTTGCGAATGTTGAACCTGCATCCCAGGAATGGGGATGCCCTGCATCCCAGGAATGAATCCCGCTTGATCATGGTGAATAATTCTTTTTATATGCTGTTGAATTCGATTTGCTAGTATCTTATTGAGATTTTTTGCATCCATATTCATCAGGGATATTGGCCTGTAGTTCTCTTTTTTTACTGGGTCTCTGTCTGGTTTAGGAATCAAAGTAATGCTGGCTTCATAGAATGAGTCTGGAAGTTTTCCTTCCCTTTCTATTTTTTGGAATAGCTTGAGAAGGATAGGTATTATCTCTGCTTTAAACGTCTGGTAGAACTCCCCTGGGAAGCCATGTGGTCCTGGACTCTTATTTGTTGGGAGATTTTTGATAACCGTTTCTATTTCTTCGCTGGTTATGGGTCTGTTCAAACTTTCTATTTCCTCCTGATTGAGTTTTGGAAGCGTGTGGGTGTTTAGGAATTTGTCCATTTCTTCCAGGTTGTCCAGTTTGTTGGCATATAATTTTTCATAGTATTCCCTGATAATTGCTTGTATCTCTGAGAGATTGGTTGTAATAATTCCACTTTCATTCATGATTTTATCTATTTGGGTCAATCTCACTTTTCTTTTTGAGAAGCCTGGCTAGAGGTTCATCACTTTTGTTTACTTTTTCAAAAAACCAACTCTTGGTTTCGTTGATCTGCTCTATAAAATTTTTAGATTCTATATTGTTTATTTCTGCTCTGATCTTTATTATTTCTCTTCTTCTGCTGGATTTAGGCTGTCTTTGCTGTTCTGCTTCTATTTCCTTTAGGTGTGCTGTTAGATTTTGTATTTGGGATTTTTCTTGTTTCTTGAGATAGGCCTGGATTGCAATGTATTTTCCTCCTAAGACTGCCTTTGCTGCATCCCAAAACATTTGGATTGCTGTATTTTCATTTTCGTTTGTTTCCATATATTTTTAAATTTCTTCTCTAATTGCCTGGTTGACCCATTCATTCTTTAGTAGGGTGTTCTTTAACCTCCATGCATTTGAAGAGTTTCCAAATTTTTCTTGTTTAGCATTGTGATTTTAAAGTTTGTTGGTATGATCTCAATTCTTTTGTATTTATTAAGAGTTTTTTTGTGACTCAGTATGTGATCTGTCTTAGAGAATGTTCCATGTGAACTTGAAAAGAATGTATATTCTGCTGCTTTATGATGAAAAATTCTAAATATACCTGTCAAGTCCATCTGGTCCAGTGTATCATTCAGGGCCATTGTTTCTATATTGGTTTTCTGTCTAGATGATCTGTCCATTGTTGTAATTGGAGTATTAAAGTCCCCCAAAATTATCACATTATTTCCAGTAAGATTGCTTCGGTTTGTGATTAATTGTTTTATATGTTTTGTTGCCCCAAATTTGGTGCATAAACATTTATAATTGTTACCTCTTTTTGATGGATAGACCCCAGAATTATTATATAATGCCCTATTTCATCTCTTATTACAGTATTTAGTTTAAAATCTAGTTAGTCTAATGTAAGTATGGCTCCTCCATCTTCCTTTTGACTTCCATTGGTATGATAGATAGTTCTCCATCCCTTCACTTTCAATCTGAAGGTGTTCTCAGGTCTAAATTTGATCTCTTGTAGATAGTGAATAGATTGGTCTTGTTTTTATTATACATTCTGATACCCTATATCTTTTGACTGGAGCATTTAGTCCATTTACATTCCGTGTTAGTATTGAGAGATATGGGTTTAGAGTCATTGTGATATGTGTAGATTTCATGCTTGTAGTGATGCGTCTGGTAGTTTGTGGTCCTAGCAACATTTCACTCACAGAATCCCCCTTAGGATCTTTTGTAGGGCTGGTTTAGTGGTGGTGAATTCCTTCAGTTTTTGTTTGTTTGGGAAAACTTTTATCTCTCCTTCTATTCTGAATGACAGGCTTGCTGGAGAAAGGATTCTTGGCTGCATATTTTTACTATTCAGTACATTGAAACTTTCCTGCCATTCCTTTCTGGCCCGCCAGGTTTCAGTAAGTAGGTCTGTTACTACCCTTATGTTTCTACCCTTGTTGGTTAAGTCATGTTTATCCCTTGTTTCTTTTAGAATTCTCTTTATCTTCATATTTTTCCAGTTTCACTATGATATGTCATGCAGTAGATTGATTCATGTTAAGTCTGAAGGAAGTTCTCTGTGCCTCCTGGATTTCACTGTCTGTTACCTTTCTCTCTCTTTCTTTCTTCTTCTTCTTCTGGAACTCCTATATATGGATATTGTTCCCTTTCATTGAATCACTTAATCCCTAATTATCCCCTTGTAATCCAGATTTTTTTTATCTGTATTTTTCTCAGATTTATCTTTTTCCAAATTTTATCTTCTATTTCACATGTTCTTCCCTCTGCCTCTTCAATTGTCACTTTCTCTGTCTCTAGTTTATTTTGCACCTCATTTATAGCATTTTTAATTCATCATCACTATTTTTTAGTTCCTTGATGTCTGTAGCAATAGATTATTTCCTGTCTTCTATCCTTTTCTCAACTCTAGTGATTAATCATATGACTATTATTCTAATTTCTTGTTCAGTTATATTGTTTGTATCTGTTTTGAGCAATTCTTTAGCTGTCATTTTTTTCCTGGAATTTCTTTTGAGGAGAATTCTTCTATTTCATCATTTTGGCTAGATTTCTGTCCCTAATGTGTTTTCAAAGCTAGTTATATGCCCTGTACTTGTGAGCACTACTATATTAAAAAGGGGTCATACACTGTTCAGGGCCTGGCCCTTCAGGAGGTGTTTTTTTTTTTTTTTTTTTGGAGAGTGTTACTTTCTCTCTGTTGTTGTGACTTTGGTTACTTTATCTCCCTACTCATAGTGATATATTGAACCCTCCATTCAGTGTGCTTTGATTTGTTTGTTTAAATAGCCTTCGAAAGGAAAACAAACAACAAACAGAAAACAAAACACACACACAAGCAAAAATAAACCCCAAAAGAAAAAACAGAAACACCAGCTACAAGTAAACAACAGGGTGGAGGCAGTACTGATGGAAGAGGCCTTACCCTATACAAAGAGAGAAATGACAGGGGCAGGGAAAAAGAAAAAAAAAATAAAAATTGACCAGAAAGAGAAACTATAGGGCTAAATGCAGGGAGAGAGAAAGGAAAATAAAGAAGGAGGTGAGGAACATATATCAAGAGAATTGATTAAAAATGTCTGCTTAAACAAAACAAGAACCAGAGTAACCAAACTAGAGGAGGGAAGAGATAAGAAGGAGAAAAGGAAGGAAGACTATATCTATATAAGAATTGTCTGTGAATTAAACCAGGCAATGCAACAGCACTGGTCTGGAGGAGGGGCTGTCTTGTTCTCAGCGTCAATCTTGATTCAGTAGATAGGCAGTTACCAGGCATAGAAGGGCATGGTTTGGTGTAGGTGGGTCTGGCCTCCTCTCTGGGTCTTCTGTCCTGAAGCTCTACCTTGTTTGTAGTGGGGAGAAAAATGGCGACACCCCAGTCTATCCTCGAAGACCAGGTGTCCCAAACCACTCTGTTCAAGCTGTTCTCACTGTGTCATGGGTGTAAATGAGGTTGTTTGTCCCATTCTGCCTACTCCCATGCCCAGGCACATGGCTGGGATTCAAACTCCTGCTCTGCGTGCCCTGGTACTGGGAGAGTGCAGCTCTACACCGCCCAATATATGGTCTCTGGCTAGCGGATGCAGGTAGGCTTTGTCCTGTCCCACAGCACTCCAGGGAGATCACATTCTCCTACTGCAGACTACACCCCTGACCTAGCCACCGAGACTGGGCCTGGCTCTCCTCCTCCCCAGGTGTGTGATCTGGGCAGCTGGCCCGAGTCTGGAAAAAAACCTTTAGTTAGAGATTAGATCTTTCTCTGTCCCAGTCCATGTTTTTTTCTCTTGTCCAGATATAGTCCTATGCTTTCCCAGACTCTCTTCCCTTTGTCTTTCTGCAGAAGGGCTCCCTTTCCTCCGTTTGTTTTATTTCTTCTAGTTCACAATCATACACCTATGGCCTGTCAGGTTGTCCCAGTGGGTCCCTGGAAGCAACTGTCTCTTTGCCTCCCAGACTCTCAGAGTTCAAAGTCCTTTAGTTTCAACACTGCTTTGTTTGAGAGATGAGGGAACATGGGATCCCCCTACTTCTCCACCATGTTGGCCCCCTAGCCACAGCATCCTTTCTTGATAAAAACCCTCAAGAAAGTACGGTTAGAAGGATCATACCTCAAGATCCTGAAAGCCATATATGAAAGACCCACTGCTAGTATCATCCTCAATGGGAAAAAAACTGAGGTCAGGAACAAGACAGGGATGTCCACTCTCACCACTGTTACTCAACATGGTATTGGAAGTCTTAGCCTCAGCAATCAGACAATACAAAGGAATAAAAGACATCCAAATAGACCAAGAGGAAGTCAAACTTTCACTTTTCCCAGATAACATGATACTCTACATGGAAAACCCAAAATATTCCACCAAAAAACTGCTAGAACTAATCCATGAATTCAGCAAAGTTGCAGGATATAAAATCAATGCACAGATATCAGTTGCATCCCTGTACACCAGTAAGGAAGTAACAGAAAGCGAAATCAAGGAATCAATCCCATTTAAAATTGCACCAAAACCCATAAAATACCTAGGAATAAATCTAAGAAGTGAAAAATCTATACACTGAAAACTATAGAAAGCTTATGAAAGAAATTGAAGACACACACACACAAAGGAAAAATATTCCATGCTCATGCATTAGAAGAACAAATATTGTTAAAATGTCTACCCTGCCCAAAGCAGTCTACATATTCAATGCAATCCCTATCAAAATAACACCAGCATTCTTCACAGAGCCAGAACAAATAATCCTAAAATTTGTATGGAACCATAAAAGACCCTTAATAGCTAAAGCAATCTTGAAAAAGAAAACGAAAGCAGGAAGCATCACAATCCTGGACTTCAAACTATACTACAGAGCTATAATCAGCAAGACAGTATGGCACTAGCCCAAGAATAGACACTCAGATGAATGGAACAGAATAGAGAACCCAGAAATGGACCCACAAACTTATGGCTAGCTAATCTTTGACAAAGCAGGAAAGAATATTCAATGGAATAAAGACAGTCTCTTCAGCAAATGGTGTTGGGGAAACTGGACAGTGACATGCAGAAGAATGAACCTGGACCACTTTCTTACACCATACACAAAAATAAACTCAAAATGGATGAAATACCTAAATGTAAGAAAGGAAGCCATCAAAGTCCTTGAAGAGAAAGCAGGCAAAAACCTCTTCAATCTTGTCTGCAGCAACTTCTTGCACAACACGTCTCCAGAGGCAAGGGAAACAAAAGCAACAATGAACTACTAGGACCTCATCAAAATAAAAATCTTCTGCACAGCAAAGGAAACAATCAGCAAAACTAAAACGCAGCCAACACAATGGGAGAAGATATTTGCAAACGACATATCAGAGGAAGGATTAGTATCCAAAATCTATAAAGAACTTATCAAACTCAGCACCAAAAAACGAATAATCCAGTGAAGAAATGGGCCAAAGACAAGAATAAACACTTCTCCAAGAAGACATCCAGATGGCCAACTGACACATGAAAAAATGCTCCACATCACTCATCATCAGGGAAATACACATCACAGCCATAATGAGATACCACCTTACACCTGTCAGAATGGCTAACATTAACAACTCAGGCAACAACAGATGCTGGCGAGGATGTGGAGAAAGAGGATCTCTTTTGCACCATTGGTGGAAATGCAAGCTGGTGCAGCCACTATGGAAAACAATATGGAGGTTTCTCAAAAAACTAAAAATAGAACTACCCTACGACCCAGCAATTACACTACTAGGTGTTCATCCAAGGGATACAGGGTGTTGTTCAGATGAGGCACATGCACCCCAATGTTTACAGCAGTGTTATCAACAATAGACAAAATATGATAAGAACCTAAATGCCCATTGATGGATGAATTGATAAAGAAGAAGTGGTATATATATACAATGGTGTATTATTCAGCAATCATAAAGAATGAAATCTTGCCTTTTGCAACTACGTGAATGGAACTAGAGGGTATTATGCTGAGCAAAATTAGTCAGAGAAAGAAATATCATATGACTTCACTCATATGAGGACTTTAAGTTAGAAAACAGATGAACATAAGGGAGGGGAAGTAAAAATGTTATAAAAACAGGGAGGGGGACAAAACATGAGACTCTTAAATATAGAGAACAAACAGAGGGTTGCTGGAGGGGTTGTGGGAGTGGGGATGGGCTAAATAGGTAGAGGGAATTAAGGAATCTACTCCTGAAATCATTGTTGTACTATATGCTAACTATCTTCGATGTAAATTAAAAAAAAATGATGTATGAAACAGGACTTTCTTACACCACAGAGAAAAATAAACTCAAAATTGATGTAGAAGCTAAATGTGAGATAGGAAACCATCAAAATCTTAGAAAACACAGGTACCACCCTCTTTGACATCAACCATAGTAACTTTTTACTAAACATGTCTATGGAGGAAAGGGAAACAAAAGCAAAAATGAAGTCTTGGGACTTCATCAAGATAAAAAGCTTCTGCACAGTGAAGGAAACAATCAACAAAACTAAAGACAACTGAAAATAAGAAAATTGAAATCACTTTTCATTTTATGATTTTATAAGACTCCTCTTCATGTAAAAACTTTTCATGAATTCTTCACAAAATAGTTGCATTTGAAGGAATGGGAGAAGATATTTACAAATGCCATATTTGGTAAATGTTAGTATCCAAGATCTACAAAGAACTTACCAAAATCAATACCCAAAAACCAAATCATCCAGTTAGGAAATAGGCAGAAGACATGAATAGACATTGTTCCAAAGAAAGCATACAGATGGCTAACAGTCACATGAAAAGATGCTCACCATCACTCATCAGGGAAATACAAGTCAAAACTATAGTAAGATAATACCTCACACCTGTCAGAATGGCTAAAATTAACAGCACAGGAAGCAACAAGTGTTGGTGAGGATTTGATGATAGGGGAACCCTCTTACACTGTTGGTGGGAATGCAAACTAGTGCAGCCACTGTAAAAAACAATATGGAGCATCCACAAAAAGTTAAAATCGACTTACCCTATAGATGACCCAGCAATTGTAGTACGAGAGTATTTACCAAAAAGATACAAAAATACTGATTTGAACTGACACATATACCCTAATGTTTACAGCAGCATTATAAACTATAGTTAAATTATGGAATGAGCCCAAATGTCCATAGACTGATGAGTGGATAAAGAAGAAGTAGTGCATATATATATATATATATATTACTATAAATACTACTATAAATAATATATATATACTATATTACTATTATAAATAATACTACTATAAATACTACTAAACTACTATACTATATACTACTATAAATAATATATATATAACACTACTATACTACTATATATAATACTACTATAGTATACTACTATAAATACTACTATTATACTACTACTATAAATAATATATATACTACTATAAATAATATATATAATACTACTATAAATACTATATATACTACTATAAATAATACTATATACTACTATTATAAATAATATATACTACTATACTACTATATATACTACTATAAATACTACCATACTGCTATAAATAATATATATACTACTATAAATAATACTACTATACTACTACACTAAATAATATATATATTATTACACTATACTACTATAAATACTACTATAAATACTATATTATATATATATATTTATATATATATATATACTGCAATATTACTCAACCATAAAAAAAGAATGAAATCTTGCCATTTGAAACAATGTGGATGGAGCTATAATGTATTACACTAAGGGAAATAAGTCAGTCAGAGAAAGACAAATATTATATTTATAAATTTTTGATGTAATATATGTATGTCATATTTGTGTGATCTGCGTAAAAATTATGTGGCTGAACTACCAGTAAAGATCAGTGTTTCTCAGCGGGCCAAAGGATGCATCAGAAATAAATAATTATTGATACTCTGCTGACATTTTTGAATGTATTGAATACCAGTAATAATAAGCAATGAGAAGATTCTTTAAAAAACAAATTAGTGTTTTGTGCAAGGAATATATTGTATGCTAAAAGGTTTCCTTTGTCTATAGAAAGCTGTGCAATGCTGTCTAAAATGTCCCTTTGAATGAGGTTGGGCCTATAGACAAAATATTTCTTTAGGACAACCCTCTGGGGACATGCTCCATGACAGGCAGCTGCACAATGTCAGGTCAGTCTGAGGCATCCAAAAGAGCTAAGGTCCCAGGAAAGCAGGCACCATGGCTCTGGTACTTCTCCTTGAAGTAAAGAGGAGACCTGGTGGAATAGTAAAGTCGGGATTTCAGTGAAAGCACCACCCTGACTTTGGCTTTGGGGACATCATGATCACACTACCAAACCAGTGAACCTAAGTGGCCCCAGACTTGCCATGTTTGACCATGGAGTTGTGTGGATAAATTTGCCAGCAGCATAATAGAATGCTTCCAGTTACTAAAATAAAAGTGTGCCATTAATAGCAACGTATGGATACCATTAATAATGAGCACATGAGAAAGTCAGAGAAGCTGAATGCCAAATAGTGATCCTGGCTCCAGGAAAGTAATCCATAAAGCAGAGAGCAGAGTTTAGTCTAATCCTTTATAGACTTGCCTTCTTTCAGATCTCCCTACTGCTTAAGTTACTCAATAGGATTAAAGTTAGCACTTTTAAATTTCTATTAGCATATTCAATGTGTGAAGTTACTATTAATGCTCATAGGAATAATTTGCTAAATTGTTAAGTCCTTATGGCAGAAAAAACAATAATGAAGCTACCCTTAACATTGTTATAGATAACACACATGTATGTGTATGCTTGGAGGATCTGTTTAATCAATGTCAGTTTAGCTTTTCTAAATAATTTTGGTTATTTATTTATTTATTTATTATTTTCATGTTTATTTTATTTTATTTTTTTTTGAGAGACAGACAGAGCAGGAGCGGGGTAGGGGCAGACAGAGAGGGAGACACGAATCCAGAGCAGGCTCCAGGGTCCGAGCCATCAGCACAGAGCCCAACACTGGGCTCAAACTCATGAACCATGAAATCATGACCTGAGCCGGAGTCGGATGCTCAACCGACTGAACCACCCAGGTTCCCCAATAATTTTGGTTTTTGAGACAAAGAGGGATACAAATGGAGGTCACCAACAAAAAGCTATTTTTTCCAGTAGAAAATTCTCCCGTTATTTCTATCTGGATTATGTTTGGTTCTCCTGAGTAACTCAGTGTCTCCAAAAATTTGGTACATAGAATTTTAGTTCTACAAGGTGATCTTTTAAAAAAAAATTAATTCTGGTATAGTTAACATACAGTGCTATATTAGTTTCAGGTGTACAATACAGTGATTCACAATTTTGTACATTACTCAATGCTCATCAAGATAAGTGCACTCTTTGATCTCCGTCACCTATTTCACCCTTCCCCCCACCCACCTCCCCTCTGAAAACCATTAATTTTTCTCTACAGTTAAGAGTCTGTGTTATGGTTTGTCTCTTTTCTTCCTTTGTTCATTTGTTCATTTTTTTTTGTTTCTTAATATCCACATGCAAGGGAAATCATATGGTATTTGTCTTTCTCTGATTTATTTCACTTAGTGTCATACATTTTAGCTCCATACATGTTGTTGCAAATGGCAAGATTTCATTTTTTAATTGCTGAGTAATATTCCATTGTGTATATATATATATATATATATATATATATATATACCAAATCACCTATATCCATTTATTTATCGATGGACACTTGGGCTGCTTCCATAATTTGGCTATTGAAAATAATGCTGCAATAAACATGGAGGTGCATATATCTTTTTGAATTAGTATTTTCATATTCTTTGTGTAAATACCCAGTAGTGAAATGACTGTATCATAGGGTAATTCTATTTTTAATCATTTGGGGAACTTCCATACTGTCTTCAATAGTGTTCACACTAGTTCGCATTTCTACCAACAGCACATGAGAGTTCCTTTTTCTTCGCATCCTTGCCAACACTTGTTTCTTGTGTTTTTGAATTTAGCCATTCTGACATGATATCTCATTGTGGTCTTGATTTGCATTTCTCTGATGATTAGTTGAGGATATTTTCATGTGTCTTTAGGCCATCTGTATGTATTCTTTGGAGCAATGTTTGTTCATGTCTTCTGCCCTTTTAAAAAAATTGGATTATTTGTTTTTGGAGTGTTTAATTGTGTAAGTTCTTTACATATTTTGAATACTAGCCCCTTATTGAATATGTCATTACAAATGTCTTCTCCCACTCACTAGGCTGCCTTTTAGTTTTTATTGATTTTTTCCTTTGCTGTGTAGAAGCTTGCTTTTTTCTTTCTTTCTTTCTTTCTTTCTTTCTTTCTTTCTTTCTTTCTCTTTCTTCTTTCTTTCTCTTTCTTTCTTTCTTTCTTTCTTTCTTTCTTTCTTTCTTTCTTTCTTTCTTTCTTTCTTTCTTCTGTAGACTTCATTTTCAGCTCAGAACCCAACACAGGGTCTGAAGCTCACAACCCTGAGATTGAGACATGAGCTGAGATTAAGTTAAACACTTAACTGACTGAGCTACCCAGGTGCCCCAGAAGCTTTCTGTTTTGATGTATTCTCAGCAGTTTATTTTTCTTTTGTTTCCCTTGACTTAGGAAACATATCTAGAAAAATGTTGCTAAGTCCAATGTCAGAAATCTCTTTAGGATTTTAAGGTTTTAGGTGTCATATTTAGGTCCTTAATCCATTTTGAGTTTATTTTTGTGCATGGTGTAAGAAAGTTGTCTTGTGTCATTCTTTTGAATGTATCTGTCTAGTTTTCTTAGCACCATTTGCTAAACAGACTGTCTTTTCCCCATCGCATATTGTTGCCTCTTTTGTCAAAGATTAATTGACCGTAAAAGTGTGAGTTTATTTCTCTATACTGTTTCATTAACCTATGTTTCCATTTCTGTGCCAGAACCGTATTGTTTTGATTACTAGAGCTTTGTAGTTTATAGGGATTGAATTAAATCTGCAGATTGTTTTGGGTAGTATGGACATTTTAACAATATTTATTGTACTAATCTATGAGCATACTTTCTCATTTGTTTGTGTCATCTTAAATTTCTTTCATCAGTGTTTTATAGTTTTCAGAGCACAAATCTTTAACCCCCTTGATTAAGTTTTTCCTAGGCATTTTGTTCTTTTTAGTGCAATTGTAAATAGGATTGATTTCTTAATTTCTCTTTCTGCTACTGCATTATTAGTGTATAGAAATGCAACAAATTTCTGCATATTGATTTTATACCCCTGCAACCTTACTGAATTCATTTATCAGTTCTAGTAGCTTTATGGTAGAGTCTTTAGGGTTTTCTATATATTGTATTATTGTCAACTGCAAATAGTGAAAGTTTTACTTCTTCCTTATTGATTTGGATGCCTTTTATTTCTTTTTGTTGTCTCATTGCTCTGAGTAGGAGTTCCAGTATTATGTTGGATAAAAGTGGTGAGAGTGGACATCCTTGCCTTCTTTCTGATTTTAGGGAAAAAACTCCTAGTTTCCCCATTGAGTATAATGTTCACCATGTGTTTTTCATATATGGCTTTTATTATATTGAGGTATGTTCCCTCTAAACCTACTTTGTATAGCATTTTTATCATTAATGGATGTTGTACTTTGTCAAATTCTTTTTCTATTGAAATGACCATATGTTTTTTATCCTTTATCTTACTGATATGATGTATCATGTTGATTAATTTACAAATGTTGAACCACATTTGCATGCTGGGAATAAATCCCACTTGATTTATTCATTGAATAATATTTAAAAAAATATATTTAATATATTGTTTGATTCAGTTTAATAATATTTTGTTGAGGATTTTTGCATGTATGTTTGTCAGAGATTGCCCTATAATTTCTCTTTTGTGGTCTTTAACCTGGTTTTGGTATCAGGGTAATGCTGGCCTCATAGAATGAATTTGGAAGCTTTCCTTCCTCTTCTATTTTTTGAAATAGTTTGATAAGAATAGGTATTAACTCTTTAAATGTTTGGTAGAATTCACCTGTAAAGCCATCTGGTCTTACACTTTCATTTTTGGGAAGTTTTTTGATTACTGATTCAATTTATTTGATAGTTATCAGTCTGTTTAAATTTTCTATTTCTTCCTGATTCAGTTTTGGTAGGTTATATGTTTTTTAGAAATTTATCCATTTACTCTAGGTTGTTCAGTTTGTTAGCATGTAATTTTTCATAATATTCTCTTATAATCCTTTGTATTTATGTGGTGTCAGTTGTTATTTTTCCTCTTCATTTGTGATTTATTTGATTCCTTTCCTTTTTTTTTAATGATGAGTCTGGCTAAAAGTTCAAAGAACCAACTCCTGGTTTCATTAATCTATTCTATTTTTGTGTTCCTATTTCATTTATTTCTGCTCTAATCTTTATTATTTCCTTCCTTCTACTGGTTTTGGGTCTTGTTTGTTCTTTGCCCAATCTTTTATGTGTAAGGTTAAGTTGTTTATTTGAAAATTTTCTTACTTCTTGAGGTAGGACTGTGTTACTATAAACTTCCTTCTTCAAAAAGCTTTTGCTCTACCCCAAAGATTTTGGACTGTTGTGTTTTCATTTTCATGTGTTTTTTTTTTTAATTTTCTCTTTGATTTCTATTCTATTGAGCCATTCATTGTTAAACACGTTATTTAACCTGCATGTATGTGTATTTTTTACAGATTTCTTTTCTTGTGACTGATGTCTAGTGTCATAGCATTGTGATCAGAAAAGATGCATGGTATGACTTCGATCTTTTTTGAATTTGTTGAGATTTGCTTTGTGGCCAAATATATGATCTATTCTGGAAAATGTTTCATGTGCAGTTGAAAAGAAGTGTATTCTTCTGTTTTTGGATGAAATATCCTGAATATATCTGTTAGATCCATTTGGTCTGATGTTACATTCAAAACTACTGTTTCCTCATTGATTTTTCTGTTTGGATGATTTATCCATTCATGTAAGTGGAGTGTTAACATGCCCTATTATTATTGTATCACTATTGATTACTTCCTTTATGTTTGTTATTAGCTGTTTTATGTATTTGGATGCCTCCATGTTGGGTGCTCAAGTATTTACAATTGCTATATCTTTTTGTTCAGTTATCCTTTTATGATATATAGTGCCCTTCTTTGTCTCTTGTTACAGTCTTTGTTTTAAAGCCTATTTTGTCTGATATAAGTTCAGCTACCCTGGCTTTCTTTTCATTTCCAATTGCTTAATAAATATTTTCCATCCCTTCACTTTTAATCCGCATGTGTCTTTAGGTCTGAAATGAGTCTCTTGTAGGTAGCATACAGATAGTTCTTGTTTTTTAACATACAGATAGGTCTTCTTTTTATTGGGGCATTTAGTTCATTTACATTCAAAGTAATTATTGATAGGTATGCACTTGTTATTTTTTTACTTGTTTTATGGTTGTTTTTGTAATTCTTCTCTGTTCCTTTTTTTCTCTTGCTCTTGTTTTCCTGGCTTTATTTAGAAATATTTTTGGATTACTTTCTCTTTATTTTTTGCATATCTATTACTGGTTTTTGATTTGTGGTTAGCATTCAATTTGTATATAACATGTTCTACATATACCAGTTTATATTAAGTTGATGGTCATTTAAGTTTGAACCCATTCTTTACTCCTCTTCTCTTCCACATCTTATGTATATGGTGTCATACATTGCATTTATTTTGTAGATTCTTTGACTTACTTTTATAGATATATTTAATTTTACTGTTTTTTTGTTTCCTACTTTTCTTACTCTTACTTATGGTTTTCCTTTTCTAATCAAAAAGTTCCTTTAACATTTCTTGAAGACTGATTTATTGATCGTGAATTCATTTAAATTTTGTTCACCTTGGAAACTCTTTATCTCTCCTTCTATTCTGAATGGTAGCCTTGCTGGATAGAATATTCTTTGTTGCAGATTTTTTTTCTTTTAGCATTTTGAATTTATCATGCCACTCCTTTCTGGCTTGCAAAACTTCTATTGAAAAATCAGCTGGTAGGTTTATGGGGTTTCTCTTGTATGTATCTGTTTCCTTTTCTCTTGCTGTTTTAAAATTCTCTTTATAGTTTCTTTTTGTGCCTTGGTGTGGACCTCGTTGGGTTGATTTTATTGAAGGTTCACTATGCCTCCTGGATCTGGATGTCTGTTCTCTTCCCCATATTTGGGAAGTTTATGGGTATTATTTCTTCAAATACAGTTTCTGCCATCTTTGTCTCTCTTCTCCTTCTGGGATCTCTATAATGTGAATGTTATTATGCTTTACAGTGTAGATAAGTTCCCTAAGTCTATTTTCATTTATTTTTTTTCCTCTCTCCTGTTCAGCTTGATTGCTTTCCATTACTCTATCCTCCAGGTCACTAATCCGTTTTTCCACTTCCCCTTCTGAATTATTAATTCCATCTAGTTTATTTTTAATTTCAGTTATTGAGTTCCTTATCTCTGGTTGGTTTTTAAAATTTTTTCTAAGTCTTTCTAAGTCTTTAAGGTTTCACTGAGATCTTTCACCCTTCTCAAGTCCAGTGAGTATCTTTATGACCATTACTTTAAATTTTCTGTCAGGCATATTTCTTTTTTTTTATTTTTTTAATGTTTATTCATTTATGAGAGAGAAAGAGAGAGAGTATGAACAGGGAAGGAACAGAGAGAGAGAAAAGACACAGAATCCAAAGCAGGCTCCAGTATCCAGGCTCCAAGCTGTCACGACAGATCCCAATGTGGGGCTTGAACTCACGAACCATGAGATTATGACCTGAAAGGAAGTTGGTCACTTAACCAACTGAGCCACCCAGGCGCCCCTCTATCAGGCATATTTCTTATCTCCATTTTGTTTCGCTAGCTCTCTTGCTGTGATTTTGTCCTGTTCTTTCATTTAGTACATCTTCCTCTGTCCCCTCATTTTGTCTAACTCTCTGTGTCTGTTTCTATGTGTTAGGAAAACAGCTACATCTCCTGCTCTTGAAAGTAGCAGCCTTATGAAAAAGAGGTCCTATAGTGCCTGTAGTGCAATGTCCCCTGTACACCAGAACCTGGTGCTTAAGGGGTGTCACCTATGTGTGTTGTGCACGTGCACTACTGTTGTAACGGAACTGCTTTTGTCATCAGTCCAATCATCAGCAATGGCTCTCTTTGCCTATGGGGGCAGTGTTTGGTATTTCTGTTGTTACGGGGCTAGTCTGGAGCCTTCTTGGGCTTGAGTCAGACGGATGTTTACTAGAGATGAAATAGCCCCAAATTACAGGGTATTTTCCCTGTGTTGTCCCCTGAGAAGCTTTCATTGGTGGGTGGGGTCTGAATTCAGACCAGATGTCTGCCTCCAGCCCACTGCTGGGGCTACAGTGGGACTGGTGTGTGTGATTATCTTTCCCTATCCCAGGGGCAAGAGTCACTTTGGAGTGGTGCTTGCCCCTGCTGGAGCTGCTTATACCCTGCCAGCCTATGGCACTGCTTTGGATGGGCTCCTGCCAAAGTCGTATTGGAGGGAGCAGGTCTATAGGAGAACACAGGTGTGGGTTTCATGGTGTTAGCTTAGTTTGTGCAGGTTTTTTGTGGGAGGGGACCAGAAATTGCATTAGAAAACTGCCACAGGGGTAGAGGGGGTGAGTGTGTAGGGGAGTGAGTGGATAGTGTGTTTGGTGTTGGCAACTTTTGTGTGGGTCTGTTGTGGGTGGAAACCTGGGGTGGGGAGGCCTGGCTGGAGGGCACATGTATGCAGGAGAACATGGTGGGGGGAGCATATTACTAGTAAGATAGGTAGAGAGTGTTTGCTTTGCACTGGTTCCTGCAGGTGTCCATGTGTCTAAGCAGAAGGATGGGGGAGGGAAATGGTGCCTGCCACTCCTTTTTTTCCTGGAGAAGTCTCCCAAAGATCTCTGCCTCTGCAGCACACACTCTGAGATTAGTAAATAAATCTCCTTTCTATAAATCCCAGATAATTTTCAAATTGATGTTTCTATACTGTACTTCTGAGGGGCTGTTTATTGTGTTGTCTCTTTAATGGCAGAGACTCAGTTTTCTCTCACTCTCCCAGCTCTGGGAGAGCCAAGTCCACTGATTTTTAAAGTTCCAGGTGTTAGGCCAAACTGATTGTAAGAATTATGAGGTTATATCCTGGTTTTCAAAGCCAAATGTGGGATGCTGTCTTGCCCCTGGGGGTGCCACATGCCTGGGGTTCCTAGTGTGAAGGTCTGTTTCTCTCTACTTCCCATACTCGTGGTGTCCTTCCCTCCTGTGGACAATCACATGGATCCATTTAGCTCCTGACTCTGTTTGTGCCCTTCCTACCCACTTCTATGTGGCCTCTTCTCTACATTTAGCTGTATAGAGTCTGATGTGTCTGTCTTCAGGTCATTTTCTGGGTTATTTATACTGATGTGGGTATGGAATGAGGTAAGCTTAGGATCTTCCTACTCTGCCCTTCTCCCTCTTCACAAGGTGATCTTTAAACATTTTTCATTAATCAAATAAGTTTGGGAAGTGATGCATATTATATCCCTGTCTTTGGAATTTACAAGGCGCATGAGCATATTAACCACCCTAAAAGCATTGTATTTTAAAGAAATCTGTTTAATTATTAGCTCATTTCCAAAGCTTATGTAATGAGACAATATTAAAAAATATTTCCAGATGTTTTTCTATACCTGTAAATATTGTTGCTCCAGGGTCTCCATCTTTTGAAGTAATGGGTTTTGGTGCTTCAAGAGAAAGGTGAAGAGATCTGGAATGATAAAAGCATTTCTCAGTTCTGGCCATCAAATTACATTTGCTCTTGGCCCCTACAAAGGCAATAGTTTTGAGCAACAGGCTTTATTGAAAGTTGAGAATACTAAATGACACAGGTAGAGAAATATAAAGAGATGATATGACGTAGTTCTTGACTTAAGGAAGAAAGCCCGAGTCTTCTGGATGGAGGAGTGTGGGAAAAAGAGAGTTGAAATGAAGAGGAACATATGTGCAATGGCTTCACCTTTAGGCTAAGATCTTGTGGCAGAGAACTGGTAGGTAAATCTGTGGAGAGAAAAAGTCAAAACAAATGGTCTTTTGCACAATTTGTGTAACACAACTCTGAATGAACACCATTACATTAACTGCACCAAATGGAGGGGTGGCATTAGAGTAAAAATGGCAGTGTGGAGCATCTGGGCAGGTATTGAGTCTAAGTTAGCAACTTTAAACCTCTTTTAGTTGTCCCATATGTTTTTGTAAGACCTATTGGAGAGGAGAAAAAAAGCTGAATAGTGTTCATAGACCTACTGCTGAAGATGTATGGAGCAGGCCATGGCACCTACTGACCCACCTCAGAAGCCATTGGAGGATACTAGCCAAGAAGAGATCCAATAAAAAACAAGGAACTTGTTTCGGAATTTCTTTATTACTAATTAGCATGAGGTAAGGATGAGTCAGTAAAGGAAGACCCCTGGGTCCTAAGCCAAGAGGTCAGGTCTTGTGTTGACCAGCTGTAGATATCTGTGGCTATTAGCAAGCTATCAGTGACCAGGAAGGCCAGAGATATCTCTGAGGCGATCAGAAGACTCAGAAGACAACAAGAGAAGCTCCTGCTGTTCACTGCCATCAGGCATGTAAAGAGTAATGTGATAGTAAACGTTTAACCAGCTCTCCCCTCCCCCAAAATGTTCTGACTTAATAGCATGTGACAACTCTGTGTATAAATATACCATACCTGACGTTAAGGTACCAGCATGATATCACTGAGCACATAGTTGGGAAAAGATGTATATAACTGTCTCAGACTTCATGTAAACACCACTGTTACACATAAGCTATTCTTGGATTCCAAGTTGAGAAGGGATGGGGGGGAGGAAGTAAAAGCTGAAAGAACATTGATCTGAAGAGACTCAGTTATGTCCTGTTAATAGGCAAGTTTATGTTCTTTTCATCCCTATTCTACCCCATTTACTTCGTTAAGTGGAAGATTATTAAAAAAATTAGAAAAAAGTTGTTAATTTGTTAATAATTTTGTACATCCAAGTGTTAATTTTTTTTAACCCACCCTCATCCTATTATTTGAATACAGAACTTTTTTCTCCCTTTGGGTTACCAGTTTGTGAATTACTATTCTTTATCCTTCATTGATTTCTCTTCCTACAAGTTTGGGCTCAGTGTCAAAATATGGGCTTCAGGCTTGTGTTTTCTTTGCCCCTTGGGTCTCCACTAAGAAATCTATATAAAACGTTATATATATGATATATAACGTTTATATATATATATATATATGTGACTCTTGAAATAGTATATATATATATATATATATACTATTATATATGATTGTATATATGCCTGTATATTTGTGAGTCTATATCTCCAGTGTGACACCACCTCCAATGCTCAACCAAATCATGTTGTATACATTTTCTTTTGGTTCTCTGTCATCCAATGAAGCCAATACATTCATAACCAAAGCTAGTATTTTCATCACTCTCAACTAAGTCTCCATTTTCTCAAGTCAATTTTTCCACTGTGCTTGGAATCATCCTTGTTCCTTCCTTTCACACTCACTGACTTCTAAGCAATGTGTCTTTCACATTTTACCCTTATTTTCCATTCCCATTGCCACAGCCTTAGTTCAAACATTCATGACCCCACTTCTAAATAATCATAATAGTCTCTGTGTATAATGATTCATATTTGACTTTAAAGATATATTTTTCTAAATAATTAGAATTGTTTATCATAAAAAATAGAAAATATAGTTAAGCAAAAACAAAGAAAAATAATGCTGAAATCCCATTGCCTAGCGATGACAATATTTATTAAACTTTTTGGTCAGTCTTACCAGGTATTAGAAATGTGTGTGAGTGTGTATGAGAGAGAGAGAGAGAAGGAGAGGAAGAGAATTTCGATCATATATAAAATATCTACATACAATAACATCATGCATTGATGTTACAGGTGCTATGCTAAGGACTCTACATATATCGACTCTTGAAATATTCACAAAATTTTGTGAGGTAAATATGATTATCTTCATTTTACAGATGAATAAACTGGAGCTTAAAGAGAGTCCTACAAGGTTACACATAGCTAATTAAGTAGAGGAACTAAGGAAGTCTGATGGATCCTAAAGCCTATGCCTTTACTACTACACCATAACAACCATGAGATAATGTTGTACATACTCTAGTTAACCAGCTTTTTAATTTAACAATATAATGAAACTATTTTTATGCTAAATATGTATTTTATAAGCATGGGATTATGCATATTATATGTAGCCAACATTTTAATTTAATAATATGCATATTTTTTATATCAAATATACATTTAAAATTTTAATATAATATTCCACTGTGTAGCTGTAACCTTTTTCATTTGTTGAACTCTTTTATACATATTTAGTTGTTCCTAATGTTTTACTATGAGAAAGAATTTAAATAAGTACTCGAGTACATATATTTATGGATGATGGAATTACAAGTAATTTTTATGCTTATGTGAAATTTTCAATAATGAACACTTATATACAGGGCACATATGTGGTGTGGGATGGTGCCAAAGTGAAAAGAAAATGAGGACTAACCATATCTATAGGCCTGGGTGTGGGACCCAGGGGCCAGGTCTCATGCTGCTGTATTTCAGCATGGACCACAGAGGAGTGTGAGAGTTCTAAATTCAATTAGAATTTTAAGTCCCTATGAATTTATATTTTTAGAAGTTTTAAGAAGAAGAAAGAAATCAAGTCAAGCCTAATGTTTGCCTTATCTATGCTTGAACACTTGAAGAATTAATGAACTTACTAGTTTTCCAAAACTCCAAACTTTGTTCCCACCTGCCCTTAACATTTTGGGAGCCCAGGTCAAGAAGCCCATGTACCATATGCTTAAATATTTAAAATAAAATCTTCAAACTAAAAAACATTAGTTTTTTTTTCCTATTCTTGGCACCATCCCATACTATGAGTTATGGTCTACACACATATGTGTGCATAGACATCCCAGCCCACAGGTGTGAAGTCTGCATATTTCTCCCCTGGGTTTCCCAGGCTTAGATGCACACACTGGCATATATTATATAAAAAAAAAAACTCTTAAAAAAGCAGTGGGGATACATATAAAGATGAGACTTGTGGGATTGTTTCATAAAAGAAGAAGAACTTAAACTACCAGCCTTGCAAGTGAAAATGGGAAGGAAGAGGGAGAGTGTATATAAGTTGTGGGCAGAGTAAAAGAGGGAACAATTGTGAGTGTGGTAAGGAAGCTGGCAGGGATTTGGTGAGGCAAGTACCCAGAGTAGGCTAGGAGGACCTAAAATGATGTGTCAGGAAGTAGAACTTTACTATGTAAGTAGTGGAGAGTTATTGAAAGTTTTTGAACATGGAAAAGACATAGTTAATTGAATCTGTGTTTTATTTTATTTTATTTTATTTTATTTTATTTTATTTTATTAATTTTAAACATTTCTTTTATTATATACTGGCAAAATTTTTTTTAGCTGTTCAACCGAACAAGTACTATGAAATGAAATGGGTCATCATTCCCATGTTCTAGAAATTTGACATTGAAAATAGCTAACATGGGACCAGACATATATTACTGCCTACATTAAATATGTACACAACAGAGTTTTTGTAACAATGAGTCAACTGTGTTAGGTTTTGTTAAATTAGCCTCATTGCAGTCACACTTTGAATACATGCAAGTGTACTATAAAATGAGAAAATACACAGATACAACAAGAGTCAAACTATGAATAGCTGTATCTTAGAGAAGACTGTAGAGGGTATGTGCCAATAAATTCATAACAAAGTCACTGGAACAAATTCAGAAAGCAAACACTTCACTTTGACTTTGGGGAGGCAGCAGTGAATCTGTATTTTAAACAGGCAACTTCAGTAGCAAAATTGAAGGTGAATTGTAGGTGGTTGTAGACCAGTAAAGAAACTGGATATTTCTTCAAATTTCCTTCCTTTGAACTTTTCCTCATAATGTTCCCTCACAGTACTGGCATGGAAATTATTAGTTCCCAGACATTCTGCAGTGAACAGTGGAAAGAGATATGGTGGCCTTAATGTTAGTTCCTAAGTCTACCATTATACAGCATATATGGTAGAGGTTGCATAGCAAACACTTGCCTTCAGAAAGATGTCCAGGGTTGTTATTATTGAACCCATACAATGTCTTGAAGGATTTTTGGTTTTAAGGAGTCTTGGCAGTATGTTCATTGACAAATGTGTGTGTATGTGTGCGTGTGAGTGTGTGTGTGCGAGACATTGAATATGCAGATACTGAACATCTGAACCCTGTTTGCTATTTACAGTATTTGGAGAAGGACAGGTAGTGAATAGTCTCCTGTATATCTCCGTGTACTGAAGGAGTTGATAGAAAGCAGAGAGAGAAAGATATAGTCAGTTGCCATTCCAATCTAATTTGGGAAACTGAAGAACATTGGAAAACCTAATCTGTGTACATATGGGGAAAACAAAGTATCTAACAATTATATTGTGTTACTCTAGGCATAAGTTTAGACTTTAAAATGTACATATTATTTATAAGGAACACTATAATTATAACCTTTCAATTAAATACATTATTTCCTGGACTACCTGTAATAGCCCCTTTGAGGCCAACTGTAGAAGGTCAAATTATTAATCTAATTTTGTTCTGTTGGTCACAGTACAAAGATGAGGGTAGGTGGTAGTCATCACTTCTGTCAAATATGCATAGTCACATGCTGAGGAAATGTCTTGGCTTTTAAAGTTGAAGTTTAGATATTGCATATAAAGCTTTCAATTCAAAAAATGCATGTGATTGAGATATGTAGTCTTATCTATTTACTTTGTGAAATTGACTGCAGAGCTGTTGAAGATTTAGGTATTGCCCTTCTTCAAACTCTATTCTTATACTTGATGACCTAAGCAACACCATTTCCTTTATTCCTTGCTCTAATTATCCAGTCCTTCACTCTGCCTCACAGCTTTTCCTGCTAACCTTTCCATCATGCCTCTCTGCCCTCGGTTTATCATGTTTCCTCCCTGCTCACAAAGAAAGACCAATAAAGCAGAAGGCTGACTTGGGTTTTTATAATTTCAGCTCTGTCACTAACTAGCTGCATAACTTTGGGCAAACCCTTTTACCTTCCTTACTCTAAGTTTTCTTCATCACTACAATGTGGAGTAGGAAATAGATGACCTCCAAGGTACTCTTTAATTCTGACATTTAAAAAAAATGCTTATTTATTTATTTATTTATTTTGAAAGTGGGGCAGAGAGAGAGGGAGACAGAGAATCTGAAGCAGGCTCCACACTGTCACTGCAGAGCCCGACATAGGTCTCAAACCCATGAACCCCAAGATCATGACCTGACCTGAAATCAAGAGTCAGATGTTTAACTGACTGAGCCACCCAGGTGCCCCCATCTCTGACATTTGTGACTCTAACAAACATGGAATGTAATTAGTATAATAACAGTAGTGAGAGAGATAATTAAAGGAAAGCTGCCCCAAAGTAGGAAGTGCATTTGTGGTAATCCTACAGTGACATCATGAATGCTGCAGAACTCTGCATGAGAATAAATTTTCTTATATCTACAGGAGGCTTTTTTCTTCCCATCACCTCCAAAACTGTTATGCAGAAATCTACTCATTTTATTTTTTAATCACCATGCAGTACTATATTCAGATTTAAAAATGCTCTGGCCACTAATAATATATGCTAACATTTTTTGTGGAAGAATATTCTGAGATCTAGTTGATAGCGCAATTACTAAATCTCCATGGATAGGGTCCAAGATAGGTTTACTTTATACCAGATTCTGCTCTACATCAAATAATGAGTCAAATGCAATTATCTCAAAAATCAAACATTTAGCAGGGCATGTATTACTGAAGAGAAAACTGAGATTTGGGAGCTGAGACCTGGGTTTCAGTCCTAGATTCAACAATTCAGAATTTCTACCCAAGTCCAATTGGGTCAAATTGACTCAAAATCTTAGAATTATATTTACTGTCTTCCCAGAAAATATTCTTGAAAGAAACTAAGATGTAATTTCTAGCCGAGAAATAGAGTAATAGCAGTGTTCATTAAAAGCAAAAGGTAGTATAGAAAGTTATTAAGCAAAACATCATAGAAGAATTGAATTTGTGATCCAGGGAGTTGTATTTGACAAATACAACTGTTGGTTAAAGAAATTCAGGCAAGAATGACTGGGAGCAGAAATAAAGTCTGAAGTCATTTGAGGGAGGTAAGAGAGGAATAATGAGCATAGTAGTAGAGTATATGACTTTAGTATAGTAGCAAAATTTTTTTGTGGATATGTCTGGTTGGAAATTGAAAATAAAGTCTGTAGGTACATGTTTAGGCTCCTCTTGTCCAGAAATTATAAACGAAGCCTTCTTAGTAGATCGCCAAGAGAGAAGGTATACAGTACAGATTTTCAGACTTTAGTGGGAATGAGAATATGTTGGAATTGCTGACCCTGACCTCAGAGATTCTGATTCGGTGAGTTTAGGATGAGGCTTAGAAATCCATATCTTCCACTAACACCCTCAATAATTTTGATGTAGGCAGTCTATGCCTACTGATGGTTCTCAGACTTTAACATGCATCAGAATTACTTGGAAGTCTTGTTAAAGCTGGATTGCTGGGTCTCACCCCCAAGGTTTCTGATGCAGCAAATTGCAGGGCCAGGTAATTTACCATCCTAAAAAGGCAAACGGTAATGCTGCTCATCTGGGGACCAAACTTTGAGAACATATGCCTCGGGATACACTGATGTCATTGACATAGAGGCACTAGAATACATTCAAGAACAGACTTCTGGAACATAATCACATTCAGTGGCAGCAGAAAGAGGAAGAACAAGTGAAGAAACTAGAGAAACAATACAAAATGTAGAAGAATTACTATGATGATATGAGTGAAGAGGATTAAATGTATTTAAGGGGTCTTTTTGTATCATAAAAGGCAAAAAGGAAAAAAAAGTCACATGTTATCACTACTGGGGTGAAACAAGGATAATAATATTACTCTTAAAAACTTGTTAAAAAGAGATCCTAAGGGGGATCCTGTGAGACAAAGTACCAGAGACATCACTACAAGCATAAAACATACAGACATCACAATGACTCTAAACCCTTATCTTTCTATAATAACACTGAATGCAAATGGATTAAATGCGCCAACCAGAAGACATAGGGTATCAGAATGGATAAAAAAACAAGATCCATCTATTTGCTGTCTACAAGAGACTCATTTTAGATCTGACGACACCTTTAGATTGAGAGTGAGGGGATGGAGAACTATTTATCATGCTACTGGAAGCCAAAAGAAAGCTGGAATAGCCATACTTATATCAGACAAACTAGACTTTAAATTAAAGGCTGTAACAAGAGATGAAGAAGGGCATTATATAATAATCACAGGGTCTATCCATCAGGAAGAGCTAACCATTATAAATGTCTATGCACCGAATACGGGAGCCCCCAAATATATAAAACAATTACTCATAAACATAAGCAACCTTATTGATAAGAATGTGGTAATTGCAGGGGACTTTAACACTCCACTTACAGAAATGGATAGATCATCTAGACACACAGTCAAAAAAGAAACAAGGGCCCTGAAGGATACATTGGATCAGATGGACTTGACAGATATATTTAGAACTCTGCATCCCAAAGCAACAGAATATGCTTTCTTCTTGAGTGCACATGGAACATTCTCCAACATAGATCATATACTGGGTCACAAAACAGCCCTTCATAAGTATACAAGAATTGAGATCATACCATGCATACTTTCAGACCACAATTCTATGAAGCTTGAAAACACCACAGGAAAATGTCTGGAAAACCTCCAAAAGCATGGAGGTTAAAGAACACCCTACTAAAGAATGAGTGGGTCAACCAGGCAATTAGAGAAGAAATTAAAAAATATATGGAAACAAATGAAAATGAAAACACAACAATCCAAACGCTTTGGGATGCAGCGAAGGCAGTCTTAGGAGGAAAATACATTGCAATCCAGGCCTATCTCAAGAAACAAGAAAAATCCCAAATACAAAATCTAACAGCACACCTAAAGGAAATAGAAGCAGAACAGCAAAGGCAGCCTAAACCCAGCAGAAGAAGAGAAATAATAAAGATCAGAGCAGAAATAAACAATATAGAATCTAAAAAAACTGTAGAGAAGATCAACGAAACCAAGAGTTGGTTTTTTTGAAAAAATAAACAAAATTGACAAACCTCTAGCCAGGCTTCTCAAAAAGAAAAGGGAGATGACCCAAATAGATAAAATCATGAATGAAAATGGAATTATGACAACCAATCCCTCAGAGATACAAACAATTATCAGGGAATACTATGAAAAATTATACGCCAACAAATTGGACAACCAGGAAGAAATGGACAAATTCCTAAACACCCACACTCTTCCAAAACTCAATCAGGAGGAAATAGAAAGCTTGAACAGACCCATAACCAGCGAAGAAATGGAAACGGTTATCAAAAATCTCCCAACAAATAAGAGTCCAGGACCACATGGCTTCCCAGGGGAGTTCTACCAGATGTTTAAAGCAGAGATAATACCTATCCTTCTCGAGCTAGTCCAAAAAATAGAAAGGGAAGGAAAACTTCCAGACTCACTCTATTAAGCCAGTATTACTTTGATTCCTAAACCAGACAGAGACCCAGTAAAAAAAGAGAACTACAGGCCAATATCCCTGATGAATATGGATGCAAAAATTCTCAATAAGATACTAGCAAATCGAATTCAACAGCATATAAAAAGAATTATTCACCATGATCAAGTGGGATTCATTCCTGGGATGCAGGGCTGGTTCAACATTCGCAAATCAATCAACGTGATACATCACATTAATAAAAGAAAAGATAAGAACCGTATGATCCTGTCAATCGATGCAGAAAAAGCATTTGACAAAATTCAGCATTCTTTCTTAATAAAAACCCTTGAGAAAGTCGGGATAGAAGGAACATACTTAAACATCATAAATGCCATTTATGAAAAGCCCACAACTAACATCATCCTCAATGGGGAAAAACTGAGCGCTTTTCCCCTGAGATCAGGAACATGACAGGGATGGCCACTCTCACCGCTGTTGTTTAACATAGTGTTGGAAGTGCTAGCATCAGCAATCAGACAACAAAAGGAAATCAAAGGCATCAAAATTGGCAAAGATGAAGTCAAGCTTTCACTTTTTGCAGATGACATGATATTATACATGGAAAATCCGATAGACTCCACCAAAAGTCTGCTAGAACTGATACACGAATTCAGCAAAGTTGCAGGATACAAAATCAATGTACAGAAATCAGTTACATTCTTATACACTAACAATGAAGCAACAGAAAGACAAATAAAGAAACTGATCCCATTCACAATTGCACCAAGAAGCATAAAATACCTAGGAATAAATCTAACCAGAGATGTAAAAGATCTGTATGCTGAAAACTATAGAAAGCTTATGAAGGTAATTGAAGAAGATAGAAAGAAATGGAAAGACATTCACTGCTCATGGATTGGAAGAATAAATATTGTCAAAATGTCAATACTACCCAAAGCTATCTACACATTCAATGCAATCCCAATCAAAATTGCACCAGCATTCTTCTCGAAACTAGAACAAGCAATTCTAAAATTCATATGGAACCACAAAAGGCCCTGAATAGCCAAAGTAATTTTGAAGAAGAAGACCAAAGCAGGAGGCATCACAATCCCAGACTTTAGCCTCTACTACAAAGCTGTCATCATCAAGACAGCATGGTATTGGCATAAAAACAGACACATAGACCAATGGAATAGAATAGAAACCCCAGAACTAGACCCACAAACGTATGGCCAACTCATCTTTGACAAAGCAGGAAAGAACATCCAATGGAAAAAAGACAGTCTCTTTAACAAATGGTGCTGGGAGAACTGGACAGCAACATGCAGAAGGTTGAAACTAGACCACTTTCTGACACCACTCAAAAATAAACTCAAAATGGATAAAGGACCTGAATGTGAGACAGGAAACCATCAAAACCCTAGAGGAGAAAGCAGGAAAAGACCTCTCTGACCTCAGCCGTAGCAATCTCTTACTCGACACATCCGCAAAGGCAAGGGAATTAAAAGCAAAAATGAATTACTGGGACCTTATGAAGATAAAAAGCTTCTGCACAGCAAAGGAAACAACCAACAAAACTAAAAGGCAACCAACGGAATGGGAAAAGATATTTGCAAATGACATATCGGACAAAGGGCTAGTATCCAAAATCTATAAAGAGCTCACCAAACTCCACACCCGAAAAACAACCCAGTGAAGAAATGGGCAGAAAACATCAATAGACACTTCTCTAAAGAAGACATCCGGATGGCCAACAGGCACATGAAAAGATGTTCAACGTCACTCCTTATCAGGGAAATACAAATCAAAACCACACTCAGATATCAACTCACGCCAGTCAGAGTGGCCAAAATGAACAAATCAGGAGACTATAGATGCTGGAGAGGATGTGGAGAAACGGGAACCCTCTTGCACTGTTGGTGGGAATGCAAATTGGTGCAGCCACTCTGGAAAACAGTGTGGAGGTTCCTCAGAAAATTAGAAATAGACCTACCCTATGACCCAGCAATAGCACTACTAGGAATTTACCCAAGGGATACAGGAGTACTGATGCATAGGGGCACTTGTACCCCAATGTTTATAGCAGCACTCTCAACAATAGCCAAATTATGGAAAGAGCCTAAATGTCCATCAACTGATGAATGGATAAAGAAATTGTGGTTTATATACACAATGGAGTACTACATGGCAATGAGAAAGAACAAAATATGGCCCTTTGTAGCAACGTGGATGGAAGTGGAGAGTGTGATGCTAAGTGAAATAAGCCATACAGAGAAAGACAGATACCATATGCTTTCACTCTTATGTGCATCCTGAGAAACTTAACAGAAACCCATGGGGGAGGGGAAGGAAAAAAAAGAGGTTAGAGTGGGAGAGAGCCAAAGCATAAGAGACTCTCAAAAACTGAGAACAAACTGAGGGTTGATGGGGGGTGGGAGGGAGGGGAGGGTGGGTGATGGGTACTGAGGAGGGCACCTTTTGGGATGAGCACTGGGTGTTGTATGGAAACCAGTTTGACAATAAATTTCATGTATTGAAAAAAAACTTGTTAAAGAATTGAAATATAATGTCTAAACTGTTTATTGAAGTCTTTAGTAAGCATTCATTATATATCATTAATATTTTTAACTTATTGACAAAAGTCACAAAATTATTAAGTAACAGAGATGGCTTTTTTTTTTTTACTGTATCAAGTTCTCAGAGCAAATAGGACTCAAAGGTGAAAGAGCTATCAATAATACTGAGGGCTGGGCACCCATCCCAAATTGAAGACAAAGAAAAGAAGTCATTGGATTTGATGATAATCAGAATAATTAGGGCAGAATCAGATTGTAAGAGGAATTGGAGAGTGAGTGGAAGCAACAGGTAATGTGTATCAATTTGAAAAACTTGGCAATAAAAGAAAAGTGAGAAAAGTGGTATATAGAGAAAGCAGTAGGTTGAAGCCTTTTTGTTTTCCTGGGATGGAGAAAAATGGTGCACATGTATAAACACAGAGAAAAGTACCACAGGAGTAAGCCGACTGGAAGATGCAAATGAACCCAAAGGAGTAATAAAGGGAGCTGTGGTCTGGAGCAGGATAAAAGGAAGAGAGCAATAACAGGAGGTGTGAGCCTTTGAAATGGGGGTGATATCTACTTGATAGGATGTCAATAAAAGGGTAAGTAAAGATCAGAGTTTTGTTGAAATAGAGAGGATAAAATTTCAGTTGCTTATTCCATTGAGAAATCTTTGCTTTCTTGTCTTTCTCTGGCATACCTGCCCTGCAAAATCCCATCACATATTTGCTCATCTTCTACACAAGGCTGTTGAGTGCAGCAAAATAACTAAAACCTTATTAGAATAAAGACAGTCAACCACATATATTGTCCTATTTTTCCCTGCTAAGCTCCTCTCACATTGCCTATGTTCCCAAATCCTATTTTTCAAATTGTCTAGAGTTTTCTTGGGCTTCTTTTCCATCACATCTGCCTCATATTCTCAGCCAATGATTTGTCTTCCTCTTTCAATGTCTTTAATCTTGATCCTTTCCTTTTATCTGACAGTGTACAGAATAATTAATTGGTTCCCTGTCATTCTCCAAAGTGAGCACTGAAGTTGTTTTTAATATGGATTTTAAAACTGTGTTTTAATCCATTGAAATTATTATTCTTTTTGATGTTCAAATTATTCCATTCTTGGCTAGTGGGAATGCTTCAAGTTGGACTCTTATCCTCCTGCTACTACCCCAATAATCATTAGAAGTTGTTTTGTTTTCCAGTGTGACAAACTTTCTAGGTCCATGTTGTACATATTTTGTCTGAGCCCAGGATGAACCATTTACCCAGGAAGCTTTTATTTTTATTTTTAAGTATTTTGGAGATTGCAATCTGGAAGTTACAGATATTCAGAATTGCAGAGGTTTTTTTTTTTTTTTTAATTCTCTTTTAAAGCACTCTCCTTTGGTTTCCAATACACCACTCTTCTCAAAAATTTCCCTACCTTATCTGGACATTTCTTCCTAGTCTTTATAAATGTTGATTTCCACCATTATTTCAATAAAGACAGCCTCTCTGTGTGATCATATCCATTTCTCTAGCTTAAACTTTACCCATGTGCCAATCTCTCAATCTGAGCTACTAGCAGAAGTTTCTCTTATAAACTCTATATTCCTTATCACACTTCCTACTTTTTTAAAATTAAAGTTTATTCATTTATTTTAACAGAGAGAGAGTGAATAGAGATAGAGGGAGAGAGAATCCTAAGTAGGCTCTGCACCATTAGCTCAGGGCCCAATGTAGGTTTCAAACCCATGAAACATGAGATCATGACCTGAGTTGAAATCAAGAACCAGATGTTTAACCAACTGAGCCACCCAGGCACCCCCACACTTCCCAGTTCTAATAGCTCTCTGTAGTTTTCCCCATCCATCTGGAATTTATTGCAAATATTTATTAAATTATAGAATGAACAAGTGGGAAAAGCTGAATAAATTAATATGTTTCTTCCTTAATTTCTTGATAGAGGAATTAGATCAAGGACTGAGAGTGAAAGGAGGGGTAAGGAAAAGGACTTGAAGGTAGGGAATGCTTAGCATAATTATTGTAGTTACAGTGCTGGGGAATTCAGTAAAGAAAATCTAGAAGTGATCTGGCAAGCTCTTAGGGTCTTATGTAAATATTAAACTTTAATGTTGACAATAAAAAGGACACATGTTATTTAGAGGCTATAGCCTAAGCAAAGAAAGGAGATTGATGTGGAGAAATTCTACTAATTTGCCTGTGCTCCTAGAAGTGTGCTGAATTCAATTTTATACCTTTGTACTGTGAGATTTGGACACTTGTAAAATTAAAAAACACTGTTTTCACATATAATTGATAGTATATTGATAATGCAAGACTTGGTTTTCCTCAGCTAACTACAAAAAACAGTTTGCATGGATTTTTCCAACACCCAATTATCTTGTTCTTTGACCTCTATTGTTTCTGATGAGAAATTAGTAGGTATGCAAATGGTTGTCCCCTAAATGAAATCTATAATTTTTTTCTCTAGATACTTTCGCGGTATTCTCTTTAGTTTTGATTTTTAATTTTTTTTTTAGCAGTTTGTCTATGATGTGTCTAAGTATATCACTTTTTGCACTTATTCTACTTGGGCTTCACTGAAGTTCCTGAATTTATAAATGTATATCATTTACGAAACTTGAGAATTTTAAAGCTATTATTTCTTCAAATATTTTTTTTCTGCCATTTTCTCTCCTCTTCTTTGGGGACTTCAATTACTGATATGTTAGATCCTTTGTTATTTTCCCACAGATCCCTGTTCATTTGGTTTCATTCTTTTTTTCTCTTTCTTATTCAGATTGGATACTTTTACTGGGTAAAGAGAGACATGGCCTTGTTACCAGTGATTGAGAGTGAAAGTCTGACTCTACATTAGACCCCCTCTGACACACTCCAGTAAGGAGGGGAAGAGGTGCCTTGTTTCCTCTGATGGGTGTAGAAGTGATCTTCTCCTCCCATTGTCACTATCATAATTGGTGTGTCTTCCTTTCTCCATCTTCCAGTGTCTTCCTATTTTACATATAATATCCAGAGTTTTTAGTTGTACTCCGGGGGAGGAATAGAGAACCATACATGTACTTCATTTTTGTGGAAGCTGAAGTCAAGAATTTTCTAATTCAATTTTTGAATAGCTGGCACAAACCCCAGCAAAATATAACAAATTACATAATGAAAAGTCTCTTTCTTTCTTGTTCATCTTCTGTCCTATTTCTACTTTGCTGTCACCCAGTTTCTTTTCAGTATTTCTTTATGCATATATAAGAAAAAGACAAAGATTATGTTTTACCTCTCCTTTGTGCATAAAAGGTGGCCTACTATATGCAGTATACTGATCCTTCTTTCCCCTCTCTTAATCTAGCGATATGTTTTAGAGACCTTTTCATGTCAAAGGTATAAAGTACTTGTTGTTTTATATAGTTTCATAGATTTCCTTTGTATGTACAGAAGACAAGTATTTTCTGAACTTCGTTGGTAAGTTGTGAGTTTTTTCAACTAGTAATATTCTTTTATAATGTATAACCTATTAGTGTTTATTCTCAGTTAAACTGTCAGATGTTTGGGAAAACTTTGAGCCAGCTTGTATGTTTTCCTTTCTAGAATTGTTTATATGTAATATGTTTATTTTTAAGATAAAAAACATTTGTCATTTTCTTTTTTGTATGGTGTATTTTTCCAGATGATCTCAGGGATTCCATGAGTCTGACATCTTAGGAGAAGAAAAATGCCAAGTCTAATTATGAAAGTTACAAAGTATTTAGTGCTTTTAATTGTAAGAAATAGCTATGCAAGAAGCTTTTGGATGTTCTCTTTCTACTTGCAGAAAAATTGTCTGTGAAGATATACTTTCCCTAGATTCCTGCCCTAATATATCTCTCTTCCCTGTTCCAAGGGCATAAGTTAAGTCAGGTGTACTTCATGTAAACCAATGCTGTGAATCGTCTGAGATTTTTGGCAAAAAAATGTTTTACAAGATTTTCTAGCCCTTATGAATTAGTCCAACCCAACTACCTAATGGTAAGAAATTGGAGGCTTTTTGTTAAAACATAAAAAAATCAGTTCTTTTGCCACATATAAGAAAATTACAAAGAAACAAAAAAATGTTCCAAGAGTTTTTTTATTTTTACTTTTGTTTTTTTTTCAGAGAAGAAGAGCTCTGTTTCAAATTTTCTTGGCATTATTCTCAGCTGTTACCATGGTTTCTGTGTGTGACCCTTACCACCTGATACAAGAAGGAAGGAATCATGATTGTAACATTTCCTTCTATTTGTACATATAACCATAAGGAGTTAATGGTGTAACTGGAGGCAGCTGAATCAGAGTATAAGAATTTGGTTTATCTTAATGTGCCTTCGTGTTAGGTCCAAGGCTAGTGCAGAGTATGGCACAAAGCAGCCATTCAGTGAACATTCATAAATAAATAATGTCAAGGAAATTAAGCAAGGTGCTTTGAGAGTCTCAACTTGTTAGATCTTAATTGGCTCAAATGACGTGTCAAGGCACTTGTAGCTGACATACATCCTTTCTTCACTTTTTGTTTTTATTAGTAAAATCAAGATTTTTGTTGAAGGAAGATGATCCTACTCCAAACTCAGGAATAAATCCTAATTATCTTAGGATAATTGGCCAGTACCTTACCAATGTTTGTATTAGTGATGGGCATGTGACATAATTTTGTTCAGTAAAATCTTAAAAAAAATATATTTTTAATTTTAATTTCATTTTTAAATGCTTTCCTCCATAAACACACACACACACACACACACACACACACACACCCCACCTGTAGAAAGAACCAGGCTTTTCCACTCCTGGAAATGGTACAGCTATTTTATATGAGCTTGACTGAGGACAAAGCCAATTCTCTGGGGATGGCAGAGTTTAAAATATGAAGAATTCAAATACTTGATAGTGCTATCAAGCCCAGAATTTACCAGAGCCCTGTTATATATCATTTATATGACATAATGAATAATGAACTCCACATATTGTTTTAGTTACTGTGATTTGAGTTTTCTCATATTTGCAGTCTTGATACAACGCCTTCATATGCTACATTAAAAAAAAGAACACTGAATTATTCATTTGTGAGAATGAACATATTCAAACACACATCGATCATGTAGATTTGAACAAGTAACAATTAAAAACTATATTTAGTTTTCATTTGGTAAGTCTTCTAAAGAAACATGGATTTTAAACTAATATAGAATTATTTGATGAATATAATGTTACAATTTCAGAAGTTATTCACAGATTTTGAAGAATAAAAGACATACTTTTTGATTATTTTGTAATCCTCTAGATGTTCCTGAATTACCATACATCTTTTCAAACAGCATAATTTACTTTCAAGGCAATCTGAGAGGTGAAGGAGAACTCTATTCATCAAGAAGAGAAAATTTTTATCAAATTTTGGGACAAAGTTTATGAATTTCTAGATTCAACTGGAATTTCTGACTATGTGATAAAACCAAGAGATGTTTGAACTAATATGGTCTTTGAAAATGTATTTTCTTAAAAATTTACAGAACTCAAAACTGAGTACTGTATCTACTGATGTAAATCCAAAATCAAAATTCAAGTTTTGACCCATGAGCATTTTTATAGTTCTAGTTTTATAGTTCTTATTTTTATAATTTTATAGAAGAGTTTAGTTCAGTCTGTTAAATATCACCATTCTTATTGATTAATCATGGTTGATCAATGACTAGCACCAGGCCACTCAATGTGGCAACAATCCTTTCTAAGAAGTCTTCCTGATTGAAATTCCAGTGTATTACTTTTATGTCAGTACACCTTTCAACAACGTTGGGAATTTCACATCCCTTGTAATCCAAGTATGATTTACTTATGTAGGGGATTACTTTGAAAAGCTAATATTGAGGAAGCAGTAATCAATAAGTCCATGTTATTAGATAGGCAATAGACGTTTGCATGGAGAACCAGAAACAGGAAAAATGCCTCTTAGTTGTATGATTTGTTACAAAATGCAATGAATTTATAAACATCTTATTGACATTGTGGGGGGGGGAAATTATAAAATTTTCTGGTAACAATGGGATGATAATAAAAAATTAATTTGCTGGAGGTTCCTGGGTGGCTCAGTCGGTTAAGCTTCTGACTTTGAATTTGTGAAATCTTTGATATCTTCTGACCTTTTTTGGGTACAGTTTTATATTATACCCTAAAAATCCATGTTTGTGAAAAGTTTTAAAAAAATGTCTTCATGGACATGAACATATACCTATGTTCCACTTTTGAAAAATCTGGATTCTTCCTCTATACTTTTGCTTTTTGAATGTTTCTGGCTCTCCATGCAAACGTCTATTCCCTATCTAATAATATGGACTTACTGATTACTGCTTCCTCAATATTTTGCTTTTTTGCTTTCTGAATCTCATCCATGCCTAGGACTTTGTCATCTGTTACAAATGCCACCTGTGATATTGTGATATAATAAAAATATATAATTGGTCTTTGTCCCTAGCTCCTGTCACAGAGCTCCTAAAGCCTTTAAGATTTCCTGAATGATAAGGGTGAGAGGAACATCTTTTGTTATTCATAATAAGCCGCTTTCAACCATAAATCAGTTTATGTTGGTGAGGAGACTGTTGAAAGAATGGTTGCCAAAGGAACCAACAAAGTGATTAGAAGCTTAGAAGTTTCTCCCCACCCCATGAGTTAATTCCAAAAACCAATGACTTAATCAATCATACCCACATAATGGAATTTCCATTAAAGCCCTAAACAAAGCAATTCTGACAGCTTCCACATGCCAGGAGGGTGGTGCACCCCGAACTCCATGAGGACAGAAGCTCCTGTACTCAGGACTCCTTTGGACCTTGCTTACATACATTTTCATCTGGTTGTTCATTAGTATCTTTTATAATAAATGAGAAATAGTAAATAAATTGGTAATAAGTAATGTTTTCCCTCATTCTGTGAATCATTATAATAATCAAGCCTGAGAGAGATTTATGGGAACCTCTAATCTGTAGCCAAGTCAGAAAGAAATGTGGGTAACCTGGTGGAACCAGTACTTGGGATTTTCATTTCAAGTAGGGGGCAGTCTTGTGGCACTAAGTCCTTAAGCTGTGCGGTATGCACTAACTCCAGCTGGTCACTTTCAGAATGAATTAAATTATAGGACATCCAGTTGGTGTCTACAGAGAAATAGAGAGTTGTTTGGTGTGGAAACTCCACACATTTGGTGTTGGATGTGTTGTGAGTAGAAAAACAGTTTTCTATGGGGTTCCTGGGTGGCTGAGTCAGTTGAGCATCTGACTCTTGATTTCAGCTCAGGTCATGATCTCACGAGTTTGTGAGTTCTAGCCTGCCTCAAGCTCTGTGCTGGTAGCGCAGAGTCTGCTTAAGATTCTTTTTCTCTCTCCCTCTCTCTGCCCATCCCCTGCTCATGCTCTCTCTCTCTCTCAAAATAAAGAAATGAACATTAAAAAAAAAGGAAGAAAAACAATTTTCTATATCTCTGACACCTTTACCTGAACATCCTATCAGTGCTATCAGTACAACAAATACAATATTTCTACAGTCATAACTCATCACTTGCATTCCTGAAAACCATTCCTCTATCAGATATTTCTATTTTTTTTTCAATATCCTTCTCATGGTGACTCAAGTTTGAAACCTTGGGGTTACTTTGATTCCATCTTCTTGTTTGCATTCAGAGTACAATCTGCTGACAAAATGAATGCATTTCCTGCTTCAGGTGGTACTTGAAATCAAACACCAAGCATTTATTAAGCCTCTCCATAAGCTCATTACTATGCTAGCAAAAGGGGGATATGCACAAGAAATATTGAATTTGATGCAAAAAATCACAGAAGATCATACACACAGGTGGTCTCACCACTTGTCTGCCGGTATAAAAAGTACCATCATTAGCTTGTTTAGCAAGTAGTCACCATATGCATACATATAACACAATTTCTATGTAGTAGGGGTTATGACTTAGGTGCCTAATTTGTAGGAAAAATCTATTGCAAGAATTTCAGCACTTTAAAAATGGGCATAAAGTATAATAGCGAGAAACAGGTAAAAAGAACCCAGATAGAATGATCCATTACATTACTTGAAATATGTACTCATTTCACAGTAGAGTCTAGATATTAGATTGGGTCTATTAGCCTTCTTTGCTCCACCTGAGAATATAATCATGGGTATGGATAATCTCTTCCCTGCTCTGCCACATCTCTAAGAGAGCTTGGATTGGGTAGAAGAAATACTTTAATTTTTTATCTAGTACCAGTTACAGTCCATTATTTCAAAACTATCCTCTCCAAATCTCTTTTGAAATTAATTTTTGGCATTCTTACCAATTATTCATGCCATTGACTGCCAGCCTTTACAAATGATCAAAATTCAGGGTGATGACTACATGAACAGATATAGCCAATGGATCTGTGGATCCATAGGACTGGTATCTCCCTTCTGAGGCTTTGGGACAGAGTGGGGGGGGGATCAAGTTAGACATTTTAGAGGAGGTAATGTCTGAATTGACTATTAGAGAATATGTGCGAATCACTCAGTTGAAAGAGATTAGGGAGAACAGTTCAGGCAGACAACAGAATTGTAAAGGCTTAGAGATATGAGAGAGCATAGCACTTTCAGATAAATGCAATTTCAGATATAGAGTAGAGTATGTGAAGTTGGGGAGGGGGTGTATAAATGAGACTTGACTGAACTGGATGTGATAGGTCAGCATATGAAGTTCCTAGGGGTGCCTGGGTGGCTCAATTGGTTGAGTGTCCAACTTCGGCTCGGGTCATGATCTTGCTGCTTGTGGGTTTGAGCCCCATGTCAGGCTCTATGTTGACAGCTCTGAGCCTGGAGCCTGCTTGGATTCTCTCTCTCTCTCTCTCTCTCTCTCTCTCTCTCCTCCCCTACTCATGCTATCTCTCTCTCTCTCTCAAAAATAAATAAACATTTAAAAAAAAGAATATAAATTTCCCAATATGCCATGCTCAAGAGTTTCTGAAGAGTATGGAGAATCTATAAAGGATTCAGAGGAGAGATGTGACATGATTAAACATGTATATTCCAAGATCATTGCAGTAACCCTTATGACACTGGATTATTAGAGGCTAAGACAAGAAGCAGATAATGTAATTAGGAGACTGTTGCAATAATCTAAACAAGAAATAGTGAGTTTTGAACAATTGCAGTGTCATTGAGAATGGAGAGAATGGAAGGATTCAAGAGAAATGTGGTTCCAGGAGTATAAGGAGTGAGAGACACTAGGTTTCTGTCTCAAGCAACTGAGAAAATACTGCTGCAACTAGAAGATAAATAACTGATGAAAGAGCCACACATGATTCAGCATGGCCAAATTTTCAGAAGGGCAGTTAAGGAAAATGATGAGGTAAGGCCTCTTGTTTCGATGGCCACTAGAGAATTTCAAGATAGTGACCTCAGTGAAGTGAGGGAGGAATGTAAACCAAATTATAAGGGCTTTAAGGAGTGAGTAGGAGACAGGAAGTGGAAAAATTTGCCCTAGACCAGTTTTACTTTTAGACTTTTGGCAGAGAGAGGATGGTGAAACATAATGGCTAATGGGAGGAATAGCAGGGTAAAGGGAAGTATTATAATTAATTTTAAAAATTATAAATGAGATCTAAGTATGTTTGTAGACTGAGAGGAAGTATAAAGAAAGAGATTAAAGATAAAAAAATCAGAATAGTTAAAAGAACAAGGGACCAGAAGAATTAGGAAGAAACGGAGAGGATAATAAAAATGGTGAGTTTTGGGAACAATGACTATGATATCTCTAAGATAGGAGGGAAGGAAAAGATCATGTGAGAAGAATAAAATGAATTTTATATGGGTAGAAGAGTGTGACTACAGAGGAGTTTTGAGGTGGAACAGTAAGGAGTCAAAGCAGTTCATGTGAGCATTTCCTGAGGATGACACTTCATGCTCATGGGAATGCTTTGGTTTAGTAGTTGCGGAGATATGAATGGGAGTGAATGATGACTGACAGCCTCATGAAACATGTGTAAGGGCTTATTTGGGATCAGCTAGCATGAATTCATACAAGACTTTTTAGCATGATTTAAAAAACCTTTTTAATGGTTCAACTGCCTAATAGAGACCCTAAAGACTAGGAGAATACCAAGAAAGGGATCTGACAGTAGTTTCCTTAACTCCCATTTCTTATGCTATTCCTTTATCATCCATAATGTTGGTTTCTCAACTCATTCACATTTTTCAGGCTTATCAGAAGCTATGGGTCTACAGGCTGAAACAGTGGTGACCATTACAGTGCATCTACAAAAGAAATGGAGAAACTGAGAGGTAGTAAGTGAGCCAGAGCAGTGCCAGATAAGGAATCTTCTATAGCCCAACCACGTTAATGGTTGTTGTTTCCTGAATGGAATTGCTGTTTCCTAGGTAGAAAACTTTTGCTTTTTTCTCCCTCTGCACATTTGCTTATGCCTCTACCAGGATTTCCTTCTTTTTACCATCTGAATATACAACAGTTAAGATACACCTCAAATGCTCTCTCTTAGAAAACTTCTCTGATCACTTCACTTAGAACTCTCTCATTTCTGACTGTCTCTGGTAATATGCACAACTTTTACAGACTTCATCATATTTTGTGTTCCTTCATTGGTTGTTTTCATGTTTACCATCCTCGTTTAGTTTGGTGATCATTGGGCATAGCAACTATATTTGAAATTTCTTTGTATCTTGGACTAGAGACCATTATGTAGTAAATGCTCAATAATATTTGATTAAAAAAATATATAAAGCAAACAATGGAGAGAGCTGCCAAATGGTAACTATCTTTGAGAGGAAATGGTGTGTGTCTAAAGTTAGGCAGCCCTGAGTTTAAATCACAGCTTCTAATCACACTAATAGCTGTGTGATCTTAGACTAGCTGCATAACACCTCTGAGGTTATATTTCCTTGATTATAAAATAAGGATAATAACTATTTTGCAGACTTGTTATTGTAAATGATGTAATCACCTAAAAAAGCATGAATCATAGTAAATACTCAGTAAAGAGTAGCCATTATTATTTGCTTTATATTCTGTATTTTTATTCTTAAAAAAACTTAAGTAACACTGTAAGGCTTAAATAGCAATTAAGGAGGCCAGAAAGAAACTATTGATGTGTTTTAAACTTAACTGGAAGAAACCCAAGACACTCTGTTTATAATTTGGACTTGGATCCAGTAAGCAACTGAGCACAACTGCTGGATGGATGCACCACAAGGATGTCAGGTGCACACTGCTCAGTGCTAGTGTTTATCCAGGGAGGGGTCTACACTTCCCACTCAAAAATAGCTTAATGAATAGATAGTCTGGGCTTCATTTCACTTAGTTTTATGGTTGACAGTGGCCAATTTGTCACAGGGAATAATCCTACCCTAACCAGATTGAGGGATCAATTCACCAAGGATTGTCTCTTTCTCATTACTAAAACGACCGTAAGTAGATGAAGTAATCTTTCTATTAAGCAAACATCTTTTACACTAAAAATAAATATCATGGTTAATCTGGAAAAATTCTTTTCCAAGGAGTTCTGGAATTAGTAAATGTCTTGTTGGGAGAGCAGCAGGGAACTAAGGCCTGCCACCCAAAGTGAAAACAGACCACAGTGCAATAGCAAACACTGGGGTAATTAGATGTGTGTATTTTGGGAATTACAAAGTTGCCAAGGAGAGATGCACTGTGATAGGCTGTTTAGAATAGAGTAAGTATTTTAGGGAAAGTAAAAAATATCCAGTTCTATTTTGCCAGACATCATTTGTAAATATAGTTCTATCCAGGGATGAAATATTATATGCAAACAAGTATGCCAATAACTCTTTTCAACAAACACTTGTCTAAACTTGGCTAAGAAACTTAACATTGTCAAGGGAGTTGTTGCAAATGATGTGCTTCTCTTTGCTAATATCAACAGCCCTGAGCCGGCTAAACCATGCTTTCTTCAGAGTCACTTCCTTGGAAGGTGTATGGGTAGACACGTGGGTGCAGCAAGCTCCGTGACTAGATTACTGGAGCTGGTAGGATTACCTGGTCATACAGAGTTGTAGCAAGTGCTAATGTCCTTTAGATGTCTCTGAAACATCACCCTCTGGACTCCCTGCTCCCTGGGCTCATGGCCTGACACTTCCTTTGACATATTCTCAGCTACCTGCAGTATCTACAGGACACCATGCTCCTGTTTTCCTCTCCAGCTCCTCTCTGCATGTTTTCCTCTGTCCCCACACCTGCTGAATTTTTCTTCTTGGGTAATTCCAAATTTTCCTTCAGGTCTCAGCTTTGACATACCTCACTTTAGAAAGTATTCCCTGAGCACATCCTAAGATGCCTCTCCTGTGTTCTTCCATACCACCTCGTATTTTCTCAAACATAGCACATGCCACATTAAATATGATGATTACCTGTTTGTCTATCTCCCCTTAGTCTAAAGCTCATTAGATCTCTATGTTAGATCTTGTTCATAGTTAAATTTTCAGTGCCCATCAAGTTACTTGGGACACAATAGGAGGTCAATAATTATTTAACAGATGAATGAATAAATAAGTGTACCTCCCAACAGCCTAAGAATATCAAAAATTGATACGATGTGTTGGCATGATGCTAAAGAAATCAGTCATGATAGAGATGAAGCAAGATTTTGTAGAAATATTTTACTTTTGAAAAATAATTTATCTTAATTTATGGAAATGTTTTGCGAACAATATAAAGAATACTCTTGAGCCACTCAAGAGTAAATTGTTGATAGAATGCCTCATTACCTCTAATACTTTATTGTGTATTTCAAAAAAACAAAGATATTTTCCAACACAACACATTATAGACAACTAGAAAATTAACTCAGATTACTATCTAATCCTCAGGCCCCATTGAAGTTTCACCAATTAATCAATAGTGTTCTTTACAGAAAATTGTTTTGTCCAGAATCACAGGTTGCATTTAGTCATCATGGCTGCTTAGTCACCTTCAAACTGTAACAGTTTTTCAGTCTTTCCTTGATTTCCATGATCTTGATACTTCCTAAGATTTATGGGTCAGTTTTTTTGGAAGGGTGGAGGGGGGTTAGTATAATATCCTCCTTTCTGGATATGAAAGATGTTTTTCATGATTAAGATTAGATTAGATTGACAGGAATATCACAGAAACAATGTTGAATTCTTATATTTGTGTTTTATCAGCTGACACATAATTTTAATTTGTCCCATTATTGGTGATGTTAGTGCTCATTACTTAACTAAGGTAGTGTCGGCCAGGCTTCTCTAAAGTTACTTCTTTCCTCCCACCTTGTAATTAAGAAATTTTTGGAGAGGTATTTTGAGACAATGTAATACCTTGTTTCTCAACAAAATTTCCATGTATGTATGTATGCATGTAGGTCAATCAAGGTAGTTTTCTATATTAAGTTATGGGTTAAATCTTACTTCTATCATTATTTATTTTGGTGCACAGATTGCCCAATATTTTGCCAATTTAAGCTTTTTTATCTGAATTATTGATTTGCTTTTTTTTATTTTACAGTCCATGTCACCCTTTGAGCATTTCCTTCCTTTCTGGAACAAGAAGATATTCCAAGTTCATCTTATACTTTTCTTGCTATAGCCCTGGAGTCAGTCATTTCTCTGTGGAGTCCTGCTTCATTTTAATGGTGAATGGTATTTATGGTATTTTGTTCGTTATGCTGGTGTGGTATCATTTATGTTAATTGTGTTCATTGCCATTGGGTACTGCTGTTCCCATACCCTCTCATTGGATGGATCTAAGGAGTTTATAAAAATTCCATTTATATCTACATTTATTTACGCATCTATTTATATTATTGAAAACCATGATTTCGGGGCACCTGAGTGGCTCAGTTGGTTAAGGTCCAGCTTCAGTTCAGGTCATGATCTCACGAATTCATTGGGTTGAGCCAGGTGCTGACAGCTCAGAACCTGGAGCCTGCTTCAGATTCTGTGTCTCCCTCTCTCTCTGCTTCTCCCCTTTCTCTCTCTCTATCAAAAATAAATAAACATTAACAAAATATAAAAAATAAAACTGCATGATTTCATAGTGGTATTTTCAATCTAACACCATAATGTTAGATGGTTTTTCTTTTCCAGATTTATAACTCCCTTTTACAACACCGAGAATCCTGGCTCCCATTATACTAAATATGTTTACTCAATTCCTCAGATTCTCCTGTATATAACCTATTTACTTACTCTGACTCCACACTCCTCCTGTACAGACACCTTTTGGGCTCTGACATCATTCAAGTTACCACTATTGCTGTTTCCTCCCATATTGTGTCAGGAGTGGTCAGTGTAATCAATAGAATATGTGACAGGTGATGGTATGTCATTTACATGGCAAGATCATAAAAAGCAAACAAGCAAATTCCAATATTGTGGCTTCTGTCTCTTTTGGCTCATTTGTGCTGGGGGAAAGCTGGTACCACATCATGAAAAGAGGTCCATGTAGTGAGGAACTGAGGCCTTATACCAGTGAACCATTTTCAAAATGACTCTTTAAGTTCCAGTTGAACCTTCAGATGGCTGCAGCACTGGCCATAAGCTTTACAGCAATATCATGAGAAACCCTGAGCCAGAACCACCCAGGTAAGCTGCTCCTGAATTCCTAACTCTTACAAACTGTGAGAGATAAATACCTGCTGCTTTAAGCCACTATGTTTTGGTGTATTTTTACACAGCAATTGATAACAAATACAATATGTTAGTAGGGTGACTAAATTATCTCGTTTTCCCCCTAATGTTCTGGGTTTAATACTGAAAGTCCCATAACTTAGGAAATCCCTCAGTCCTGGGCAAACCAGGACAATTGATCATTCTGTATGTTGGCCACAATATAAAGTATACGCACACTGTAGAGTCATGAATTAATGTGCATAGCAGATAACAGCTTAATAACCAATGTAGTTGATATCATCTTTAAAATGAAATAATGAAAACAGATGATTCTTAAATTCTTTCTCAGTCCCAAATTAATCTTGTGACTTAAATTTTTGGGTAGCAGCTCTAAAAATAATTCCAAAAACTTGTAGGCTGAAGCTAGTCAGTATATTTTAATGCAAGTACTAAAGATGTATCACTTCAATAAGGGGATGTCTTGAATCAATTCATGGCTCAGTGCTAGTGTCTCTGAAACCATGGGGTTTTTAATCTAACTCCTGCCTGCTTGAAAAAATCTTAGGTTCTCATCTTAGTGTTTGATCCTTTCCTTTCTCTCTTGTCTATGTGGAATTTTCCAAAAAACACACATTAACAATCCCAGCCACCTATCATTTAAACAAAAGACTTATTTTTTCCCCAAAGAACAAATTATTACCTAGCTCAGCAAAGTGTAAAATTCATACCTCCTCCTTTTAAATACTGAGATATGTTACTTTTGTGGGACTCAATACACGCTTTAGTATGGAAAATGAATCTTATTTTCTCCTAGAAATCCTAGGAACTTAAAAATTAGATAGAGGCTGAGAGTCTCAGGGGAGAGCAGATGGCACCTATAGAATCTTAGGAATCTGAGCATGAGCACACTGGGTACTTGGAGGAAAAAGATTATGTGAGAGACAAAGAGGATGGAGAATCTTGTGAGGAGCCTGTTGAATCATAATTAATGTGGAGGGAGTGGGTTGTGACAAAGTCAGTTTTGCTGAAGGTAGCTATGTAGAAACCTGGGACAATGAGATGATGCTGTGCATGCTCCAGTGTTTTCAGTCTGACATCCAACAGTGGTTCTGCAAAGCCTGGAGGAGCAGAGATAACTATCCCAGTAGCCGGGGAGTTACCAGAGTTTCTCCCAATTTGGACTAGAACTTTACTGGACTTCATATTTATATTGCATTGAGTCCTTTTGAGGTACTATGTGATGTCAGGGACTTTAAGGCAGGCAAACAAGAAGATAAAAATGGATCTTCTGATGTGGTAGTTTAAAAATATGTCAAAGGTAGAACCTAATTTCCCTTATCTTGGGTGTGTACTGTCTTAAGTGATTTGCTTCTCATGAAAAAAACATGGTGGAAGTGATGCTGTGTGACTTTTGAGACTATGTCATAATAGGAATTGTGGCCTTCTCCTTGTTCTCTCTCTTGGATCACTAGTTCTTGAGCCGTTAGGATATTCAACCAGCCTCACAGAAAGGTCCATATGGCAAGGGACTAAGCCTACCTGCCAGTAGTCAGCAAGGAGCTGAACTGAGGCATCCTGCCAATAGCCATGTGAATGAGCCAACTTGGAAGCAGATCCTCTAGTTCCAGTCAAGCCTTCAGATGACTGTAACTCTGATTAGCATCTTGACTACAACCTCATTAGAGGTGCTGAGGCAGAATCACGCAGCTAAGCAACCCTCAAATTCCTGACCCAGAAAAACTATGAGGTAATAAATGTTTATAAGTTTTATAACCACTAAATTCTATTTATTTATTTATTTATTTATTTATTTATTTATTTATGTATTTATTTATTTTAGAGCGAGAGAGTGCAAACAGAGGAGAAGAGCAGAGGGAGAGAGAGAATCTTAAGCAGGCTTCACACTGAGCCCATTGCTAGGCTCAATCTTACCACCTTGGGATCATGATCTGAGCCAAAATTAAGAGCTGGACACTTAACTGGCTGAGCCACCCAGCACCTTAGTAACCACTACGTTATAGAATAAGTAGCAAACATATCTGTCAACCCAGAGATGAAATCTTAGGCTTGTTTTACCAAATTGGTGAAATAAAGGAATATGACTCTATTTGCCCTGTGAGTAGTATGTTGCAAATTGTGTGGATCCAGTAAAATAGAAACACTATACACAATGGGAGATGATAACATACATCCCAATTTATGGGCTCTGTAGGCCACTGGGACCTTTTGAAGCATTTCTTCTTCTGCCCTACTCCATGATAATTGGGAGTCTTATCTCTGGAGACTAGTATTCTGATGCAGCAAACCCTGGAACCATCATCTAGTTTCAGGACCCGTGACTATATTCAGTTATAACAAACCAACATGAGAAAGTCTGTGGAGACAAGTAGGTGCAGAGATAATGAGAAATGGTGGTGGGGGAGTACCTAAAGACCTTAGTTTTTAAAAGGGCCCAACTCTATTTTCTACATTTGGGTTCTGTGAGATTCCACTGTATTCTTCCAATCGCTCCACTTATATTTGAGCTAATTTGAATGGTTTCCTCTTCCTTGCAACCAAATGGTCCCTAATTATTGATAGGTACATACTCATTGTCCTGGTGGGATGGCTGGAGGTGAAGTAGGTATGGGTCAGGGAAGTCCCAGGGCTCTCCATGCAGAGGTCTCGTGCTTCAGAAGGACAGCTGAAGTGGAAGTGGGTGAAAGCTGCAGAGGTCCCAAGGTGCTTCCTGCAGAGGGTGACCTAGTAGGGCAGTTGGAGCCCAAGGCAGCTGGAATCCAGAGTGACACAAGCTGGAGTCCCCAGGCTTTCTCTATAGGGGTCCCCTAGCAGGGTGGCTGGAGGTGGGATAAGGGCCTGGGGTTTCTGGGGCACTTCATGGTGCAGTGGGGCACCATGGGGCATCATGGTGGGGTAGCTAGAGTCAAAATGGTGTGACCCTGGAGAGTTCTGGAATGATTTGCACCTGTGTCACCTTGGCAAGATGCCTAACTGTAGTAAGAACTGACCAGGTATACTCCAGTGTGTGTCACACTGAGGTTGCCTTGGTGGGAAGGCTTTGACTGGTTTGGGCTAAGGGCCCAGGGCCCACTAGGATGCCTGTACCTTGTTTTGGCCTGCACATCAAGGTGGAGTGGAAGTGTAAACTGTGGTGTTCTCCAGCTCCTCTTAACCAGGGATTTCCAGCAGCTACCCTGTTGTTTGGCTCTGTTCTAGAGCTGTTTCTTCTATATTCCAGTTCCTCTTTTAAACCACAGCTTTTTTCGTCTGTGCCCCAGGGAAGACAAATTTGTTCCCTCAGTACTATCCCTCCCCACTGTGTTTCCTAGTATAGGGGTAGGGTTTCCCTTCCTTACCATGTCTGTTTCTCCTGTTCTTTTGTTGTGCAGAAGCTGTTCAGTCAGGCCTCAGTTCTTCTTCTATAGAATCTGTATTCTCTAAATAGGTATAGATTTGGTATGTCAGTGGAGAAGGTGAATTCATTGTCTTTTGGCTTCGCTGTCTTAGACTGAACTCTGTATCAAATGATCCCAGTAAGATAGCATCCCAGGGCCTTGTTGCTGATCCCTCTTTTCTACTATATAACAGCATCTGTGGAACAGAAACAAATGCCCTTGGGTTCACATTTCAGCAAGACTAGTTCTTGCAACACAAGATGGTACTACATGCATGGATCTATTCTTAAATCAAGACCTCTTATTATAGCAAGGTAACTCCTAACAAGCAAGTCATTCCTGCAGAGCCTCAAAGGATAAGTCCAAGGTGAAGAACATTCATTAAATAACTGAGTTTAGAGAAAATAGAAAAATCTTTTTTTGAGTAAAATGTGTTCTAAACATTCATATATTCTGTGGAAATAAATTATTTCAACAAAAAATGATTCAAACCATATATTTCTGAATAATCAAAACATTTTTAAGGTTTTTCATTTAAATTTCAATAAATGATAAATATTTGAGAAATATAATATTAAGTACCCATAAAAATTTCAAGAACTTTATTTAAAATTAAAAATAAAATGCAAGAAACCAAAAAAAGAAAATTAAATGCTTTAGTCCCAGAATAAAAAGTTTGTGAATAGTTTCCCTGGGAACTGAAAGCCCTGTGTGCCTCTCAGATGTACTGCATTGATTCCTAGTTGTTAGGTGGTGGAATGCCATTTTGCAAATGCAAAGTATATTAGACATTTAGTGGCAATCTTCCAGAAAAAAAACACCCCTTGAATGGAGGAAATTCAACATAGCTGAGGTTACTGCTGAAAATAAGGAATCATTTTTGCAGGAGGACAAGACTTGCCTGTGCCACCCACATTGCAAACCATGCTGTTGATTTCACAAAGGTTTTGTTTACTGGTTCAATTGTGACCTGATTCAGGCCCCAGAGGATAGCCTATTGACAGCTCTAATTGCAAATTCAATTTTTAAATAGTTATTTATATATTTTGAAAGAAAGAGAGAGGGTGAGAGAGAGAGCACATGTGTATGAGCAGGGGAGGGGTAGAGAGAGAGGGAGAAGGAGGGAATCTCAAGCAGGCTCCACGCTGTCAGCATGGAGCCCGATGTGGGGCTCAAAGTCACAACTGTGAGATTATGACCCGAGCTGAAACCAAGAGTTGGATGTTAACCAACTGAGCCACCCAGGTGCCCCACAAATTTAATTTTAGTTCAGAGATGATTTAAATAAAAACCGATTGTTTAGGTTGTCAGCACTATGAAAACATAAAGAAGGAAACACATATGCATACAATATTCCAATAAGAAGACATTACTGCATTTTTGCAGAGTTTATTTAAAAGTAATTTTTCTGCTCAAAATTTCTTCTTCTAAAGACTCAAAATAATTTTACAGCATGCCTAGTGAACAATTTTTTTTTAATTCTGAGATGGAGATTTTAGAAGTCAGAATAGAAATGGGAAGTAAAAGACCATTCAATCACATTAATTTTTTTCTAAAAATGTTAAGGAGCTTTTTTGAGGCTCTAAATGAAGCAGTTTGGTTCCCCACCAAATTTGAAATGCTGAATAGATGTATTAGTTTTGCACTTTTGGAGAACTTATTGGGATGGAAGGACACAGTGGCATTTGGGGTTTGGCAAAACCTCTCAAATTATTTTTCAAACATTTTGGTTTGGCAAAGGCAGATTGGATTTTGCCAAATGTCTTTTTTCCTACTTTGGAACTCAAAGGTACTTCAAGGAAAATTTAATCCATATGCTTCTGTTTTACTTACTCTTAAATCATCAAATTATTGTCTTGAAACAATTGATTAATGCTCAAGAAAGTCTTTTGAACCATTTAGTGAAATTGTTATAAAGCCTCCTTGCACTCCATTCCCTCTCCTTTGCCCTGAATGTTGAAGTCATGTGATGTCAGCATTAAATCAAGCCAAAAGTTGGGAAAATTTACTTTTTGCTTCCTATTTAGAGTCCTGTGAGTATTCAGGGGTTATAAGATTAGCCAGAAATATAGCCTATTGTTACCAGATGATATGATTACAGGGTCATATAATTTTTGAGTTTAATCTTGTCCTCAGAATGAGAGTTCCCTTTTCCATCCTTCTGAGCAATCAATTGTCCACCTTCCATATCAACACACAGCAGGAAATGGGCCCTTCCATTATTGGATAACTCTAAATGTAGGTTTTTCTTTAACTCATGATTAAAGTTCACAGTAGGTTAAGTGCTTATTATTCAGGGAGATTATGCAATGGTTACCTGGGAAATGTCAGCCTTCCTTGGTGTTACATCTCTAGGCTTATGGTTAGGCTCTTTTGCTGGTGTGGGAATCATAGAGGCACTGAAGGTCCTCAGTGCTGTGAACTGATGCCATTTATGCATCCAAATCTACTTTTTATTCCTATTTTTTTTTCTAGCTCAAAATACAAAGCCTACCCGCAACCTTGACTAGCCAAAAGACTCACTCATTTATTCAGCATTTACTGACTACTACTCTGGTTAGCAAATGAAAGGTATTGAAGCCAAAAAGACACAGAAGTTAAATGGATATTGAATGCATATATCAAGTTATGTTATGTTCTGAGCTTAAATGGTAAAGTGAGATTGGTCAGTGCTGTGTGGTGGAAGTGCTTTCTGGTGATTCTCTGGCCAACTATGGCAGAGAATGGCCATAGTTAGAATCCCTTCATAAGACAGGTATCAAGATTATGATGATTGCATGGTCTCAACTGACCCAGAAGCTCCTAGGAAGCATAAACTCCTTGCACTATTTATGGCAACGACCTACCCACAGGAAAGTGACTTTTGTGTAGGAGCATAACTGAGAGTTGTAGGGAGACCGACTTGGGGTGTGGACAGTGGTCTAATTTAGGGGCTGGCACAAGGTGGGGGCGGTGAATGGATAATCTAGGTGAAGAACACTAGGACATGCAGCTGACTCACATCCTGGTTATGCAGAAAAGACAGCTCCAGTTTTGCTGTATGCTTGCCCTGAGCATATAGTTCTTAAATAAAGCTGTCTTCATGTTCGTGTTTAAGATTTTCCTATTATTCTCTATAATGCCCAGATGTCTGGGCCAAACACTATGCTGTAGGGTCTTGGTGATAAAAATTATGTGCCAGGAGTGTATATTTTTATAATTTTCCTTAGAACATTCAAGGAAGCAGATGATATAATAAGTTCTATGATAAGACAGAGTATAAAGGGTGCTTCTGGCAGAGGCAACTGAGATTAAAATGATCAGAGAATATTTCCTAGAGGAGGGGGAAGCTGATTTGCACCTGGAAAGGCAGCTGGGAATAACTTCAATAAGGAAATGCAAAAAAGAAGAATGGTGTTCCTGCAAGAGGTATCACCATGGGCCAGGCAGGGCATGGAGTTAAGTTAGCAGGACTTGTTCAAAAACCACAAACAGTTTATTGTAGGATATGAGGAAAGAGTGGTAAAAATTAGGAAGAGAGATGATTTAGGGGCCAACTCTAATGGGTTTTACATTTCATGCTAAGGAACTTGGCCTTTATAGCATAGGCAATGAGGGATCATTAAAGATTTCAAACTGGGGACTTACATTGTCAGATTTACATTTTAGAAATATTTTGGTAGCTGTTTGAAGGGGTAATCTAGAGACAACAGGGTCAGTTTGGAGGCTATTTCCATAATCCAATAAAGGCATTTTAAGACCCTGAAGATCAAGGAGTACAAATTTGAGAGGAAATTTACAAGACTTGATTACTGAATAGATGTAGATGATAAAGGACAGAGAAAGGCCAAAAGTAACTCTTGAGTTTCTGTAACTGAAGTAGTGATGGTTCCATTTATTGTAAGGGTAATTCAGTAAAAAGGTAGATTTCAGGGGGAAGGTAGTAAGTTCAATTGTGGGCATCCTAGGTCTGTGGAACATCCAAATGGAAATATCCAGATATAGGTCCATAGTTCAGAAAACAGACATATACATCAGGGAATTGTCAAAATATCAGACACTTTTGTGGTTATTGAAGCAAATGTCCTTTTTCTGAATGTATATATATGGTGGAAAGAGGGCTAAAGACAGAGTCAAATGGAAGGGTTTCCTGCCTGATGTAAGACGGTACTGATTTCCATAAGACAATAATAACCTCAAATTTAGAGAAGCTGATTGGGAGTAGCAGTGTCAAGAGTCACTGGGCTATTTGCTTCCAGATGTTGTAGCCATTCAGTGGAATGTTTGGCTATAGTATTTCTAATAGTTTATATTGCATTCCTTGAAGTTGGCTAACATGATGAAGGTCTTCTGTCATTTTCATTGCTGCAAAACTGAGAATATAGTCAAGGATATAATCTACCATCTCAACACCTACTTCACTCTGGACTTTTTTTTTTTTTCAGAACAGAAGTGGCCACCTGTGGTGTTGCTTGGTGAACTGATTGTCCAGGTATCCAAGAAGCATTGGGTGTGGCCAGTTGAGTGAGATGGAAGGTGGGAGGGTGGTAGGAAGGGCAGGAAGAGTAGGTGCACTTCAGATAGTGGTCTTACATCTCTGATTTCACATACAATCAACAGATCTGTCAGTTTGTGGTCAATGTGGTGTCCAGACTACCTATAATACTGCAAGTACTTCAGATGGGAATCACCATTTTGAAATCCTTGATATGAAAATGTTCAATGAAATTAGAAATTTATATTTTCACAAGAAATGTCAACATTACATTTATCAATGAAAGAAAAGAAAGAGCTATTAGATTCTGGAAATAGAATGTCAACTGTTGTAAACATTTGAATGTCAAAATTAAGGAAATATTTTTATCATCTATCTGTGACAACAAAGTTTTTTGTTGATTGTGACTATCAGGAATATGAAGAAATCATCACTATAGAGTCTTGACAAGTAATTGTAACTAGCCATTTCAAAATTTTAAAAATTAAATATTTTTGAATTTTAAACAAATTCAGTTCTAGTTTAATACCTCTTCTAGTTATTTTGTTTTTCCTATAAATTATGCAATGTAAAGAGAAGACAATTGTTTTTTTCACCAATACCATTTAGGCACTTCCACACAGTGTGTAATTTATTCTAGTATGTTATATAAATAGTTTTATTATCCATGTAGTTTATTAGGTAAAACAGATTAGAAGGCACTGACATGCAGACACCAACGTTTAAGGGGAGAGTAGAAAAAGAGTAGCTCCTAAAGGAGGTTGAAAAAGATTGACTAGAGAATAAGTTGCAGATAAGTGGCAAGTAACATCATGGAAATCAAGGGAGTAAAAGGATATAAATAACAGTGTCTTAAAGCATGGAGAGATTGGATAAGATGACTCTGACAACTCCTCTCTACTTAGCAAAGAGGGGATGATTGATCTCAATGAAGACGATGTCAGTGGGGTTCCCATGGCAGAATGTGGTTTGCAACAGGTTAAAGAGTAGAGAGAATTTAGGATGTGGAGGTGATAAACATATATCTACTCTTTTAAGAAGCTCTACTTTGAAGGAATGGAATAGATTGCAACCAGCGGGAGAACCATATAGAAACTGATAAAATTTATGTTTTCCTCACAGAACTGGGAAAGAGAATACAGTCATGAGTTGCCATAACACAACCAGTTGAGAGAGAGTGTTTATAATTATAGGAAGAGGGGGGAAATAAATAACCAAACAGTCTCTGAGGAGGTAGGAGAGAAGATCAGAGTACAGGGAAATGGGTTAACCTTAAAGGGACACCCCTTTCTTGGAGCTTGTAGGGGCAGAGATGAGTGTAAGGTTCTATACTAACATATAACAATGTGGCTGCAAATAGTTGAAGGCATATGAATCACAAAGTTTTTATTTTTCTTAGTGTATTAGGAGGTCAAATTAATCTAGGAGAAGGGAGCTTGAGAAGAGTGGTTAAGTCTGAAGTTTGGTGAAACTGGCTAAAGACCTTGTTTTTTTTAATGTTTATTCATTTTTGAGACAATGAAAGAGACGGAGTGCAAGCAGGGGAGGGGCAGAGAGAGGGAGACACAGAATTGGAAGCAGGCTCCAAGCTCTGAGCTGTCAGCCCAGAACCCGACGCAGGGCTCGAACTCACAAACCGTGAGACCATGACCTGAGCAGAAGTCGGACGCTTAACCCACTAAGCTACTCAGGTGCCCCTAAAGACCTTAGTTTTATAATGGTTATAATATAAAAAGATAGGCGATTTTCTCCAGACATATTTAGCAGAAATAGAGTGGAGAAGACAGATACTTGGGTTAATCCAAGACTGGGAGTTTACAGAGTAGTCTTAGGGCAGAAGTGAGGTGGCTTGGAGAGTGAGAGTGCTGTAAGGCTGTTTGAAGAGCAGACCATAGGGTTCACATAACAAGGGATGGAAGTGAAACTGCTTGAGATCTCCAAGGTAATAGTGGGACTGGGAGGGAACTGTCAGAGTTGTTAAAGAATGAAGGAGGAGAAGACAACATTTTGTGTAACATTTGACGAAGTTCAGGGCATTTTATTTACAATTAAATGATTCTGTAGATAAAAGAAAGTCTTGGGGGAAATGAAGGGCAATAGAAAGAAGATTCAGGAGAGAAGAAGCACAGGGCAATACAAGGAAAGAAGAGATGATCCCAGAAGTTTGCATTTTAGGTGGAGTTATAGGAGTTCTACAACTACAGTAACAGGAGGAATCCATGAGGTCAACAGAACTTACTGTCCAAACAGGATGAAGGCTGGGCTGCAGTTGGTGAGGGAGGATGGTCATGGACTCAGGGTTCTCAACAAAATATGGTGAGGAAATGTTTAGCTCCATAAGAGGTGGAGGTGGACATGTGTAAGATGATGAGAATTCAACCTTAGAGACAGCACTGCTCAGTGGGTTGCTCATGCTTCAAGTCCTACAAGATGCCTTCTCTGACACCTACAGGTAGTAAGCAAACATTTTGTCAGGAAGGAGACCAGGCAAAAAAAATATGACACATCAATTGCTAGATTGAGAAGTAGTTTTGTGTCAACTTAGCTTCACCTTTCAGGAAGTGTTCTGGAAGTAAGACTCATGAATCACAGTCAGCAGATCAGGCCAGAGCTCCATACACCGCTGGGAATGTTGCCACGTGCAAACCCAGTGAAACTCTCGGAGTCTAGCCTTTTGCCTCAAGGCCAGTCCAACTAAAACATAATTTTGGCTCAAAAGAAAAAGGCCTGTTACCAACCAACTTTGCCACTTGAAATGGAGCTAGAAAAACATCCTCATAACAGAGGTAGGTCTTGATTCACCTTTTTTTCCCTGAAGGAATTAAGGTTTAATTAAATATTTATTTCTGTTCTCCTAAATCTGCTGCAATAGAGACAGTATATGATTTTTAATTATTTACAATTCTGCTGCTATATGTATCATTCTCTTTCCTCAGGTATCTGAGGTGTCTAAATGAGGAGGAAGTGCTCATTTGTTGGGGAGTGCTATATGAAACATCTTTTCCAGAAATAGCTTAAGCCATAATGGCATAATGAAACATTTTTAAAAGCTGCCAGGCATTAAGTATAACAAAACATAAATATAACATCTGTTTTTAATTATATGCCTATACCATATTTTTACATAAAAATGGAATTTTGTTTTTGTCAAATGTTTTCTTATTTTCTTTTTAACTGTTGACAGCAATGAGAAAATGATAGGGAGAAGGTAAGGAAAGAAACAGATTAAGTATTAGTGCAATACTATGTATTTAAATAATAGCTCTACTTAATGTTTAAATCCATCTCCTTGACTCTGCCAAGTCTCCTACTCATCACTGTTTTGGTTCTTTTCCTTACATTCCAGACAGCAGAGGACATATCTGGTATTTCATGGTAATCTTCTCCTACACAATATTAAAGATAGAGGCCCTCTCCCTGGAAGAATGCTTATATGCACTCGTGTGCACACACACACACACATACAGGCACACACACACAATTTTAGGAGATTCATGCCTTCTGGCTCTATTGAATCCCATTCTTAGGCTCCCAAATTAAGTTCCTCTACTCTGTCCAATGGGAATTCAGTACAGAATGCCATTTATTGTCTGGAACTTTGATAGTGATCACTGTATCCCTGCAGTGCTTACTGTCTTGCCTGGCATAGAGAAATCATGTTTGATAAGCTACATTGCAAGAAAGACATGTCTTTTTAATTAAGGATCTATACAGAAGAGTTGTTAGGTGAGTGCTGAGGTGAGGTGAGGGCTGTTGGGGCAAAGGCAGGGTGATTATAGATTGAAGTCTACTACTTGTTTTCTTTTAGATCTCAGCCAGCTGACTAGAAAGACTGAAAAGGAAGCAGTCTTTGGTTAAAGAAAGGATTCCTAAATTTCTGAAGTTGGACTCTGCTGATTGTAGGAAAAGATTGGATGATATCAGAAACCAAAGAAGCTTCTAAAGAGTGAGGTGGGTAAAAGAAATACTTAAAGGTGTAATGAGACAGAGTAAATCACAGAGGTGCCAGTGTGAGGATTACCATCCTCAAAGTTTTCCAGTTGAAGCTTGGCCCCCTTGTGGTTTTATACAGCAAGGCAAGGCTCCCAAAGTAGTAGGCTCAGAACAATTACTGCCTGTATTGTTCCCTGCCAGACAGTTATTGATTCCATGACCCTCTCCTGTATCCCATGAAGGAACGGAAAACATGCTGCAGTGGGAACATTTCCACCCAGATTTTTTGTCCAGTCACTGTCATTGTCATAGAAAGCTCTGGCCTGCTTTCTCTGCAGCCAGTCTTAACTGGAGGTGGTGTGCTCAGCTCCTGCCAGAAATGAATTCCTGATGTAGATGACTAAAATAAAACTGCCTGTGAAAAGCTAGTTTATACATTAAGACAGAGACATAGCTTTAGCTACAACTGTATTTACAGGGAAAGAATAAACAATAGAAGAAATCATCAAATAACACTCTCCTCTTCTTTCTTCCTGACCCAGCTTTCCTTCCCTTTTGTGCTCAACCCACAATCTCTTTGCGCACAGTTTTTTTGACCAAAGAAGCTGTTTGATCAACTTGGAATATGTTAGCTGAAAATAAATCTATTTGATCAGGAGAAGAGTGTTGGGAACCTTTTGTCTTTAATCAGAAAGATAGGGACTAGAATGATATTTACCATGGGGACAGAAGAAAGACATCATAATTTTGATGTCTGTCATCACTTTTCACTTGGATTCCATTTAAAACAGGTCAGACCCTGATCCTCACACCAGCTGAAAGCCAAAATCACTCCCCAATTTTTTTGTTTTTGTTTCTGTTTTGCTGCTTCCCAAATATAGCCATGCTATGTCAATTTAAGACAAAAGAGGGTCAGACCTTCCTGCAGGTCCTTTCCTTCTAGAAGATTTTGAAGGATAAATATGTTTTGTGACTCTATACATAGTCAGGGGACACATGATACTAATTTACTAGACCTGGGAGAAAAATAGGTATAAATTTTCCACCTTAATTTGCTGGATTATTTCATTCTCTGTCATGATACAAATATCTATGACATTAGAGATCGAAGCTTGTTCTGAGATATTATACTCATCAAATATGTGCTCATTATTATTGAGTCACAGGTTGATAAAATATGATATAAATACTTGTTAGTAATCAGGATTTTGTTTTCTTTTGGCTTACTTTTTCCCATCTGGTTTTGGTTTTGTGGTTGCCTTTCCAGTCCTGAGCAAATGTAATAAAAAAAGAAGATTAAGAAAATAAAAACACAATATGATTTGTGAATCTCATCCTTTCCAACCCTCTAAATAAATAGGTATTTTAGGAAATCCAGACTGAGTATGATATTACACTAGAGACTCATGTATTAAATACCCCAACCAGACATAGAATGAACATGTTTCATTCTTGAATGCCATGTTCAACAGAGAAAAATGATTATTTCACCTCACCTTGATATTCTGTGACAATGACATGGGTAGCAAGAAAGAAAAAAAGAGAGATACACAGAGAGAAACCCAGCAATGAGAAAAAGCACAAAAATGTGTTGGTTAGTATGGTGAAGAGACTGGAGCTAAGTTCTTGGGGTAATCACCAACTCTCTTACCTCAGAGGACTCTCATTGACACAATGAAAGAAAATACTCTCTGTGCATTCTTGGTTGCCTCCAACTTGAGCCCATGGAATCCATTCCAGGTCTATTGGTCATAACATGAAAGTAGTAATAGTAATAATGATAGTTCACATACACTATGTGCCAACTGTTGCATCGAGTACATTAAGGCATTATCTTTGCTCCTCCTAACAGTCCTCTATGGTAGCCTGTATTTTTTATTATTACAGGTTTATTGAGGGGAAATCAAAGCTTGGAGAGGCTAAAAGACTTGCCTAGGGTCGTAGAGTTAGTACAATGTGGAAAAGGATTGGAAACCACATTTGTGTGTCAGCACTTATCCTTTTGCCTAGATCTTTATATTCAGAGACATGTACCTACCAACAAAAGAAAACTACCTGGAGAGGCTGGAGCTCTCCCTCCTTCTGACTTCCAGTTTGTGCTGCACATGTCCCAGAAGCACACTAGTTATTATAGTCCATCTCATCTGTCTTCTTGTCTATCTCTTCTACCAAATGGAACTCCTTGACAGTGAATCCAGAACACTGATAATGCCTGACACATAGTAGGCACTTTAAACATTGTTGTTGGATGACAAATGCTAAAAATGATTACATGCTAGAGATTTATAATAATTAAGACCAGTTTTGCCTAGCTAATTTTCCATCCTTTTCCAGATATTTAATAATTTTGTTTTTAACTGCATACCAACTTTTAAAACGTAGGGAGGTGTAGTTGAAAATACAATTTGATGCATAATTTCCGTTACTACAGTTGGCATTTGCAAATTTAATTCTAATTACAGAATTAGCTATTTCATTGTATTGAAAAGAAAGCATTTTAATTTAACACTTTAATAGGAAGTTTATGCATATTTACTAACTTAATTATAGAACTATCATCAAGTAGCTTTTGAATATGTAAGCCACAAAATACAATTAACTTTTTGATGGAAGATGTAGTCTTGTTTTAATAGAGGCTTGTTTCATTCACAGCATTGCGTTGTACTTAGCTCAGTCCTCCGATGCCCTCTAGTGGTGATAAATAGTAACTAAAAAAATAAGTAAAAACAAAGTGGATTTATCCAGTAGTGGCTTTTTTTTTTACAATCAGTAACCACATCTGTTCTAATTATTATATACATAAAATATAATTAAAAAATATAGAGTAATTTCTTTGTATTTTATTTTAAATGTAACATCCTTTTAAAATGTAATATTAAAAATAATAGTAAAAGAATATTGACACACACACACTTATACATAATGAGTAAAGTATAGGGAATAATTAAACAAATGTGTGTGTCCTGAGAATTGGTTTAAGAAATAGAAAAGGAAAATAAAGATAGAAGTAGACAAAAAACATTTATTTTTAAAATTTTTTTAATTTAAAATGCCAATGTCTTTCCATAATGTCATAACTGCATAATGTCAACTTCCCATGAAGCAGAATAAGAAAACTCATCCTCATGTGAATACAATCAACCCTCAGCCTCATGAACAAATATGCTCTAGCCAGCTGATCAAACCAGTAGCTTTTACTGAGAAAAAAAAGCTTTCATAATGCTTTGCACATAGTGAACACTCAAAAATTATTTATTTATTTTGTACTCTGTAAACAATCTTCTATTAATAAATCTTGATTGAGTCTTTTAAAAGCTATGCTGGGGAAATATGAATTTCTATCATGGCGAAAATTAGTATTAGTTATCTGCGTTCAAATTAAATTATTTCAAAATCATTCCCAGAGGAAATTGTTTCACTTATATTTTAAAAACAGAAGCAACGATAACCATTTTAAAAGTCTACTGAGTTAAGGCTCTTGCAGTATTGTCATCAGGGTCACTTCTCACAACTCTCAATTTCGACTACTTATGATTCAGAAATATTTATTATTTTTCAACATACTGGAAATTGATACCAACCCCGTTATCTTAAATTTATATAGGACCAAACTATATTTCGGTAGTCAATACTCAAACTGTGTCTGATGACTGTTTCCACTTTGTAGATAGAGAAAGTAGTTTTGAAATACTTAGGAACATACAGATGCAATTCAACTCACTTTTCCCACAAGGTGTCACTATGGTACCTATGAAATATAGTCATAGATTTATTTATCTGTCTGTGACCCTATTTTTAAAAAACAATTGAAAAAGATTTATACATAGGCACATGATCCTGAAATGAAGCACACATAGGAGATAAGTGAGTTTATAGATATCTAATATTTACTACATATATATGAAAGCAAACATATTTAGATGTATATTGAAATCTTAATAATATACATCCAAAAGGAAGTATAAAACATTATGTATATATGTATATATAATACTATATATATATATACATATATATATATCGGTATATATATATGCTTGTATTCAAGATTATTCATTTTTAGACAAATACCCTAAAAGTACATGGCATGTCACTTACATTGCGACTCTTCTTACCAAGTATGTGATACATTCATGGGTGGTTACATATTGAGTTTATATATTTAATGTGCATGTGTAATGGTTAAAGGATGAATATCGTGTGACTTCTGAATGATGAACAACTGGCAAATTCGTGTCTGTCTTTTCTTTTTGTTTTTAAGTGAGTTTGAGGTTAAGAGCCAAGAAATCATTCAGAGCAGAGTTCAAAATCCAGTTCAGCCACCTGTATAACCTCTGCCAAGTTAATTAACCTCCTGAGCCTGCTTTTTTATTTATAAATGGGGATAGTAATATCTATCTCACTGTAGTTGCCTTGAGAGTAAATTGAGACAATGCATGTAAAGCACCTAGCACAGAAGAGATTACTTAATAAATAATAGTAGTTATTATTAATTTCAAGAGGGAAATGTTAATTAGAATTAGATTTTATGCTTTGATCACAGGCCTTTGCATATAAAAGACCAGAGTGTTTCTCACAGATGTGGAATTCTTATGTAATAAAATTCAAGCATATCTATAAAAATTTAAATACTTGTAATAACGGATATTCTAACGATCTCTAATGAAGGTTTTGTTTGCTAAACTCAACTACTTGCTTGAAGTGCAAACAGAGTTCTAGTCTTGCTTTTAGGAATGATTCTCTTCTGCTAGTGATAGTAGCTGAAATTTGTCTTATATCAGGCAGCTGCACAGAGTTAAACATCATTTGATTAATTGTTAGGCAAACAAACTGTGGGATTTCTTTCTGTCCCCTTGTGTTAGTCCTGCTTTGTAGCATTATATGATGCCCCTTTCTCTAAGTCTTCAATAGCTCCCCAAGGCTCTGAGTACAGAATGCAAACATGGCAGACATCTGCAGCTTGCCCGGTTAATGGAGTCAGCCTCAGATGTTGTGGCCTGGGTCTTGTCACCACTGGCTGATCAGCCACACTTTACAAATGAGGGATCTGAATATTCACCTGAAGGCTGAAATGACTTGCCCAAAGTAATACTGCTCCTAAATGAGTGAGCTAAGACTAGAAACCAAATGTCCTATTGACACAATCTCTGGATGAAAAGGACACCTAATTTCAGAAGAGCCGGGATTATCTTCTTCAACCTAAGTCGTATTAAAGAACTAGACCAGGCTGGGACAATGAAGTGCAGCATACTCACTCATCCAAAGCAGTCAACTTATACTAAGGAGTATGAAGAAAAATATTTCAAGGGCTTTAAGAAATACATCTTTTTGTTAGGTATCTTCATTTTTGTTTTCTTTCTTTTTTTAAAATTTTATTTATTTATTTATTTATTTATTTATTTATTTATTTTTAATATATAAAATTTATTGTCAAATTGGTTTCCATACAACACCAAGTGATCATTCCAAAAGATGCCTTCTTCAATGCCCATCACCTACCCTCCCCTCCCTCGCACCCCCCATCAACCCTCAGTTTGTTCTCAGTTTTGAAGAGTCTCTTATGCTTTGGCTCTCTCCCACTCTAACCTCTTTTTTTTTTTTCCCTTCCCCTCCCCCATGGGTTTCTGTTAAGTTTCTCAGGATCCACCTAAGAGTGAAAACATATGGTATCTGTCTTTCTCTGTATGGCTTATTTCACTTAGCATCACACTCTCCACTTCCACCCACATTGCTACAAAGGGCCATATTTCATTCTTTCTCATTGTCACGTAGCATTCCATTGTGTATATAAACCACAATTTCTTTATCCATTCATCAGTTGATGGACATTTAGGCTTTTTCCAAAATTTGGCTATTGTTGAGAGTGCTGCTATAAACATTGGGGTACAAGTGCCCCTATGCATCAGTACTCCTGTATCCCTTGGATAAATTCCTAGCAGTGCTACTGCTGGGTCATAGGGTAGGTCTATTTTTAATTTTCTGAGGAACCTCCACACTGTTTTCCAGAGTGGCTGCACCAGTTTGCATTCCCACCAACAGTGCAAGAGGGTTCCCGTTTCTCCACATCCTCGCCAGCATCTATAGTCTCCTGATTTGTTCATTTTGGCCACTCTGGCGTGAGGTGATATCTGAGTATGGTTTTGATTTGTATTTCCCTGGTGAGGAGCGACATTGAGCATCTTTTCATGTGCCTGTTGGCCATCCAGATGTCTTCTTTAGAGAAGTGTCTATTTGTGTTTTCTGCCCATTTCTTCACTGGATTATTTGTTTTTTGGGTGTGGAGTTTGGGGAGCTCTTTATAGATTTTGGATACTAGCCCTTTGTCCGATATGTCACTTGCAAATATCTTTTCCCATTCTGTCGGTTGCCTTTTAGTATTGTTGATTGTTTCCTTTGCTGTGCAGAAGCTTTTTATCTTCATGAGGTCCCAATAGTTCATTTTTGCTTTTAATTCCCTTGCCTTTGGCGATGTGTCAAGTAAGAAATTGCTGCAGCTGAGGTCAGAGAGGTCTTTTCCTGCTTTCTCCTCTAGGGTTTTGATGGTTTCCTGTCTCACATTCAGGTCCTTTATCCATTTTGAGTTTATTTTTGTGAATGTTGTGAGAAAGTGGTCTAGTTTCTTTCTTCTGAATGTTGCTGTCCAGTTCTCCCAGCACCATTTGTTAAAGAGACTGTCTTTTTTCCCATTGGATGTTCTTTCCTGCTTTGTCAAAGATGAGTTGGCCATACTTTTGTGGGTCTAGTTCTGGGGTTTCTGTTCTATTCCATTGGTCTATGTGTCTGTTTTTGTGCCAATACCATGCTGTCTTGATGATGACAGCTTTGTAGTAGAGGCTAAAGTCTGGGATTGTGATGCCTCCTGGTTTGGTCTTCTTCTTCAAAATTACTTTGGCTATTCGGGGCCTTTTGTGGTTCCATATGAATTTTAGGATTGCTTGTTCTAGCTTTGAGAAGAATGCTGGTGCAATTTTGATTGGGATTGCATTGAATGTGTAAACTGCTTTGGATAGTATTGACATTTTAACCATATTTATTCTTCCAACCCATGAGCATGGAATGTTTTTCCATTTCTTTCTATCTTCTTCAATTACCTTCATAAGCTTTCTATAGTTTTCAGCATACAGATCTTTTACATCTTTGGTTAGATTTATTCCTAGGCATTTTATGCTTCTTGGTGCAATTGTGAATGGGATCAGTTTCTTTATTTGTCTTTCTGTTGCTTCATTGTTAGTGTATAAGAATGTAACTGATTTCTGTACATTGATTTTGTATCCTGCAACTTTGCTGAATTCATGTATCAGTTCTAGCAGACTTTTGGTGGAGTCTATCGGATTTTCCATGTATAATATCATGTCATCTGCAAAAAGCGAAAGCTTGACTTCATCTTTGCCAATTTTGATGCCTTTGATTTCCTTTTGTTGTCTGATTGCTGATGCTAGCACTTCCAACACTATGTTAAACAACAGCAGTGAGAGTGGCCATCTCTGTCGTGTTCCTGATCTCAGGGGAATAGCTCTCAGTTTTTCCCCATTGAGGATATTAGCTGTGGGCTTTTCATAAATGGCATTTATGATGTTTAAGTGTGTTCCTTCTATCCCGACTTTCTCGAGGGTTTTTATTAAGAAAGAATACTGAATTTTGTCAAATACTTTTTCTGCATCGATTGACAGGATCATATGGTTCTTATCTTTTCTTTTATTAATGTGATGTATCATGTTGATTGATTTGAGAATGTTGAACCAGCCCTGCATCCCAGGAATGAATCCCACTTGATCATGGTGAATAATTCTTTTCATAAGCTGTTGAATTCGATTTGCTAGTATCTTATTGGGAATTTTTGCATCCATATTCATCAGGGATATTGGCCTGTAGTTCTCTCTTTTTACTGGGTCTCTGTCTGGTTTGGGAATCAAAGTAATGCTGGCTTCATAGAATGAGTCTGGAAATTTTCCTTCCCTTTCTATTTTTTGGAATAGCTTGAGAAGGATAGGTATTGTCTCTGCTTTAAATGTCTGGTAGAATTCCCCAGGGAAGCCATGTGGTCCTGGACTCTTATTTGTTGGGAGATTTTTGATAACTGATTCCATTTCTTTGCTGGTTATGGGTCTGTTCAAGCTTTCTATTTCCTCCTGTTTGAGTTTTGGAAGTGTGTGGGTTTGTCCATTTCTTCCAGGTTGTCCAATGTGTTGGCATATAATTTTCATAGTATTCCCTGATAATTGCTTGTATTTCTGGGAGATTGTTTGTAATAATTCCATTTTCATTCACGATTTTATCTATTTGGGTCATCTCCCTTTTCTTTTTGAGAAGCCTGGCTAGAGGTTTGTCAATTTTGTTTATTTTTTCAAAAAACCAACTCTTGGTTTCGTTGATCTGCTCTATAGTTTTTTTTTTTAGATTCTATATTGTTTTTTTCTGCTCTGATCTTTATTATTTCTCTTCTTCTGCTGGGTTTAGGCTGCCTTTGCTGCTTTGCTTCAATTTCCTTTAGGTGTGCTGTTAGATTTTATATTTGGGATTTTTCTTGTTTCTGGAGATAGGCCTGGATTGCAATGTATTTTCCTCTCAGGACTGCCTTTGCTGCATCCCAAAGTGTTTGGATTGTTGTATTTTCATTTTCATTTGTTTCCATATATTTTTTAATTTCTTCTCTAATTGCCTGGTTGACCCATTCGTTCTTTAGTAGGGTGTTCTTTAACCTCCATACTTTTGGAGGTTTTCCAGACTTTTCCTGTGGTTGATTTCAAGCTTCATCGCATTGTGGTCCGAAAGGATGCATGGTATGATCTCAATTCTTGTATACTTATGAAGGGCTGTTTTGTGAGCCAGAATGTGATCTATCTTGGAGAATGTTCCATGTGCACTCGAGAAGAAAGTATAGTTTGTTGCTTTGGGATGTAGAGTTCTAAATATATCTGTCAAGTCCATCTGATCCAATGTATCATTTAGGGCCCTTGTTTCTTTATTAACCATGTGTCTAGATGATCTGTCCGTCGTTGTAAGTGGGGTATTAAAGTCCCCTGAAATTACCACATTCTTGTCAATAAGGTTGCTTATGTTTGTGAGTAATTGTTTTATGTATTTGGGGGCTCCCGTATTTGGCGCATAGAAATTTATAATTGTTAGTTCTTCTTGATGGATAGACCCTGTAATGATTATATAATGCCCTTCTTCATCTCTTGTTACAGTGTTTAATTTAAAGTCTAGTTTGTCTGATATAAGTATGGCTATTCCAGCTTTCTTTTGGCTTCCAGTAGCATGACAAATAGTTCACCATCCCCTCACTTTCAATCTGAAAGTGTCCTCAGGTCTAAAATGAGTCTCTTGTAGACAGCAAATAGATGGGTCTTGTTTTTTTATCCATTCTAATACCCTATGTCTTTTGGTTGGCGCATTTAGTCCATTTACATTCAGTGTTATCATAGAAAGATATGGGTTTAGAGTCATTGTGATGTCTGTAGGTTTCATGCTTATAGCGATGTCTCTGGTAGTTCATCTCACAGGATCCCCCTTAGGATCTCTTGTAGGGCTGGTTTAGTGGTGATGAATTCCTTCAGGTTTTCTTTGGGAAGACCTTTATCTCTCCTTCTATTCTAAATGACAGAGTTGCTGGATAGAGGATTCTCGGCTGCATATTTTTTCTGTTCATTACATTGAAGATTTCCTGCCATTCCTTTTTGGCCTGCCAAGTTTCAGTAGAGAGATCCGTCACTAGTCTTATTGGTCTCCCTTTATATGTTAGAGCACGTTTATCCTTAGCTGCTTTCAGAATTTTCTCTTTATCCTTGTATTTTGCCAGTTTCACTATGATATGTCATGCAGAAGATTGATTCAAGTTACATCTGAAGGGAGTTCTCTGTGTCTCTTGGATTTCAATGCCTTTTTCCTTCCCCAGATCCGGGAAGTTCTCAGCTATTATTTCTTCAAGTACACTTTCAGCACCTTTCCCTCTCTCTTCCTCCTCTGGAATACCAATTATGCATATATTATTTCTTTTTAGTGTATCACTTAGTTCTCTAATTTTCTCCTCATACTCCTGGATTTTTTTATCTTTTTCTCAGCTTCTTCTTTTTCCATAATTTTATCTTCTAGCTCACCTATTCTCTCCTCTGCCTCTTCAATCTGAGCTGTGGTAGTCTCCTTTTTATTTTGCACCTCATTAATAGCATTTTTTAGCTCCTCCTTCTGGCTGTTCCTGAGTCCCTTGATCTCTGTAGCAATAGATTTTCTGCTGTCCTTTATACTGTTTTAAAACCCAGCAATTAATTTTATGACTATTATTCTACATTCACTTTCTGTTATATTGTTTAAATCGTTTTTGATCAGTTTGTTAGCTGTCGTTATTTCTTGGAGGTTTTTTTGAGGAGAATTCTTCTGTTTGGTCATTTTGGATAGTCCCTGGAGTGGTGCAGAACTGCAGGGAACTTCCCCTGTGTTGTCTTGAATAACTTGTGTTGGTGGGCGGGGCTGCCGTCAGACCTGATGTCTGCCCCCAGCCCACCGCTGGGGCCACAGTCAGACTGGTGTGTTCCTTCTCTTCCTCTCTCCTAGGGGTGGGATTCACTGTGGGGTGGCATGGCCCATCTGGGCTACTTGCACACTGCCAGGCTTGTGGTGCTGGGGATCTGTCGTATTAGCTGGGGTGGATCGGCAAGGTTCACAGGGGCAGGAGGGCAGGCTCAGCTTGTTTTTCCTTTGGAGATTCACTTCAGGAGGGGCCCTGGGCACCGGGAGGGAGTCAGACCCGCCGGAGGGATGGATCCGCAGAAGCACAGCGTTGGGTGTTTGTGTGGTGCAAGCAAGTTCCCTGGCAGGAACTGGTTCCCTTTGGGATTTTGGCTGGGGGATGGGGGAGGGAGATGGCACTGGCCAGCACCTTTGTTCCCCACCAAGCTGCACTCTGTTGTCTGGGGCTCAACAACTCTCCCTCCTGTTGTCCTCCAGCCCTCCTGTTCTCCGAGCAAATCTGTTAACTTATAACCTTCCAGATGTTAAGTCCCACTTGCTGTCAGAACACGCTCCATCCAGCCCCTCCGTTTTTGCAAGCCAGACTTGGGGGCTCTGCTTTGCTGGCAGGCTGCCCCTCCACCCTGGCTCCCACCCGCCTGTCTGTATCACACGCACCACCTCTCAGGCCTTCCTACCCTCTTCTGTGGACCTCTTGTCTATGCTTGGCTCCAGAGAATCTGTTCTGTTAGTCTTCTGGCAATTTTCTGGGTTCTTTAGGCAGGTGTGGGTGGAATCTAAGTGATCAGCAGGACGCAGTGAGCTCAGCATCCTCCCACGCTGTCATCTTCCCCATCTGTTTTTTTCTATATTTATTTCTAAACACAATATTTTTTTTTTTTAATTTACTTATTTTAAAGTCAGTCAGAGAAATTCAGATACCATATGTTTTCACTCACATGTGGATCTTTAGAAACTTAACAGAAGACCATGGGGAGGGGAAGGGAAAAAAGTTACAGTGAGGGAGGGAGGCAAACCATAAGAGACTCTTACATATTGAGAACAAACTGAGGGTTGATGGGGTATGGTGGAGAGGGGAAAGTGGGTGATGGGCATTGAGGAGGGCACTTGTTGGAATGAGGAATGGGTGTTGTATGGAAGCCTATTTGACAATAAATTATATTTTAAAAATTTACTTATTTTATTTATCTATTTATTTTTAATTTATTTTAAAAATTAAAAACATTATTTCTAAGTACAATAAATAATACAATGTTGCTAATCATTTCTACAAGAAAAATTATCTGTTGGCTACTCCATGGTTCAGAGCCTACCCTGCAGGTGGTGACTCTGAGTTGTGCTAGTAGCAGCCTGGCTTATGTTGCAGTAAATCTTTGCTACTCAAAGTGTGGTCTTCAGTTCATCAGCCTCCAAAACACTTGGGAGCTTGTCTGAAATGTAGACTCCCAAGCCCTACCCAGATCTTTTGAATTGGAATCTGCATTTTAACCAGGTTCCCAAGTGACTAGTACAGAGACTAAAATCTGCGTAGCATCATCTTAATCTTGTATGAAAGAGCCTCATGGAAGCAGTATTCTGTTTAGATTCCTTTCTAATGCTCTGGCTGGTTCTACCATGGGAAAAACAGGTGAGATCGTTGTAATATTGACACTTTTTTTATAATTCCTCAAGTGATAATTTCCTTCTTCCTTCTTGAAATTTTATTGAATTTAGGCTGTCTGGCAAGGAATTAGTTAAAAAAAACTGGACAAAAATGTTTGATTTTTCTCTCCTTTTTTAATCGTAAAAAGAAAATATATTCATTAGAGGAAATTTGAATGATATATGTATAAAGCAGAAAACAAACCATTTGTCAATACAGAGAAATAGCCACTATATTACCATCTTGGTATATTGTCTTCAAATATGTATATAAATTTATTTAATAAATATTTATTCAATACAATATATGAATTTATTTATTATATTGAATAAGTAATGCATCCATATGGTTCAAAATGCAAAAAGGTATATAGTGAAAGCATTTTGCCCATTTCTGTGCCCCATCTGCTCAGTTCCACTCACAACCCCAAAAGATAACTACTCCTATTAATATTTTATTATCTTTCAGGAGATATTTTTATGTATAATCAAATACATATGAATATGTGTACTTTACCCATTTTAAAAAATATTTCATTTATTTTTGAGAGAGAGAGAGAGAGAGAGAGCGTGCACAAGCAGGGGCAGAGGATCCAAAGTGGGCTCTGTGCTGACAGCAGTGAGCGGGATGCAGGACTTGAACTCATGAACCGTGGGATCATGACCCGAGCCAAAGTTGGACACTCAACCAACTGAGCTGCCCAGGCATCCCTGTACTTTCTCCATTTTAACACCAATTATAGCTTTATTCTGCATAGTTTTCCACCTTAGGCATACGCTTTTACAGTGAATGTCCACAGTTATGATACATTTGCAAATTGTGGTTCACTGTATTTTACCATAAGCATTTCCATATTTTTACAGAGTTTTCATAAGTGTCATTTGAAATGGCCACACTATGTTTCATATGTACAGTTGCAATAACTTCCTTAACCAGTAGAGGTTACTGTGCATATTTTCCCTTCCCCCTTCAAGTGCAGATACCTTTGTGATGAAATTCTTTGTGCATAGATTTTCTCCCACCCAGTGGGTGCTGGGGAGAGCTTAGATAGACATACAACAACTAATTGCTGTTAAGATCCCAGAGAAGCTCAAGCCTTGGTTGTTCAACTCTTTTTCCATATTATGGAATACTCTGTAACCTACTAACATAATACTTCTTTTCTCTTAAAATATAAAGAAGAATTTAAGCTTGTGGCAAATAAGTATTAACTAATTAATACATAAAATAATGGGGAAGAGAGGTGGATACTTCCATCCAGCAAAGGGTTAATTCATATTTGCTAGAAAAGGAATAGGATTGCCTAATGAGTCAAGTAGAAATGAAAAACAAAACCTACCTAAAACTGAGAAAATGGCAAAGGCACATCCATAGAAAATGAACACCATAGGAGAGTCTGTTCTTGCTACAGCAGGAAAAATATTAGAAAAGGAAAAGTGCTTCACTGAAAAATATGTCTCAAAGTCTGGAGAGCTCAAATGGCTGAGGAAACATCTTTCATCTCTGAAGCAACAGGCTTGGAAAGTACCTAGCATAAAGTTCTTGGTCAAAAACTCTGAGACAGATTCACTAACAAGAGCAAATGCATAGTGCCATAGCTTATGTCTCAGCAAATGTTAGAGCAGGAGGCAGCTGACCACTGCAGTGTAAAGAGATGAGAAAGGATTGAATTAGGTTTGAGTTGCAGAAATACATGGAGAAAAAGATGATTTTGGAACTGTTGGGGAATGTTCATTCTTCTGGTGGGATGGTTAAGGATAGCAAGAACCAGTGGAGAGAGGGAGTGAAGGTAATGTCATCCAAACCAATCTCATATTAAATTTAGCCTCAGAGAGCCAGTCAACCAGGGATTAGAGGAAAATTGAAGGCTTGCTTATTTACGATAGATTCCAAAGGGAAGAGTGTCTCAGAAAAGACCTGGAGATTGGACAGGGATATATGTATACCTATCAACTAGCATGTTGAAATAGCAGAAATTGTCAGATGCAATCATAAAGAAATTATAACTATGTTCTCTCATTCTCTCACATGGCCCTAGGAAATCTGCAATTTTGACCTATTGTAAATGGGAGTACACTTATTCTCAAAATGTTTCTAGAGACTGCACTGCTGCAGGTCAATCCAATCAGCATGTCACTGTTTAGATTTCTCAGTCATGAATAGGGTACCAATACACCATGGCTACCAAACTCTAGGAGACATACTTAGTTCCAGAAGCCATTCTGCACTGGGCTTCAAGGAAATAAGTACCCTGATCCCTTCCATGGGTAGATGTTAGATGAAAATTCTCACAAAATCTTTTGTCATTTCCACCTCTTAGCCAAATGATCCCAACTCTTTTTATAGGATGAGAGTGAGTGGTTAGCTCAAGGATGTAATGCTGGTTCTTGACCAGTCTTGAATGTTTTGCATTCAAAGGTTAGTGATCTTGCACCAATACTTTCATATGTGGTGTGATCAAAACATAACTTTTGTTATTTTTAATAATAGATAGGCAAATGCATATGTAATTAGTTGACATTCAAATTCACATCAATTCTAGAGCTGCTTTTTAGTGTCTAAAATATTTGAAAAGTTTGCATGAAATGTTAGTCTAAGAACAATACTGCCTGGAAAGTTCTTGAATTTCCTTGAATTATATTTTTATGTCAAAGAGCTTGTGTATTCTTGAAGACTTAAATTTTAAAATTTGAAGTATATTTTATTTTCCAGAAGAAGACATCTATACTATTTTCTAGAGGAATAAGGAATGAAATACCACAGTGAGGAAACAATTTACATTGGAGATTGTGTATGTATGTTTAAGTTACTGAATGTCTATGAAATAAATCTGTGTGGGGAAATGTCATTTTGGGATTACACTTTTATGTTATGAGAAAGTAGGATGGCGAGAAATGAATAATTGACCCTTAGCATTTTCAGCAGATTCCACTGCTTTCTCCTGCAAGTGGATAATATGCCTAAATACTAAATGTCTACACTAAAGCTGCTTCTTGGCAGATGTGGATTATATTCTAAAGGGACACATAGAAAGAACATTGCTCAAATTGCTCATTTATTCTGCATCCCCTATGCATGTCTCAGTGCACTTCCACACTATTATCATGTAGAGGTTTCCATAGCTCTCTATAATTACCCTTTTGCTGTTTCAGTCCTGAATGAACGTCGCTTTGAAAAAACTCCTATACAATTCAGCTTGAGTAAATTAGTTAATTGGGGTTGGAGTATTACTTGTCCAAAAAATAGCTTTTTGCTTTATAGAAGAGACACTATGAATTTCCTCTAATATCAAATATTTCCCAGGGTAGTGTTAAAAATTAAATTTAGACAAAATTGGTCCAAACAACACACTTTTAGTAGCCTGAGTTTCCTTAGGGGACACTAGGGTATATGCAGTATTGAGGTGATCAAAGTATCTTATCGACAATGGAGAAAGCTAGACAGGGAGAACACAAGCAGGTTTATTCCTGAACAAATATGAGGCTAGTCCTGTCTTTGAGGGCTTACAGAAGGAACGGGATATTTAGGATATGTATCTTATAGGGTTTCTTTTCCTTTGGGTCTTCATCCTCTACCAGGATCACTTACTTTTAAAAGCATGTCCAGGTCTGGCAGCTTATCAGGATCTAATAGCATTATATAAATAAATAAGCAAGATGAGACTGGCACATTAAGCCCCATAAAAGCAAGTAAAGTCTTGCTTTAGCATGAAAAATAGAGAAAAAAAATGTTCTTTTGGGTTTCTTGAAAACAAGGACAATGTCTTCAGAAGTGGCCATTCAATAAATTGTGCTTAATAGAATGACTTAATCAAATGATGCACAGCAGAGTCTGACCTAACATTAGCCCTGTCTCTAAAGTATAGCATCAGTTTCTCAAAACATGAGTACTTGGAGGGCAGTGCCCACTCTTGTGTGATTTTAGCCTATCCTTCCCCTCAGTGTCTCTAGTGCCTGTCAACTACCTTCAAGTATATAGGAAGGATTATATATCCACTTTGAGGTTAATAAATGATTGTCTACGATGATCAGATTAGAGTTATTTATTTGTAACATTATAAATGTCTGAGAAATTCCGTTGGTGCCATTTTGCTTTTGAAATTTAAGAATTATGTAAGACATAGATGTACAATTTAGAAAAGAGTAGAAAACAGATATGTTAAAAAGAAGATTTTTCACTATGGTACTAATTGGATATAGAAAATAGATATCTTTTGTACAGAAATGAGATCACACTCTACATATTGTTTGTGTCTTGTTTTTTCTTTTGTGACAAACTATGAACATCTTTTTTGTGGCATGATTTTAGAAGTACTCTATTAATGTAATGCCTATCTCTTGTGCTCTACTCTAAACAAGATTAATCTTAAGATTTTTTAAAAACTAAACTTTGTAGTTCCTTCCTGCTCCTAATTAATCACTACCATTTATTATCCCTCTGGGATCCAGCAAACAGTGTCACTTCTGCACGAGATATAGAAAAGAAATGAGTTCACCTAAAGAGGGAAGTTAAGTTTTAAAATCCAGCTAAAAGTACATATGTAAAAGAATGGCAAAACCTCACAGGAAAGCTGAGTTTCAGCAAGAGCATGAGGCACCATGAAGAACATAGCACAGCTACCACCTTCCTCCTGCTGCAAGCCCCTGGTACAAATGCAGAGGGAGGCCTGGAGTTTGCTTTCTCCTCACACGGAGACAGATACCAAGAGTGGGAAAAAGGCAGCTCTTCCTGTCAATGACATTCATTCAGAGAGATTATTTGGATTTCAACAAATTAATTTCTGTGGTCTTAACAGTAAGCTCTGGTATAAGTTTATGAAATCAGAGCCAGGGGTGCCCAGGAGAGACCTGGACTGTATCAACCACTGTACTGCTGGAGGCAGAGTTGCTCCTTAGGGACCTCTGGCCAAGGACTTTGTTTTTTTCCTCCAATCTAGTGAGGAAGTGACCTCATTGATCAGACTTTGCTTTAATAAATAGAGAATCTGATTTATTTTTAAAGTATGCATATCTGTGGTTTTCAGTGTGTTCACGGGTTGTTCAGTCATCACCTATCTGATTATTTCATCACTCCAGAAACACCCAATAGCTAGCACTCTCCCTTCCCTTCCCTTCCCATCTAATCTCATTTCTGTCTCCATGGATTTGCCTTGTCTGGACAGTTCATATAAATGGAATAATAAAATTTGTGGTATTCCGTGTCTGGCTTCTTTCACTTAGCATAATGTTTTTAAGACTCATTCAGTATTGTCGCACATATCAGAACTTACTCCTTTTTATGGCTGAATAATATCCCATAGATACATGTGTATACATAGATACACATAGATACATTTTGCTTTTCCATTCATTAGTTGATGGACATTTGGGTAGTTTCTACTTTTTAGCTATAATCAATCATGCTGTTATACATCTTTGTGCACACATTTTATGTAAACATATAAATCCAATTTTCTGGGAAAATCTGATATGTTTATTTTTTTTAACAAAAATACAAAGATTTGGGAACTTTTTGTTTTCAATTTTTCCAAAAACCCAAGACTGCTCTAAAAATAGAGTCTACTGGGGCACCTGGGTGGGTCAGTTGGTTAAGAGTCTAACTTTAGTTCAGGTCAGGCTCTCGAAGTCCTTTTGTTTGAGTCCTGCATGGGGCTCTTTGCTGACAGCTTGTAGCCTGGAACCTGCTTCACATTCTGTGTCTCCCTCTCTCTTTGCCCCTCTCGTGCTTGTGCTCTCTCTCTTTCAAAAATAAACATTAAAAAAATAAAATAGAGTCTACTGATAAAACATGGATTATTATTTCTTAGTTAAGTGACATTACATCTGTGTGTGAATGAGCAATGGCATACCAAGAATTTGGTTGTTTTCTTCCCAACCCCCAGCTTTATTGAGGTATAGTTGACAGATAAAAGTGTATATATTTAAAGTGTACAATGTTATGATATGTGATATATGTGTACATTGTGAAATGGTTACCTAAATCAAGTCAATTAACATTATCTATCACCTCACATTGTTACCCCCCCCCCTTTTTTTGGTCAAAGTGCTTTAAGATCTGCTCTCTGAACATAATTCAAGTATATAATATAATATTATGAACTCTAGTCACCATGCTGTATATTGGATCCTCAGAATTTATTCATCTTATAATTGAAACTTTGTACTCTTTCATCAACATCTCTCCATTTCTTCCACCCCCACCTACAGGCTTTGACAATCACCATCCTACTCTTTGATTCTTTGAGTTTTATTTCCTTTTCTTCCTCCTCCTCCTCTTCTTCTTTTTGTTATATTCCACATCCAAATGGTACTATATAATATTTGTCTTACTGTATGTCTTATTTCATTTATAATAATGCCTTCCAGTTTCATCCATGTTGTCATAAATGGCAGGATTTCTTTCTTTTTTGCTGCTGAATAATATTCCAAAGTATATATACATTATGTTTTCTTTATCCATTCATCCACTGAGAGACAACTTAGGTTGTTTCAACATTTTGGCTACTGTCAATAATGGTACTGTGAGTATGGGAATGCAGATATACTGATTTTGTTTCCTTCAAGATACTGAATTTTTTCCCTATGGATAGGCACACATGGATATGATCCTGTGGATCACATTGTAGCTCTATTTTTAGTTTTTTTTTTCTTTTTTGAGGAATCTCCATATTGTGTTCCACAGTGCCTGTACTAATTTGTGTTCCCACCATCAGTATACAGGTTCCCTTTTCTCAACATCCTTGCCAACACTTATCTCTTGTCTTTTTGATAATAGAAATTTGACTATTTTCTCCATGATGATCAGAGTGACCAACAGTCCCATGAAGAAGCCAGGCATGAGGAAAAAGCTAGGCCAAGAATTATTGCATTTTCCCCATCTCTGTGTGGTTTTGTTAAGTTTGTATCATTGGCTAAATAAAATTGAGCATATAGTAAGCATAGGACAGTATATGTCTTGTCCCACATCCAGTAACCTAGAATGCTGCTAGTGACATTCTTTCCTTTAAAATACTAAACATTATAACATGACACATGTTGGCTTGAGGAAGTTAGGAAACAGAGATGAGCATAAAAAGAAGTTAATTTATTTCCACATAAATTAGATACCATTGTTGATATTTCTTTTTATAAAACATGAAATCATATTAGCACAGTTTTTGTTCTGCTTTTTTCTCTAAGCAATGAGCTGTGTATATATCAGATGCATTTGGTTAGAATTATCTACTAATATAGTACTTTTTTGTGTGTTTTGCTGTAACCAAATTTAATCATATTCAGGCTTCTTCCCCCCCCCGCCGGAAGCAAAATTAGGGGGCAATTCTCTTTCTAGTTCAAAGCAGGCACTTTCATTCATTTTATGCTAGGATCAAACTGTGCTAGCCTTACATGAGGCAAATAGGACTAGGTCTCACCTAAAGGAATATGCTGACATTTGAAAATAAGAGTAGACCTGTCTGGAAATGGTAAGAGAAACTCAGGAGGAAATGGGAAACCAGGAAAAGAGAGTCTGGTTTAGTTATCAGATGAAAAGAGGTAGTAAAAGGAAGTCTGGGTTTCACTGTGGTGGTAGAAGTTACCTGAAGCCTGGAATTTGAAAGCTGAGAAAAAGGGAGTCTGTTGGAGCTTATGGTGTGGAATTCCCAGGCCCCACTAGCAACAGGGCACCCAGCTCTTGCCACCAACCTAAGGTTAATGGATGTTGTTGTTGGTGATCTGTTCAACAATTTATTTGTGATTGTGATTTTAACCAAATGCAATATGCTCTGTTTCAGAGGTAATATTTCACCATAAAAATATAAAACCATCTATAATACATATTTATCTGAGAGTAATTAAAAATATCCATAATCAAAATGAGATTAAATCCATTCATATGTCTCTTTGCTTGAAGAAGTGTGAAAGTATCTCTTTTTATAAAATGCAATGACAAATTCTTGCTATTGGTGTCCTGGTTTTTCCCATATTACTAATCTGTGGATATGCTTTCTGTGGCATAGTTTTGGGGAAGTACACTATTAATTTGGTGACGTCTCTACTTAACTGTCAGTTCCAATCTCAGCTAATCTAATTAAGACATTTTCAGGATAGAAGAAACAGTTCCCTGTCATGCCTCTGGTCAGCCACTACAATTTGATATGGCTTCAGAATCCAATAAAAAGCATTGGTTCTGCATAGAGAAAGAATGGGACCACCTAAAGGGGCGTGTGGAAGCTAGAAGAAACCAAACCCCAGCTGTAACTACAAGAAACTGTGGAAGAACATCAGAGAGCATTGAATACTTGAAAGGAGGGGTGGGGTGGGGAGTAGGACTTGCTCATTGGGAAAGAGAAATAGAAGGGAACAGGGCTTTCTGTTTAGTACTGAAGCCACGGGAATTTTTAAAATAAGGATGGGAAGATAGTTTATATGAACAGCTGGCACAGGGTGATTATTCTTTATTTACCCCAGTCCCCACAGCTCCTGGTGTAGATGGTGCTGTGCGTGTTCTGAAGTAGGGCATACTTTCTAAGCACTGTGAAGACTGATATATATTTAATAAGGTTATTTAACAATAACCAGTATTAGTTAATAGTAGGGAGGGTTGATATGAAGTTCACTTTTGAAAGTATGATGTTACCTTCTAGATATACAAAATGGCAGAAGGAATATGGGTTTATTTAAGAAAAAATGGAAAACACAGATAGGAAAAAAGATAATAATTATTTATTATATTGTTACATAAAAGCACAGATATTTACCTATGGCAGATCGTACTGTGACCTTCAGATTTTTCCAAAATGAGAAGCTGTAGCACGCTGTTGATGGCTTCATTTTTGACGTGCACAACTACTGTGGTGGTGTCCCCCCCTCCCCACTATTAATTAGACTTTTCAAGACATTTTCCTTTTCTGAATTGAACTGGCAGACATATTTTCACTTCTTGCCCCCAGCCAATCACTACAATTCACTTGCCATCATTTGTCACAAGTCATGCCAGCTATGTGTACACTAAAGAAAAGACTGCTCTATCTTCCAGGGTCATGCTGGTGTTTTAAAGCCCAATTTGAGCATCTAAACAGGTAAAAGAACACTATAGTGAACAGAACACTGGAAAAAAGAGTCAGGTTAGGAAATATGGCAAATAAGGGGAATCTTGAGGCTCACTGAGGGTAGTGGGTTTTTACTCAAAGCCTAAAATCCCCTAAGCTGAAGAAAGAGCAGGTTTTTGGAGTAGTGCATGACAAAGTCATCATCCTATCCCCGTTTTTCCTAGTTTAGAATGTTGTGTACCAACTTTGAGATTAATGGAACACTTACATTGGCTAGGATAATGGTAGTTTTAAGGTATTAGCTAACACAGAAGTTAAGATATTAGTTAAGATATGTTAGATAAAAGTTAAGATATATATGTTTATGAACCATAATAATCATAATGAACTTTAGGGAGCTGTTGGACTCAGTTTCAGTGTTACTAGAGGAAATGGCTTTCTCAAACACATCCTAGGACCAAAGTAATAATCAAAATCGCATCAAGCGTGGCAGTGGCACAGCAAAAATCTAACTTTTTATTTTTCCCCCAGTTCTGTTAAGATTCTGTCTGGCCAGTAAGTGTTGCAGGCCAGGTGTATACCCTGTAGGGAACCTAGGAGTAGGGAAAAGCCAAGCCAAGGTCGGCTGCATCTGTTCCTGCTTTGTGTAGTTATCTCACTTCCACAGTTTCTGAATTCTTGGCTGGTAACTTGGGAAAATACAGCAGGGTGTTTATATGTATGCGGTCTCTTCCTGCCAGTGTATAATCCACCTGAAGTCATCATTTTACCTTTTTAATGTTTATAATAACACAAATAACAGGTTTACTTAAGAAAAAAATGATAAACCAGGAAATACTGATTAGCAAATAAAAAACTTATTTATGGTGACTCAAATGAAAGATAGTAATATAAATATATTTTCACAAATGGAATCATCATGTATATACTGTTTATATCATGCTTTTTCTCAATAATGGACTGATAATATCATATCCCTGGCATCATTTGAATTGCACTCAAAACTGCATGCTGTTTCTTTTGCCATTCTTTAATGAATATTACCCACTGTAAGGTTTTATTTTCCTGTTAAGGCAGTCCTTATTCCGTTTCCCATCCTATGAAAGGCAATAACACCCACTGAAGATTGAAAAAAATATGTTAGAGAAGAAATTGGGTGCTCTAGAACTGAGTTCTTGTGAAAAGTACATAGAAAGAATAGCAGAATAATGGATGGAAAATAGAATGCTATAATATTCCATTTTTTTCTGCAGCAGGAAAGAGGGGCAGAAAAAAGAGACAGGGCTTTTCCTGTGGTAGTGAAATTTATTCAAATTTCAGACAATGCAAAAGCTGCAGTGAGTGAGTGCATCACAGAGGAGCACACAGCAGAGGTTTTCCTCTCTGTCTAAAATAATATTGGGTCACCAGCCAAAAGTTAACAAACACTCATGGACAGTTATGATGAACAATGTGTTCAGTAGGTCATTTACTCTTTTTTAAAAATTTTGTTTGTTTGTTTATTTATTTTTAATTTATATCCAAGTTAGTTAGCATATAGTGCAATAATGATTTCAGGAGTAGATTCTAGTGATTTATCCTCTATGTATAAGACACAGTGCTCATCTCAACAAGTGTCTTCTTTAATGCCCCTTACCCATTTAGCCTATCCCCCCCATCGACTAACCCTCCAGTAACCCTCAATTTCTTCTGTGTATTTAAGAGTCTCTTATGTTTTGTCCCCCTCTTTGTTTTTATATTATTTTTGCTTATATTATTTTTGTTTCCCTTCTCTTAAGTTCATCTGTTTTGTATCTTAAATTCCATATATGAGTGAAGTCATATATTTGTATTTCTCTGACTAGTTTTGCTTAGCATAATACCCTCTAGTTTCATCCATGTAGTTGCAAATGGCAAGACTTCATTCCTTTTGATTGCTGAATAATACTCCAGAGAGTGTCAGTGTGTGTGTGTGTGTGTGTGTGTGTGTGTGTGTGTGTATACCACATCTTCTTTATCCAATCATGAGTTGGTGGACATTTGGGCTTTTTCCACTCTTTACATACTTTGGCTGTTGTCAATAGTACTGCTATAAACATTGGGGTACATGTACCCCTTCAAAACAGCACACCTGTATCCCTTGGATAAATACCTAGTAGTGCAGTTGCTGGGTCGTAGGTGAGTTTTATTTTTAATTTTTTGAGGAATCTCCATACTGTTTTGCAGAGTGACTGATCCAGTTTCCATTCCAACCAGCAATATTAAAAAAAAAAAAAAGAGAGAGAGATATGCTCTCTCTTTGCATCCTTGCCAACATCTGTTGTTGTCTGAGTTGTTACTTTTAGCAATTCTGACGGGTGTGAGGTTGTATCTCATTATGGTTTTAATTTGTATTTATCTGATTATGAGTGATGTTAAGCATCTTTTCATGTGTCTGTTAGCCATCTGGATGTCTTCTTTGGAAAAATGAGTATTCATATCTTTTGACCATTTCTTCACTGGATTATTTGTTTTTTTATGTGTTGAGTTTGATAAGTTCTTTATAGATTTTGGATACAAACGCTTTATCTGATATGTCATTTGCAAATATCTTCTCCCATTCCGTTGGTTGCCTTTTAGTTTTGCAGATTGTTTCCTTTGCTGTGCAGAAGCTTTCTATCTTGATGAGGTCCCAATAGTTCATTTTTGCTTTGTTTACCTTGCGTCTGGAGATGTGCTGAATAAGAAGTTGCTGCAGCCAAGGTCAAAGAGGTTTTTGCCTGATTTCTTCTGTAGGATTTTGATGGCTTCCTATCATACATTTACCCATTTTTCATCCATTTTGAGTTTATTTTTGTGTATGGTGTAAGAAAGTAGTCCAGTTCATTCTTCCGCATGTTGCTGTTCAGTTTCCCCAGCACCATTCACCGAAGAGACTGTCTTTATTCCATTGGATATTCTTTCCTGCTTTGTCAAAGATTAGTTGACCTTATGTTTGTGGGTCCATTTCAGGGTTCTGGACTCTGTTCCATTGATCTGAGTGTGTGTTTTTGTGCCAGTACCATACTGTCTTGATGATTACAGCTTTGTAATACATCTTGAAGTCCAAGATAGTGAAGCCTCCAGCTTCAGTTTTCTTTTTCAGGAATGCTTTGGCTATTTGGGGTCTGTTCTGGGTCCATAAAAATTTTAGGATTGTTTGTTCTAGCTGTGAAGAATGCTGGTGTTATTTTGTTAGGAATTGCGTTGAATATGTAGATTTGCTTTATTTTAACAATATTTGTTCTTCCAATCCATGAGCATGGAATGCTTTTTCATTTTTTGTGTATCTTCTTCAATTTCTTTCATAAGCTTTTTATAGTTTTCAGTGTATAGACTTTTCACCTCTTTGGTTAAGTTTATTCTTGGGTATTTCATGGTTTTTGGTGCAATTGTAAATGGGATCGATTCCTTGATTTTTCTGTTGCTTCATTATTGGTGTATAGAAATGCAACTGATTTCTGTGCATTGATTTTATATCCTGTGACTTTGCTGAATTCATGGATCAGTTTTGGCTATTTTTTGGTGGAATATTTTGGGTTTTCCATATAGAGTATCATGTCATCTGCGAAGAGTGAAAGTTTGACTTCCTCCTTGCCAATATGGATACCTTTTATTCCTTTGTGTCATCTGATTGCTGAGGCTAGGACTTCCAATAATATGTTGAATAACAGTGGTGAGAGTAGACATCCCTGTCTTGTTCCTGACCTTAAGGGGAAAGCTCTCAGTTTTTCCCCATTGATAATGATATTACTGGTGAGTCTTTCATATATGGCTTTTAAGATATTGAGGTATGATCCTTCTATCCCTACTTTCTTGAGGGTTTTTATCAAGAAAGGATGCTGGAGGGGCACCTGGGTGGTTCAGTCAGTTAAGTGTTTGATTTTGGCTCAGGTCATGATCTCGCTGTCCCTGAGTTTGAGCCCCACGCTGGGCTCTGTGCTAACAACTCAGAGCCTGGAACCTGCTTTGGATTCTGTGTCCTGCCCACCTGTTTCTCTACCTCTCCCCCACTCATGCTCTGTCTCATTCTGTCTCTCAAAAATAAATAAATGTTAAAAAATTTAAAGATGGATGCCGTGTTTTGTCAAATGCTTTCTCTGCACCTATTGAGAGGATCATGAGGTTCTTGTCCTTTCTTTAAAATTTTTTAATGTTTATTTTTTTTGAGAAAGAGACAAAGCATGAGGGGGAGAGGGACAGAGAATGGGAGACACAGAACCAGAAGCAGGCTCCGGGCTCCGAGCTATCAGCACAGAGCCAGATGCGGGGCTCGAACCCACAGACTGTGAGATCATGACCTGAGCTGAAGTCGGAGGCTCAACCAACTGAGCCACCCAGTGCCCCTTTTCCTTTATTTTATTGATGTGATGTATTACATTGATTGATTTGCAGATATTGAACCAGCCCTGTATCCCAGGTATAAATCCCACTTGGTCGTGATGAATAATTGTTTTAATGTCTTGTTGATCTGGTTGGCTAGTATCTTCTTGAGGATTTTTGCATCCATGTTCATCAGGGAAATTGGTCTGTAGTTCTTTTTAGTGGGATCTTTGGTTTTGGAATCAAGGTAATACTGGCTTCATAGAATGAATTTGGAAGTTTTCCCTCCATTTCTAATTTTTGGAACAGCTTCAAAAGAATGGGTGTTAACTCTTCTTTAAATGGTTGGTAGAATTCCCCTGGAAAGCTATTTGGCCCTGGACTCTTGTTTTGGGGAATATGTTTTTTAATGTTTATTTATTTTTGAGAGAAAGAGACAAAGGGTGAGCAGGGAAGGGGCAGAAAGAGAGGGAGACACAGAATCCGACACAGGCTCCAGGCTCTGAGCCATCAGCACAGAGCCTGATGTGGGGCTTGAACCCATGAACTGTGAGATCATGACCTAAGTTGAAGTCTGACAATCAACTGTCTGAGCCACCCAGGCATCCCTGGGAGATTTTTTTTTAAATTTGTTTAATTTTGAGAGAGGGATAGAGCATGAGTGGGGGTGAGACAGAGATAGAGAGGGAGACACAGAATTCGAAGCACACTACAGGCTCCAAACTGTCAGCACAGAGTTGGATGAGAGGCTCAAACTCACAAACTGTGAGATCATGACCTGTGCTGAAGTTGGACACTTAACCAACTGAGCCACCCAGGCACCCTGGGAGATTTTTCATTACTAATTCAATTCCTTTACTGGCTATGGATCTGTTCAAATTTTCTATTTCTTCTTGTTTCAGTTTTGGTAGTTTATATGTTTTAGGAATTTGTCCATTTCTTCCAGCCTTCCCAATTTATTAATGTATAATTGTTTATAATATTGTCTTATTATTGTTTGTGTTTCTTCAATGTTGTTTGTGATCTCTCTTTTTTCATTCTTGATTTTACTTATTTGGGTCCTTCCCTTTTTCTTTTTGATCAAACTGACTAGAGGTTTTTCAATTTTTTTCTCTTTCAAAGAACCTGGTTTCATTGCTCTGTTCTACTGTATTTTTGTTGTTGTTTGTTTGTTTTTTGTTTTTGTTTTGTTTTGTTTTTGTTTTGTTTTGTTTTTTTGTTTTTTGGTTTCAATACCATTGATTTCTGCTCTAACCTTTATTATTTCCTGTCTTCTGCTGGTGTTTGGTTTTATTTGCTGTTCTTTTTGAAGCTCTTTAAAGTGTAAGGTTAGGCTGTGTATCTGAGACCTTTCTTTCTTCTTTAGGAAGGCCTGGATTGCTATATACTTCCCTCTTAAACCGGAGGTTGCTGCATCCAGAGGTTTTGGGCTGTGGTGTTATCATTTTCATTGACTTCCATGTCAATGAACTTCCATGACTTTTAAATTTCTTCTTTAACTTCTTGGTTAGTCCATTCATTTTTTAGTAGGATGTTCTTTAGTCTCCAAATTTTTTCCTATGGTTAATTTCGAGTTTCATAGCATTGTGGTCTGAAAATATGCACAGTATAATCTCGATCTTTTTATACTTGTTGAGAGCTGATTTGTGTTTCAGTATGTGTTCCCTTCTGGAGAATGTTCCATGTGCACTCAAGAAGAATGTGTATTCTGCTGCTTTAGGATGAAATGTTCCGAATATATCTGTTAAGTCCATCTAGTCCAGTATGTCATTTAAAGCTATTGTTTCCTTGTTAATTTTCTATTTAGGTGGGCTTTTGTTGTTGTAAGTGGGATGTTGAAGTCCCCTACTATTATGGTATTATTATCAATCGTTTCTGTATGTTCGTGATTAATTGATTTATATATTTGGATGCTTCCATGTTTGGAACAAAAATGTTTACAATTGTTAGATGGTGGATAGACCCCTTATTTATGATATAATGCCCTTTGCATCTCTTGTTACCGTCTTCCTTTTAAAATCTAGATTGTCTTATATAAGTATGGCTGCTCTGGCTTTCTTTTGGAAAGTAAGTCATTTATTTTTTATTTTATTTTTTTAATTAAAAAAAAATTACATCCAAATTAGCATATAGTGCAACAATGATTTCAGGAGTAGATTCCTTAATGCCCCTTACCCATTTAGCCCATCACCCTTCCCACTTCCCCTCCAGTAACCCTCTGTTTGTTCTCCATATTTATGAGTCTCTTATGTTTTATCCCCCTCCTTGTTTTTATATTATTTTTGTTTCCCTTCCCTTATGTTCATCTGTTTTGTCTCAAAGTCCTCCTATGAGTGAAGTCATATGATATTTGTCTTCCTCTGACTGACTAATTTCAGTAAGTCATTTATTTTTAATGCCACAATGAATTAATTTAAAATTTTTAAGACTATACAAAAATATGTATTTTGAGAAGAAATGTAATGAAGGAAGCCATTACTCTATATGCTGTTCATTTAAGGTAACACTATTCTTTATTTCTTTTTCAAAACTGGGTTCGTTGTATATTCTAGTTTTTAGCTTCTTTTCTCCTCTTATCAATATATCTTTTTCAGTTGCACAGTGACTTGTTTTTCTATTTGATCCAAAACGTGGTAATCCAGAGAAGGTCTTGATTCCTTGATTTACTGTCTTAATTGTTCAATTCTTCCTTCAATTCTGTGAGATACCCAAGATCATTTCAATAAAATCTTCCTTCCACTTAAGTTAGGGAGACTGTTTTTGGTGTTTGATACCAAGAACATCTTAAACAGAATACATAAGTATTATGGGAAATATGAAGAGAAACAGGAATATACTCTGATGTAGTAAAAGGTGTTGCTCTCCAATGGGCAAGTTTAATTTTAAAGAAACAAAAACAAAAACATTCATTTGAAACTGCATGAACAAGAGAGAAAAACTTACAGAGAAATAGAGTGCCATTAACAAGAGAATTATACCTTGCTGTAGCAAGAAAAGATATTAGAAACTTATGGACTTGGCAATTTCATTAACTTAATAAATGTTGTTCAGGGCCTGGAAATATTTCCAACAAACAAACATAAAAGATGAGATTTTGGGATGAGTATATTGTCTAGGACTCACTAATTTTGGTGTAAGAAGAACCAAGAATCAAACAGCAACCCTAGTTTAGAAACTCTCTGAGGATTCTCCAGCTGGAAGAATCTACAATGTGGGACATTTATTGGGTTAAATGCCAGGGAAGAGGCAGGGCACTGACCAATATAGTAATAAAGAAGGCAAGATTGAGAATTGTTTCTTCAAAAAAGGTTTTTTAAACTTTCTGTATTTTGCAAATATTTTAAACTAAGCATGAAAATTACACACTTTTGGGGCGCTTGGGTGGCTTAGTCAGTTAAGTGTCTGACTCTTGATATCAGCTCACATCATAATCTCGTGATTATGAGATGGAGCCATGTGTCAGGCTCCATGGTGAGTGTGGAGCCTGCTTAGGATTCTCTCTTTCTGTCTCTCCTTTTGTCCCTGTTCCCTACTTGCATGCTTTCTCTCACTCAAAATAAAGAAATAAACATTAAAAAATACACACCTTTTATTAAAATTTAAAAGCTCACTAAAAATTTAGTTAACAGTTGCCACTTCAGAAGGAAGATCTTGTAAACATATCAGCTTTTTGTAGATGACTTGTAATATTTTTCACTTATTTATTTATTTTTTTTACTCAATTTGTTAAAGATACAGGGAGACCATTTTGAATTAAACTAATATTTATAGGCAAATAAAAGTGGATGTATTAAGTCTCTAGGTTGAGTTCATTTTCTATTAAGACACACAAAAAAATTTCCAGGGGGAAAAGAGAACATATGTAGATTCTTTTACATTTTGTGTATGGGCTATAAACTTAAATTTACCCATTTAATTGCCTTGAAATTCAAGTGTGACTGCCTGTGATTGGTCTGTGCCCTATTCTATCAAGTTTTAAGCTTGCTACTATATTTACTGCCAATAAATGTTCAGAGTTTACTAGGGCACTAATGGATTTTTTTTAAATGTTTATTTATTTTTGAGAGAGGGAGAGAGAGCATGAGCAGGGGAGGGGCAGAGAGAGATGGAGACACAGAATTTGAAGCAGGCTCCAGGTTCTGAAAGTCAGCACAGAGCCCAACGTGGGGCTCAAACTCATGAACCGTGAGATCATGACCTGAGCTCAACCAACTAAGCCACCCAGGTGCCCCAGGGCACTAATGGATCTTGATCAGTGGTCTCAATTCTCCAAACTCCTCAGTCATTATGTTGTATACTTTTAGAAATAGATATTTATCTTTTCTAATTGTTGTAAAGGTCAGTACATCTATGGGCAATAGGAAGTCATTAAGAAGTTTAGATAGACTTCTTTTCAGAATAGATAGTTACATGTCTGTGGAGTTTGCATTTACTTCTGTTTTTCATCTAAGACATTAATAAAGAGTAATGAATCTAGTGACTTCCTTTGAATGTATTAACTATAAAAAGAAGACAAGACAGTTGAATGGTCACTGGAGCCTCTTTGAAACCATGCTAGGGAAAAAGAATAGAAGGTAGAAAAGGGAATGGGGAAGGGAAAAGTATAAAGGTGGAGAAACTGATTTATTTTATTTTATTTTTTAGGCAGCGTCCCCCAGATAAACCTGAGAAACGGGAATAGGGGCTTTCATTCCCAAGAGCAATATTATTTGTAGTTTAAGTTAATTAAAGCCATATCAGAAATTGACTATGCTTTATAAACATTCTTTGGTATGGTTTTGTGGATTTTCTTTTACTTTACAATTTATGTTCCATTTGAAAAGTTCCAACCTTGTCTTGGCTGAGGTAAAAGGAAAGGATGACTTTCCTTCCTTCAAGCTTTATGATTTTAAACAGTGTAGGTCAAATCTGCTAGGAGATTCAAGGGCCTCATTTAGGAATCAGGGTAAAGAGAAAAGCTCAGAGATTAGATTGTTTAATGCAAGAACAGATTTTAAGGCAAGAAACAAGATGGAAATTGAGTAAAAGGACCAATTTTCCCTGAAAATAGTGTTGGGGTTCCCAGAACTTTTTATCAGGTGCTAAATTCCAACTTACTGTGTTCTGTTGTGCACGAAATTACTTTTAGAGCAGATTTATGGCCTTGTGTGAAGTTGCTTCTATGGATCATCTCTGGCAGGAGGTAGCATGGTCCGTATCTATATTTAGCTCTACAGCATTTATGAGGTCAACTCCATCCTCAACACAGTTAATTATCAGTATACTTTGCTCTATACTTAATTGACATAAAAAAAATTCTACCTCAAGTGCTGCTCAAGAAATATAAACAGTTTCCAGATAGCTAGCAAAAACTCTGAGGAGTACCAGAAGGACATGCTCTACACATAAATAGAAACTTAAAATCCTTTTCTGCATTATCATTGCATCAAAGAATAGTTTCTTCGACCATTATCTTTGGCTTCCTATAGAACTGCTTTTATTGAATTAACTGTTTTCCTTAAGGTGCTGGCTGTGTAGTGTGTATGTTGGCATAATCAGATCAGATATGTTCTTTCTGAATAAAAGATAATAACTGGTTAGTTTGATTGATTCAGGCCTTTTGCCTCAATCCTTTTTGCCATGTGAGGAGGGGGTACTGAACCAAGCTTTTTCTGGCACAAGAACATTGGGTTGACATCATTTCAAACTCTTTCCAAGTACTTACACTTTTCTCTGGGTTTAGGACCTGGGCTGCTTTTATGGCCCATAGATATGCAGTACTTCCCCTCTTCAGCAGTCTCTGGTCCCCAGGCAAAGAAGCCTGCTCCTGGGTGGCTCAGTCGTTTGAATGACCGACTTCGGCTCAGGTCATGATCTCACAGCTGGTGAGTTCGAGCCCTGTGTCAGGTTCTGTGCTGACAGCTCAGAGCCTGGAGCCTGCTTCAGATTCTGTGTCTCCCTCTCTCTCTGCTCCTAACCCACCCACATTCTCTGTCTCTCTCACAAATAAATAAACATTTAAAAAAAGAAAAAAAAAGTTATCAAAGCTTAGAAATAGGCAAAATGATGATTATATGTCATTTCACTATCATTCTGGAATGTTATCTATCAGGTTTACTGAATAATTATCTAACTCTCTAGAGAAATATACATTTGTTTGATTTACTATTTGCTATTAATTAGAGCCTGAACTCTGTTATAGTTAGAAGACTGATAAATTACAAATGATTTTTACCAGTAGAAATGTAATGTGTTGTTTCCAGTAGGAGAAAAAAACCACCAAGAGATTATGGTTTTATTGCCCTCTAGGACATCAATCAGTTTTCAAAAATCTAATTTATAGACTTGTTTCATCACTACATTCCTGACTGACTGTATAAACCTCTGTTCTGCAAGTGCTCTTTGAACCAGCTTCCCCACCCTGCTGGTTCCATCATTAATGAGTTATATTTTTGACACATGGTCTTTTTAGTCTCTCTTCTAAAGAGCTCTCTTCTTGGATCTCTGTAAGCCATATCCTTGCTTGTGATGATTTTTATGAAAGGCAAAATGGTGTCATGGGCAGAGAATCAGTTTTAGAGTCAGATTTAAGCTGGAATCATAGCTTTCTGACATAATAGCATTGCTATCTTGAACAGATCACTTAACTTCTCTGGTCATATTTTCCTCTAAGATAAAATGAATTACATGTGTTCCCACAATTAAAATTTTCAGTTTCTTCTTCAAAGTCCTCTTCTGAAATTCTCTGATTGCAACATTTAAGAGCTTCTTATTCCCAATTAACTTTTAAGTCAGAAATTCAAATGTGCAAAATTCTTTTCTCCTAGTTCACTGCTTGGTTATAGAACAGCAATAGTAGGTTATGCTGAAAACAAAAACAAAAACAAAAAACAAAAACTCAAATATCCTTCACAAAGCAGGTTCATAAACTCCAAGGATGCACGGTCACCAGGCAATCTTCCAGTCACTTTCAGTTCCATTTGGAAGTATCTGTTGCTTCGTTACAGTTTAAACCTAAGGATCTAACAATTCAGGGGGTTGATGTTTAACTTTAAAATAAAGAGAGCTTATAGGCAAAAAAATTATTACAACTTGTGCCAAAGTCCACTGCAAAAATACCAGATGAGGTTGATTCCTGGTGCTGTGATGTCATCTTCAAGGACAGGTATTGGCAGATGGTGTTGTCTCAAAGAATTACACAAAAATGAGACTCTCTCATGAGAAATTATTTTTCCCTGTTCCTATGGGCTAAAAAACCCTGATTTTAAAGTTTCCTTATTTAAAATCCCTCCAGTAAGGGATATTTCATCATGTTTGTGAGCTTAAAAGTCTGTTTCTATTTTAAATTTTTTACATTAACACCAAAATGTATTTTAATAATGCTCTTTTATAGATATCGGCATGGTGTTATCCTGATAACATTTCTAACTTTAGTTTACCTGTTTTCATTTTATTGAGTGATTTAAAAATTACACTGCAAAGCAGAATAATAATAATAATACCTTAAGCATTTTCAGTGACTTCCTTATACTACCACAATAGCTGATGATTTCCTGCACTTAAGGCATATGTGAATGATGTATCCATTTTTACATTTTACTAGTTTGTTTTAACTAGACAGAAGTTAGAATCATAAGCAACAAAATCAATTGTGAAATAAGTCACAAGTCCTACTCATAGTCAAGGGGAGAGGATTAAACAAGGGCATGAATGAGGTGTGGATTTCTCGGGGCCATTTTAGAATTTACTAACTAATACTCATAAACAAAAAGTGTCACAAAGTATTTAACCTATGATTAAATACAGAGATATAATATTTTCCAATGAAATCCTTGCATCTAAAATATAAGAGTTTCTTTTCTGGTATTTCAACTTAGCAACTATGTTAACTTAGATTTTGGTTTTTTTCCCATATAAAAATGATTTGCTCAAGCTGTAAATATCATTGGAAATAACTATTTTTTATTACAAAATTTTAGCTGAAGATCTTAAAAATAGCCCCCTTTTTCCAGTGGCAGTAGCTTTATGTAGGTATATTAACTCTCACTTATTAATATTGACTCATCTGTACCCAGTTTGTGCCAATGAAAATACTAGTCTCAGAGCTGTTCTACCATGCATTTCTAGATAAATTAAATATATATTGCACTGTGTTTACTTTTAAAAGCTGTCTTAGGGATTTTACATTTCATGAAGTTCTCGTGTATATGGTTAAGTTGGTTCATTTATGATGGCATTTGAATCAATTGTTGCATAAAAGATGATGTTTTATACTATTATTATTAAGAAAATGATTTACATATATGTGATGAATCACTAAATAGTACTCCTGAAACCAATACTACCTTATATGTTAATTAAATAGAATTAAATAAAAACTTGAAAAAAATGATTTACATAGAGAGGAGTCTGGAATTTGTAACAGGACAGTCCACAGTCTTTATTACCTCTTATTTAATCACATAACAAATCTAAATGTTTTAATTTTAGTATAGTGTACTATAGACTGGGGACTAGTAGCCATGGAAACTTGGGAGCTTTGGTTGTGTATGTCAAAAGTGCAGGAGTACCTAAGTGGAATCATGATCTACATTATAAATACATCACCATAGAGACAGAATTGTGGAATCAAGAAAGCACAGAGTGTCACAGCTGAAAACTTTTAGGTCTTCTAGCCCAACCTTGGGTTTTTTATTCAAAGTTTTTATTTGAACAATTTCATATCTTATAGCTCACTGCAGAAGATCCACTGAAATTTACTTATTATAATAGTGAGTCAGATTTGTTAACCTTCAATCGAAAGAATTGTGTACTTTTTTTTTTTTTTTGAGAAATGGTAAGATTTTATCCACTTCACAATCAGATCTGGTTTGTTCCTAGATGACTTCCACTTGGTCAAGCCAATATCATGTAACTTTTAAATAAGAACTTGAAGTATTATATTTAAACCAGAAATCATATAATCAATCACACCATATTAAAAATAGCTATTATAAACCATTGACTTCAACTATCTGCTTATTTCTCACTTTCCAAACATTTTCCAAAAAATAAAAATTGCATGAGTTAAATGTAGTACACAGATATAACAAAGAATAGCTTGTAATAGCTTGTAACTTTTTTTTTTACGTTTATAGCTTCTACCTCACAGAATATAGTTCCTTCTTACTTCTTTCCAAGAGTTCCATGCAAAGTAGGGGGAAACAGTCTATTGTTACAGATTCTGTAGTATGGAGGGGAGTGCAAAGAAGCACATCAGAAGAATACAGAGCTTTGGGGTTTTTTAATTTAGTTTTTGATGATTTTTAAAAATTACAATCATAATATAGATACATTTAAAAATTGAGTATTTTTTATCTTTTTTTTTTGTGTTGAAAATATATTTTATTATTATGATAAAACAATACAGTGGTTAGATTTAGAACTTTTTTTTTTTTAATATATGAAATTTACTGTCAAATTGGTTTCCATACAACACCCAGTGCTCATCCCAAAAGGTGCCCTCCTCAATACCCATCACCCACCCTGCCCTCCCTCCCACTCTGCCCTCCCTCCCACCCCCCATCAACCCTCAGTTTGTTCTCAGTTTTTAACAGTCTCTAATGCTTTGGCTCTCTCCCACTCTAACCTCTTTTTTTTTTTTTTTTTTTCCTTCCCCTCCCCCATGGGTTTCTGTTATGTTTCTCAGGATCCACATAAGAGTGAAACCATATGGTATCTGTCTTTCTCTGTATGGCTTATTTCACTTAGCATCACACTCTCCAGTTCCATCCATGTTGCTACAAAAGGCCATATTTCATTCTTTCTCATTGCCACGTAGTATTCCATTGTGTATATAAACCACAATTTCTTTATCCATTCATCAGTTGTTGGACATTTAGGCTCTTTCCATAATTTGGCTATTGTTGAGAGTGCCGCTATAAACATTGGGGTACAGGTGCCCCTATGCATCAGTACTCCTGTATCCCTTGGATAAATTCCTAGCAGTGCTATTGCTGGGTCATAGGGTAGGTCTATTTTTAATTTTCTGAGGAACCTCCATACTGTTTTCCAGAGCGGCTGCACCAATTTGCATTCCCACCAACAGTGCAAGAGGGTTCCTGTTTCTCCACATCCTCTCCAGCATCTATAGTCTCCTGATTTCTTCATTTTGGCCACTCTGACTGGCGTGAGGTGGTATCTGAGTGTGGTTTTGATTTGTATTTCCCTGATAAGGAGCGACGTTGAACATCTTTTCATGTGCCTGTTGGCCATCCGGATGTCTTCTTTAGAGAAGTGTCTATTCATGTTTTCTGCCCATTTCTTCACTGGGTTATTTGTTTTTCGGGTGTGGAGTTTGATGAGCTCTTTATAGATTTTGGATACTAGCCCTTTGTCCGATGTGTCATTTGCAAATATCTTTTCCCATTCCGTTGGTTGCCTTTTAGTTTTGTTGGTTGTTTCCTTTGCTGTGCAGAAGCTTTTTATCTTCATAAGGTCCCAGTAATTCACTTTTGCTTTTAATTCCCTTGCCTTTGGGGATGTGCCGAGTAAGAGATTGCTACGGCTGAGGTCAGAGAGGTCTTTTCCTGCTTTCTCCTCTAAGGTTTTGATGGTTTCCTGTCTCACATTCAGGTCCTTTATCCATTTTGAGTTTATTTTTGTGAATGGTGTGAGAAAGTGGTCTAGTTTCAACCTTCTGCATGTTGCTGTCCAGTTCTCCCAGCACCATTTGTTAAAGAGACTGTCTTTTTTCCATTGGATGTTCTTTCCTGCTTTGTCAAAGATGAGTTGGCCATACGTTTGTGGGTCTAGTTCTGGGGTTTCTATTCTATTCCATTGGTCTATGTGTCTGTTTTTATGCCAATACCATGCTGTCTTGATGATGACAGCTTTGTAGTAGAGGCTAAAGTCTGGGATTGTGATGCCTCCTGCTTTGGTCTTCTTCTTCAAAATTACTTTGGCTATTCGGGGCCTTTTGTGGTTCCATATGAATTTTAGGATTGCTTGTTCTAGTTTCGAGAAGAATGCTGGTGCAATTTTGATTGGGATTGCATTGAATGTGTAGATAGCTTTGGGTAGTATTGACATTTTGACAATATTTATTCTTCCAATCCATGAGCAGGGAATGTCTTTCCATTTCTTTATATCTTCTTCAATTACCTGCATAAGCTTTCTATAGTTTTCAGCATACAGATCTTTTACATCTTTGGTTAGATTTATTCCTAGGTATTTTATGCTTCTTGGTGCAATTGTGAATGGGATCAGTTTCTTCATTTGTCTTTCTGTTGCTTCATTGTTAGTGTATAAGAATGTAACTGATTTCTGCACATTGATTTTGTATCCTGCAACTTTGCTGAATTCATGTATCAGTTCTAGCAGACTTTTGGTGGAGTGTTACGGATTTTCCATGTATAATATCATGTCATCTGCAAAAAGCGAAAGCTTGACTTCATCTTTGCCAATTTTGATGCCTTTGATTTCCTTTTGTTGTCTGATTGCTGATGCTAGAACTTCCAGCACTATATTGAACAACAGCAGTGACAGTGGGCATCCCTGTCGTATTCCTGATCTCAGGGAAAAAGCTCTCAGTTTTTCCCCGTTGAGGATGATGTTAGCTGTGGGCTTTTCATAAATGGCTTTTATGATCTTTAAGTATGTTCCTTCTATCCCGACTTTCTCAAGGGTTTTTATTAAGAAAGGGTGCTGGATTTTGTCAAAGGCCTTTTCTGCATCGATTGACAGGATCATATGGTTCTTCTCTTTTTTTTTGTTAATGTGATGTATCACGTTGATCGATTTGCGAATGTTGAACCAGCCCTGCATCCCAGGAATGAATCCCACTTGATCATGGTGAATAATTCTTTTTATATGCTGTTGAATTCGATTTGCTAGTATCTTATTAAGAATTTTTGCATCCATATTCATCAGGGATATTGGCCTGTAGTTCTCTTTTTTTACTGGGTCTCTGTCTGGTTTAGGAATCAAAGTAATACTGGCTTCATAGAATGAGTCTGGAAGTTTTCCTTCCCTTTCTATTTCTTGGAATAGCTTGAGAAGCATAGGTATTATCTCTGCTTTAAATGTCTGGTAGAACTCCCCTGGGAAGCCATCTGGTCCTGGACTCTTATTTGTTGGGAGATTTTTGATAACCGATTCAATTTCTTCGCTGGTTATGGGCCTGTTCAAGCTTTCTATTTCCTCCTGATTGAGTTTTGGAAGAGTGTGGGTGTTTAGAAATTTGTCCATTTCTTCCAGGTTGTCCAATTTGCTGGCATATAATTTTTCATAGTATTCCCTGATAATTGTTTGTATCTCTGAGGGATTGGTTGTGATCATTCCATTTTCATTCATGATTTTATCTATTTGGGTCATCTCCCTTTTCTTTTTGAGAAGCCTGGCTAGAGGTTTGTCAATTTTGTTTATTTTTTCAAAAAACCAACTCTTGGTTTCGTTGATCTGCTCTACAGTTTTTTTTAGATTCTATATTGTTTATTTCTGCTCTGATCTTTATTATTTCTCTTCTTCTGCTGGGTTTAGGCTGCCTTTGCTGTTCTGCTTCTATTTCCTTTAGGTGTGCTGTTAGATTTTGTATTTGGGATTTTTCTTGTTTCTTGAGATAGGCCTGGATTGCAATGTATTTTCCTCTCAGGACTGCCTTCGCTGCATCCCAAAGCGTTTGGATTGTTGTATTTTCATTTTCGTTTGTTTCCATATATGTTTTAATTTCTTCTCTAATTGCCTGGTTGACCCACTCATTCGTTAGTAGGGTGTTCTTTAACCTCCATGCTTTTGGAGGTTTTTCAGACTTTTTCCTGTGGTTGATTTCAAGCTTCATAGCATTGTGGTCTGAAAGTATGCATGGTATAATTTCAATTCTTGTAAACTTATGAAGGGCTGTTTTGTGACCCAGTATATGATCTATCTTGGAGAATGTTCCATGTGCACTCGAGAAGAAAGTATATTCTGTTGCTTTGGGATGCAGAGTTCTAAATATATCTGTCAAGTCCATCTGATCCAATGTATCATTCAGGGCCCTTGTTTCTTTATTGACTGTGTGTCTAGATGATCTATCCATTTCTGTAAGTGGGGTGTTAAAGTCCCCTGCAATGACCACATTCTTATCAATAAGGTTGCTTATGTTTATGAGTAATTGTTTTATATATCTGGGGGCTCGGGTATTTGGCGCATAGACATTTATAATAGTTAGCTCTTCCTGGTGGATAGACCCTGTGATTATTATATAATGCCCTTCTTCATCTCTTGTTACAGCCTTTAATTTAAAGTCTAGTTTGTCTGATATAAGTATGGCTACTCCAGCTTTCTTTTGGCTTCCAGGAGCATGATAAATAGTTCTCCATCCCCTCACTCTCAATCTAAAGGTGTCCTCAGATCTAAGATGAGTCTCTTGTAGACAGCAAATAGATGGGTCTTGTTTTTTTATCCATTCTGATACCCTATGTCTTTTAGTTGGCGCATTTAATCCATTTACATTCAGTGTTATTATAGAAAGATATGGGTTTAGAGTCATTGTGATGTCTGTATGTTTTATGCTTGTAGTGATGTCTCTGGTACTTTGTCTCACAGGATCCCCCTTAGGATCTCTTGTAGGGCTGGTTTCGTGGTGACAAATTCCTTCAGTTTTTGTTTGTTTGGGAAGACCTTTATCTCTCCTTCTATTCTAAATGACAGACTTGCTGGATAAAGGATTCTCGGCTGCATATTTTTTCTGTTTAGCACACTGTAGATATCGTGCCAAGCCTTTCTGGCCTGCCAAGTTTCAAAGGAGAGATCAGTCACGAGTCTTATAGGTCTCCCTTTATATGTGAGGGCACGTTTATCCCTTGCTGCTTTCAGAATTTTCTCTTTATACTTGTACTTTGCCAGTTTCACTATGATATGTCATGCAGAAGATCGACTCAAGTTATGTCTGAAGGGAGTTCTCTGTGCCTCTTGGATTTCAATGCCTTTTTCCTTCCCCAGTTCAGGGAAGTTCTCAGCTATAATTTGTTCAAGTACCCCTTCAGCACCCTTCCCTCTCTCTTCCTCCTCTGGGATACCAATTATGCGTATATTATTTTTTTTTAGTGTATCACTTAGTTCTCTAATTTTCCCCTCATACTCCTGGATTTTTTTATCTCTCTTTCTTTCAGCTTCCTCTTTCTCCATAACTTTATCTTCTAGTTCACCTATTCTCTCCTCTGCCTCTTCAAGCCGAGCCATCGTGGATTCCATTTTGTTTTGCAATTCGTTTAAAGCGTTTTTCAACTCCTCGTGACTGTTCCTTAGTCCCTCGATCTTTGTGGCAAGAGATTCTCTGCTGTCCTGTATACTGTTTTCAAGCCCAGCGATTAATTTTATGACTATTATTCTAAATTCACTTTCTGTTATATTATTTAAATCCTTTTTGATCAGTTCATTAGCTGTTGTTATTTCCTGGAGATTCTTCTGAGGGGAATTCTTCCGTTTGGTCATTTTGGAGAGTCCCTGGCGTGGTGAGGACCTGCAGTGCACTTCCCCTGTGCTGTGGTGTATAACTGGAGTTAGTGGGCGGGGCCGCAGTCCGACCCGATGTCTGCCCCCAGCCCACTGCTGGGGCCACAGTCAGACTGGTGTGTGCCTTCTCTTCCCCTCTCCTAGGGGCGGGATTCACTGTGGGGTGGCGTGTCCCGTCTGGGCTACTTGCACACTGCCAGGCTTGTGTTGCTGGGGATCTGGCGTATTAGCTGGGGTGGGTAGGCAAGGTGCACGGGGGCTGGAGGGGCAGGCTTAGCTCGCTTCTCCTTAGGTGATCCACTTCAGGAGGGGCCCTGTGGCAGCGGGAGGGAGTCAGATCCGCTGCCGGAGGTTTGGCTCCGCAGAAGCACAGAGTTGGGTGTTTGCGCGGAGCGAGCAAGTTCCCTGGCAGGAACTGGTTCCCTTTGGGATTTTGGCTGGGGGGTGGGTGGGGGAGATGGCGCTGGCGCCTTTGTTCCCCGCCAAGCTGAGCTCCGCCGTCCGGGGGCTCAGCAGCTCTCCCTCCCTTTGTCCTCCAGCCTTCCCGCTTTCCGCGCAGAGCTGTTAACTTATGACCTCCCAGACGCTAAGTCGCGCTTCCTGTCGGATCACAGTCTGTCCGGCCCCTCCGCTTTTGCCAGCCCGACTCGGGGGCTCTGCTTGGCCGGTGAGCCACCCCTCCGCCCCGGCTCCCTCCCGCCAGTCCGTGGAGCGCGCACCGCCTCGCCGCCCTTCCTACCCTCTTCCGTGGGCCTCTGGTCTGCGCTTGACTCCGGAGACTCCCTTCTGCTAATCCTCTGGCGGTTTTCTGGGTTCTTTAGGCAGGTGTAGGTGGAATCTAAGTGATCGGCAGGACGCGCTGTGAGCCCCGCGTCCTCCTACGCCGCCATCTTCCGGAACCCTCGAGTATTTTTTATCTTTATGCAATTAAATGGTAATTCCCTCCCTCCCCCTGTCCTCCCTACTAACACTGTAAGCAGTTTGGCATGTATCTCCTAGTCAGTTTATGTGTGTATACATATATGTGAAATGTTATTTTTAAAAATTAGATCATATGTATAGAATATTCCATTCCTTTCCCCCAAATTCAATAATATATCTTGTTGGTAGATTAACAGCTCTCTCATTCTTTGAAATGATGACATGATAATCCGTGGTATGGATGTGTAATAATTTAACTCTTTTTCTAACTCATTGATGGATATTCAGAATGTCTCAGTTTTTCTTTATTATATTATATGTGTTTCTTTTTATTTAATGTAATCTGGCTTAAAACAAGTTATTCAAGAGTATTCAGTGTGTAACTTCACATTACTCTGGTTGAGAATAAATTAATTTGTTAACAAAATATCCCTTTAGTGGCTGCCATGTTCTGAGAAAACATTGCTAAGTACTTAGGGATCAAAGAAGTGTAATACAGAGGTTTACCCTTAAAGGCCTTATATAATAGAGTGCTGTAAAAAATGATGCATCCAAGATCTTGAGCTTAATTATTTTAATCTCATGTTTTGGTTTAGAAGTATTTGGTTTAGAATCTGAAAAGATTATTTGACTAGATAAAAATTAATCATTCTATGATTATTGGTTATCTATTGCTAGTTATCACATTACCACAAATTTACCAGCTTGAAACACATTTATGATATAATGAGAGATAGAAACCAAAAAATGTTCACCTTTAGCCTAGAAGGCTGACCTATAGCCTGCGTAGTTTCAATAAAGATCAAATATGTGCTGGCTCCTACAATCCTTATAGGGTCTCCTGACTGCCTGACATCTCGCTGATAGTTAATGTTGAACTGAATGATAGGCACCAAAGAAATCTTGTGAAAGTAGTTTTATGAGTAGAAATTTGAAGAAAACATTTATGATCTAATACTTCCTGCATGTCTCCTTCCCCTTAAACACTAAGCACATAACTACCTGCTTCTTATGGCAAAAGTGCATCTCTTTCTACCCTTGGGTCCTGTCCCCTTGCTTATTATAATAAAAACACCTTTTTTGCACCAAAAGTGTCCCAAGAATTCTTTCTTGACAGTTCACTTGAGACCTCACATCACTGTACACATTCTGCAAGTGAGGAACCTGCACATGGCTTACCTTGGTTCTCAGCTTTGAGGCCTCTCATGAGGCTACAGTCAAGATCTTAACCCAGTCTTATCTGAGGCTTGAATAAAAAAGGATCTGATTCTAAGCTCATGTGTTTGTTAGTAGAATTAAGTTCCTTGTGAACTGTCAGACTGAAAGACTACTCTCTTTTCCAGATGCTGTTTGGAGGTCACCCTCAGTTCCTTGTCACACTGTCTTCTCTGTCTGGTGGCTAATGAAGGGTAGCAAAAATATGCACACACACACACACCCCCCTCACCCCATCCTATGTTAGCATAAGGATTATTCTGAGCTGAAGGCAATTGTAAAGGAGATACAAGAAAATCTTTCCTCCCTCCCCCATTTGCCTAAAAGAAGACCATAAATTTGTAAAGTTGTCCTCTCCTCTCCTCTCTACCAGTAAAATTAGAAGTAAACAACCATAAAGAATTCTAGACCTTTATCAACTCAAAAGTGGCACCAGAAAAACCTACATAACAAATCCTACTAACTAGCCCTTTTCTTCCATTAGTTCCTCCATGCATTTACCGACCACAATTTGCCACCTCTGGAAACTCTAATTCATCTTCCTCTATCTTGTCATTTCTCTAAAAAAATATTATTCTTTTGTTAAAATGCTATATAAGCCCAAATTCTAACCACTCCCTTGAGTTACTTATCAGAGTGTTCGCATGTGTATGTACAATACACGTGTTAATAAACTTGTTTGTTTTTCTCTTGTTAATCTGTCTTTTGTCAGTGTAATTTGTAGGGCTCCAGCTGGGAAACCTAGGAGAATAGAGAGAATTTTTTTCTTTTCTCTACACTTATTTCATCAAAGCTGGCATGAGAGAACCAATAAAGAATGTCTACTAGCAGAACAGAAATTACAATCTTATGTAATGAAATCACAGATTGATATTCTGTTATCTTTGCTACATTCCAGTGGTTAGAAACAAGTCACAGGTCCTGTTCTTACTCAACAGAAGGGAATTACAGAGGGGAAAGAATACTAAGAACTGGGGATCACAACTGTGAAGTAGGGACAGGGAAGCTGATGAGTTTTAGAGCCAGCTTGCCACAATTCACAAACAAAAAGTGTCACAAAGCTTTATCTGTAATTACATTCTAGAGGTACAGATAACAGATATAATAGTTGTTCAGAAGCTAGAGAAAGCAATGTGCCAAAACAGATGAAAAACTATTTGTGTTGCTTAGCTTAAATTGCTTATTATGGACTTATTTCCATATCTGTAAAAAACAGATAATTGGAGTAGAGGACACCTAAGGTCCTAATCCTCTATGGTTGCCAAAATACTTTGGTGAGCTTCAGTTTTCATAGCTATAACATTTCATTTATTATTATTATCTTTCTAGGTGAATTCAGTCACAGAATCTGCAAATAGAAGAACTCATCAACTTTGAGATATTCTCATTCCCAAAAGCTATTAAAAATATCCACAATATGACTAACAATAATTTTTTTTGTTTGGCATTATGTAGGATGCTGATTTACTGTCATGTTTCAGAAAGTACTTCCCACTCTTTGTAAAACACAAACAGAACTCTGGGCAATGGAAAACCATGTCAGTGCAGTCTGCTGGCCTGGGTCTATGAGTACTGCTTAATAAGAGCTCTGTGCCAACTGAGAGTGAAGGGAAAAAATTAACTATTTCCTGGTCACTCAGAAAAAAGAATCATATTCTGATACAGGTACTTCCCAGATACTCCCAAACTAAAGATTCAGAAAATGGATCCCAGTGAAATTTAACGGACTATACATAAGTGGAATCATAACCAGGAGATTCACTAGACACCAATATGAAGCCACAACATTCGAATTAAAAAGGTGGCAAAGACAAAGAGCATGCTTTGCATTGGCAAGTTCTGAAAAGTGAGAAACATTAGATTCTATCAAAAACAATAGAAGAAACTGCTTGCACAATGTCTGAATAAGCAAGTGGAACAAAGTCTACCTAAAAAGAGAGAAAAACCAAATTGAAATTATCCCACTGTGGTATAAATCCCTCTGTGCATTCTTTTTGGATGCATTCTTAAACTTGGAACTGGTAGGAAAGAATGTATAAAAATAATTTCTAAGAAACAAATTCCACTTTCAAACATCATTCTTTTACAAATTTAAAAATTTACAGTTTTCTTTTACAACTGCATGTCACTTTCTGAAAAGTCAAGTTGACCTTCCCATCATGTCAATCAAAGTAATTCTATCTTGAGTTTCAGATTTGATTGCATTCTCCTTGTTATGTTTCCTTAGTAATACCTCTGGATAATAAATCTGCAGTCTCTGTATGTGTGTGATTTTTGAACTTCCTTTTTCTTTTTCCCTTGAGTTCTGCTGTTCTGATTTATTGGAAGTATTTGAAATGACACCTTGAACTTTTGCAGTTGAAGAATGATTCTGCCTGAGTCTTCTCTAGGTGTCAGGAGAAGCCCATTCTCCCTGTGGGACTGAGTAAATAGTAAGGAGAGCAGAAGGGAACTTCTTTAGCCTGGCTCCCAGAGTCCTCCTCAGACTGAACCTGTAGAGGAGAAACATTTTCTATAAGTCAGCAGCTGGTGCAGTGACTCTCATGCTATCTTCATGTCTCCAAATCTAAGGCAGCTCTGTTGAATTGGGAAGCTGTAATGAACCAGTATTCCCATGGGAAGTTTCATGACTCTGAATATCTCCAGACAAGAATCTCACAGAACAGGTGGGTTTTAACATGTACAGGTCCACCTGGGGTCACTGGAGTCATATTTTGGCATTTCATGGGTATGCTTCCAAAGATACAAGCAATTGGTTTTGCAAACATCAACAACAATATTTAAGATACTAATTTAAAATGAGAAAAAAAACCCCAGAATTTTAGATTTAGGACAGAGCTTTGGAGTTCAGTGCTTCTCAGACTTTCTGTGCATGTTGTTAAAATATAAACTGAGACATATTAAAATTTCAAGACTTTATTTGACCCTAAATCAATTCCAATCAGGCAGTGCCTAAACTGGATGTGGTTAGGAGTGTTCTACCAACAGGAGCTTGAAGAAGGACTTTTATAGAGAAAAGGTGGAAGCAGAGTCAGGAAATTATTGATTGGCTATAACTTAAAGCCAAGATGGCTGTTTTTGACCAGTTGTCCTTAGCCTTTTGATTTAGAAACTTTGAGGTCACAACAGCATTAGAGTCACATCGGTCTAATGACCTGATTTGGTTAATTTAGCTATGTGAATCACTTTCTAATTCTAATTCAGGACCTAGGGAAGATGGCGGTGTAGGATGACACTGGGCTCACCTCCTCCTGCTGATCACTTGGATTCCACCCACACCTGCCTAAATAACCCAGAAAACTGCCAGAAGACTAGCAGAACGGAGTCTCTGGAGTCAAGGGCAGACGAGAGGCCCACGGAAGAGGGTAGGAAGGGTGGAGAGGCAGTTCGCGCTACACGGACTGGCGGGAGGGACCTGGGGTGGAGGGGTGGCCTACCGGCCAAGCAGAGCCCCCCGAGTCTGGCTTGCAAAAGCAGAGGGGCCGGATGGAGTGTGTTCTGACAGCAAGTGGGACTTAATATCTGGAAGGTTATAAGTTAGCAGCTCTGCTCGGAGAGTGGGAAGGCTGGAGGACAACAGGAGGGAGAGGTGCTGAGCCCCAGGATGACAGAGCTCAGTTTGGCGGGGAACAAAGGCGCTTGCCAGCGCCATCTCCCTCACCCATCCCCCAGCCAAAATCCCAAAGGGAACCAGTTCCTGCCAGGGAACTTGCTTGTACCACGCAAACACCCAAGGCTGTGCTTCTGCGGATCCATCCCTCCAGCGGGTCTGACTCCCTCCTGGTGCCGCAGGGCCCCTCCTGAAGTGGATCACGGAAGGAGAAGCTGGCTAAGCTTTCCCCTCCCACCCCCGTGCACCTTGCCTATCCACCCCAGCTAATACGCCAGATCCCCAGCACCACAAGCCTGGCAGTGTGCAAGTAGCCCAGACGGGCCATGCCACCCCACAGTGAATCCTGCCCCTAGGAGAGGGGAAGAGAAGGTACACACCAGTCTGACTGTGGCCCCAGCGTGGGCTGGGGGCAGACATCAGGTCTGACTGTGGCCCCGCTCACCAACACAAGTTATTCAAGACAGCACAGGGGAAGTGCCCTGCAGTTCCGCACCACTCCAGGGACTATCCAAAATTACCAAACGGAAGAATTCCCCTCAAAAGAATCTCCAGGAAATAACAACAGCAAACGAACTGATCAAAAACGATTTAAACAATATAACAGAAAGTGAATTTAGAATAATAGTCATAAAATTAATCGCTGGGCTTGAAAACAGTATAGAGGACAGCAGCGAATCTATTGCTACAGAGATCAAGGGACTAAGGAATAGTCAGGAGGAGCTAAAAAATTCTATAAACGAGCTGCAAAATAAAATGGAAACGACCATGGCTCGGATTGAAGAGGCAGAGGAGAGAATAGGTGAACTAGAAGATAAAATTATGGAAAAAGAAGAAGCTGAGAAAAAGAGAGATAAAAAATCCAGGAGTATGAGGGGAAAATTAGAGGACTAAGTGAGGCACTAAAGAGAAATAATCTACACATAATTGGTATTCCAGAGGAGGAAGAGAGAGGGAAAGGTGCTGAAGGTGTACTTGAAGAAATAATAGCTGAGAACTTCCTGGATCTGGGGAAGGAAAAAGGCATTGAAATCCAAGAGGCACAGAGAACTCCCTTCAGATGTAAATTGAATCCATCTTCTGCACAACATATCATAGTAAAAGTGGCAAAATACAAGGATAAAGAGAAAATTCTGAAAGCAGCGAGGGATAAACATGCCCTAACATATAAAGGGAGACCTATAAGACTCGTGACTAATCTCTCTTCTGAAACTTGGCAGGCCAGAAAGGAATGACAGGAGATCTTCAATGTGATGAACAGAAAAAAATATGCAGCCGAGAATCCTTTACCCAGCAAGTCTGTTATTTAGAATAGAAGGAGAGATAAAGGTCTTCCCAAATAATTCTAATACAGTGCATCTGAGTGAGGCCCAACGTTCTTTGGTATGTTTAATAGGATCTCGGCTGACCACACTTGAACTAACAAGGGCCTCGTTTAACCAATGTTTATAGGTGTTTAAGGATTGCTTACAGTCAGGTAGATAGTTGGCAATAGAACCCAAACTAAAAGCCAGATTTACTGTTTCTCTTTGCTAAATACTTTATAACATCCTTTTTCTCCTTGTCATATCCCCAAAACTTAACATCATTAAGTCTCAATATGTGTAGATTATAAAGGTATCCAATTTACTACCTATGTTAAAGGGTGTGAATTATAATCGTTGGAGAATTTTACTTCATTAACATTTTTCTTAGAAGATAGAACTGTTTTCATATTTTCCTTAACTAAAGGTGCTTGATTACTTCTGAATGCCTTAGTTAATAGGAAAAATAGCAAAAAAATTGAGAAATTACAAATTTCAACCACATATGTAGGATCCTTGGCAAACCACATAGCTGGAAAAAAACCCATATTTTATAACTAGGTGTCCTTCTTCTACACAAACATATAAAGAAAAAATAGTGAAATGAGAACATTTAGAAAGAAAGGATTGGAAAGGTTTGTGAACTAGAACACTGCTCTATCCATCACAGGAGCAAATGAACACACAGAGGCAAAGACTTTGAAAAGTATATTTCAATAATGCCAGATCTAAAGCAGAAAGAAGGAAAGATAACATAGAGCTCCATATCCCCGTGTGGAATCACAAATCAACTCTTTGGAACAACTGAGCTGATTTCAATTATTTGGCTTGAGTATATTTGTTGTCTAGAAGTCCAGCAATTTAATCATTTGAATATCTAACATCGCCTAAAAGCAGGGCTGAAAATTCTTTCAGAAAGGGAGGTCACTCTTTCTCCTCCCAGGGCCCAGTATAATTCTCACAAAGGAGTGCACACTGAGAAAGTGTTGGAAGTGATTTTCTGGGTCAAGCTCTGCATTACAACAAATATGGATTCAACCAGAAAAGTAAGCCTTAAATTGCTTTTTTTTTTTTTTTTTTTGTAACCACAATTCCTTTTGCTGCTGCTTAGATTGTTACACAAGCAAATAAATCCTTTTAATTGGCCCACCCCCAGGGCAAACAGCTCACCTCAGTAAGTAATCATGTGGAAGAGTGGAGGCTGTGGAGGTGGGGTGCATCCTGCTGAACAATCTTTGCTTTTATTTTACCAACTGATTTTGAAAGGCGGCATTGTAACTTGGCATTAAATATTTACGAATTATATTAAGGTAAGATTGATTCATTTAACAGACATAATGGAGTAGGGAAGCCACATGGAGTGACTAAAGGGCTTCACAGTGGGAAATCCTTGCTAGCAGGCATCAATCTGCACCTGGTAATGGCCATGAATAGGCTCGCAGTCTTGCTACTTAAATAAATTGATGTGCAATTCATCTGCTGTTTAGAGCCATTGGAAATGCACTGCACTAACTCTGTTCCTTGGCAAGTATCCCAATTAAGTGCCTGGGTCATTTATTAGAGTGCCAAGTGCAGTTCAAGTTGCTACCAAGTTTTTTGCCATTTACCAAATGGCAATTTGTTCTGAAAGGGGTATAGGGGATGGGGGAGGTGGTGGAGCAGCAGGTGTAGTAGAAAAAAACCTGGACTCAGATGGGTGCAGTTCAAATTCTGAATTCCCCACTAGAAGCATATGTCATTGAATCTCTCCAAAGTTGTTTTTTTTTATCTCTATAATGGGAAGAAAATATCCCTGCTTTACCTACTTGTGAGGCACAAAACAAGATAATAAAAGTGGAAGCACATTTTAGTTTAAAAAGTGCTATTCAAAATTTTGACTTACCACTACAAGCATAATTCTTGCAGGGGTACCTTAAGTGCCTGGCATTCATTTCCCCTAGTGTTCTACATTCTTCCGTCCCCTCCATTTTCTGTCTTGATCAGACATTCTCAGAGCTAGGAGGAAAATAAAAGTGTCAAGCTTTTAAAAAGCTTACATCTTATGAGATGCATAGGTTTGTATTTCTTGGTGCTAAAATTTTCAGACTAGTCTAGTACTTTTATTAGCCACTTCTTGGTGATATATAAATCAATAAAAGAGTACTTTAAAAGCACTTTAAATTGGTATGATCATAAAGAGCAGCTAGCTAATTTGAAAATTTTATTTATTTCATAATGACTTTTAATAGATTTCTGTTGATTCCAGTTATTTTGAAATGTGCCATTCTTTCTTCCATCTTTCCCAGTTGGATGTGTTTGGTGAATTGGTTGTGAAATATAGAAATGTGACTTATGCCTTTTAATTTTAGAAAAATGTAACTTAGAACAAATTAAATCCGTGCTTTTCATTGAAAAAGAAGTTCTACAAAACAAAGTGCTTAATGAATTGCCTCCTATTCAAAAGTTTGAAACAAGCAATACTATGGGCTATAACTATTTGTGATCCATATTTCTCTACTGATTCAATTAAACAAAGTGCACAGTAGTGCACTAAAATGTCATTGATAGAAAAATATATTAGGAATTGTATTGGTTTAGGCTGTTTACTATTCTAATCCCTTTGTTGTTTCCTTTTTTAATTATATTGTGCTCATTATTAAAAAAATAATTAATAAGAAGGTTGAATAAAATTTGCTGAATCATTACTGTCTAATACTCTTCAGCATCCTTTGTGATTAAATCTGATGTCCACCTTAGACAAAATAAGATATTTCCATTGAGGGCAAGCAGTGTGATGATAATTCAACTACATTCAGTGAGACCCTAAACAATGTTACCTTCTATGTAGCAAAGTGATATTTTCCAACCCTTTCACTATACTAGGGCAATTGCCATTATATGGACTATAACTCATCTTTCTACTCAGTCTTCCTCTACTGATTTTTATCTTTCTCGGCTATCACCAGATAAATGGTTTCTACAAGAATCTAGTTGGTATCAAGTTCTTTTTGCTTGGGAATCAGCATGAGCAAAGAAATATTGGTTATACTGATAAAGTATAGTGGAAAAATAGCTGGCCACTCTCTTCCCAGCTTTAGTTGGAACAGAATTTCTAATATCTCTCAACTGAACATCCTTCACAAGATAGTAAGAAATAGTGGTAGAGATTGATTAGGGGGATAGCAAAATACTGCCATAACAGATTGCTGCCTATCTGGACTTTTGAAATGAAAATATGCTCAATTCTTTAATTTTATGTAATAAAATTTTTGTGTAATAAAATTACATAATTAATGTAATTTTTTATGTAATAAAAATCCAACAGAACTCACAAATCTCTTCTTTAACTGCTCCACCTCTCCCTACAGTACTGTAATTCTATAGTCATATTTTTGTTAAACTATTGTCTTCAGGAGTGCCTGGGTAGCTCAGTTGGTTAAGTGGCTGACTTTAGCTCAGGTCATGATCTCTTGGTTTGAGAGTTTGGGCCCCATGCTGGGCTCTGTGCTGACAGCTCAGAGCCTGGAGCCTGCTTTGGATTCTGTCTCCCTCTCTCTCTCTCTGTCCCTCCTCCACTTGCACTCTGCTTCTCTCTCTCTCAAAAATAAATAAACATAAAAAACTTAAAAAAAATATAGTCTTCAAAATATAAAAAATCTTGCCACTTATACAAATATAAAATGAACACATGCCAAGATTTTATTAAACTTATTAATTAATGAGGGAACCATTAAAATGTTACAACTCATTCAAAGGAGAACCTCACAAACAGACCTCTATAGGCAATCTAGAATGATGAAATGGATTTGCTAACAGATGCAAAACTCAACTTCCTATGGGCACTAAGGTAATGTTTGGAACCATTTTTGCTATAGGGTTGATATTTATTCCATCCCTACTAGACAAAATATAATTGCATTTTTCAGACAAGAATCATGTGCATTACCATCAATTTTATATAATACAAAGAATTATAAAATAGCCTAGTCAAAGACAATAAAAAATGAAGACCATTATAGCATCAGATACCTCCAAAGGATTTGCTAGACCACACCCAGTATTTCATTATGAGGACATTCAGTGATCTTTTGCGTACTTCAAAGTCTTTCATAATTTGTCCTAACATTTGTAACTGAATGATACTTTTGTAACCATATCAAGATTCTCCACCTTCATGTCCACTAAAGAGTTAGCTTCCTGACCATTAGAAGCTATTACCAAGACTCTGAGTCCTGTTTCTATATTTCCTCTTTTTGCTCTCACATCTATGGTCCTCTTACTAGCTACACCCCACTTCCACCTCCCAAAAATGCATGAGTAAGCACCCTTGGAACTTATAGTCCATAATGCAAACACTTTACTAATGTTACTAATACAACATCATGAATAGAAAAGAGAATCTCTAAAAAGTTCAAACAATGGCTTTATCCTTAGAGTATCTCTAAGTTTAAGAAAGAGAAAAGAGAAAAATATATTCCTAATAAAAATAGAAGAGCACATGGATGGAGGTACACTCTCTTTTTATACTCTAACCCTATGAATATGTAACTTAGTCTGTTTTCCTTAATAACATTCTTCCAGCAGCTATCTGCCTCTGTTCCAGAATGCTCTACTGTCACTCCTTCTTTCTTGCAAACATTTTCAGGAGAAGGGGGACCTCAACACAATCAAATCCTGACTACTCCCTGAAAAATTTATTTGGCCAAATAGATCCCAAACAAGCCCAGCCCTCCTCATACTACCATCATCAGAGACTCACATAGTGAGACCCATTGGATTTGGAAAACCAGTGCTGAGATTTCAGGTGTCAGAAGTCTAAATATAGAACACACTTAGGAATCATTTATAAAGATACTTGCCCTAAGGCCTTGAGCCTGGAATGCCAATTTATAACAGAGATTTTCCCTAGGCAGATAACCAGAAGGAGCAATGGAAACACAGGCTAAAGATGACTTGGATCACATCAGGGCCAATAGCCATGTTATTTTAGTCTGCACAATTATGAGTCCCAGGCTAAGGTCTACATGAGAAATAGCCCACAGAAGATCCAGCAACAGAGATTGAGGAGTATTCCAAAAAGCCAAAGCAGATGAAGGGAATATGGACAATGGACTGGAGGCCAGAGGCCAGAGTGGGACAGTAAGCCTGACTTAAAACTAAAAGGCTTAGCTGTTTGTATGTTGCCCTGGGTCATGGGTTGGCTCCATTGCATGCAGTATGTGAATGGAGGAGGGTGAGTTTCTGGATGGTTAATATGATGCTTTTCTGTATTACAGATCTGTAGGGTTGGTAGACAGTAAGGAGGAATCAAGCAGCTTGTAAGAAATATTGTCTCTGAGTTAAACCATAATTTCTGTAACTAAAAACTCCCAAAGAATATGACATTTGGAAGTATAATTACTTGCCCCTGATGTTTTAAGAGTACTGTGAGGTTCTGTCCTCAGATATAGGACCTCATGATTCCAGGTGGTTAGTCAATCCACTGCCAAATATCTGTACCTATTAAGTAGCTTTGTGGATTCATAAATCGTGAAAAACATTTTGTCTTAAATTTTAACTTTATTTGCCCTCACAGAGCAATAAAGTCAATAAAAGTATGGTTCATTTACCATTAAATAATTAAAATCTTGGTTTTTAATAGCTACTAGCTTTTCAGAGAGTCAATTGAATCCATTTTTAAAGTGCATTAAAACCTTCATTTTTACAAAATAGAGGGTACTTTAGCTGCTTGAAGGCAAAATTCTGTGCCAGATATTTAGACTAAGTCTACCCTACAATTTCTGACCATTTGTTCCTTCAAGTAGTGTTTGCAACATATTTACGTATATTTTTAAGTAGATACATTCAGCAAATTCTTTTAATTTTCAAGAACTAATTATATACTATGAGCACCTTAAATTAAGCTCAATTCTTAGGTTCTTGTGTGCTATCTCTGAAGCTGGGTTTTGTGAAGGAAAGATTTGCAAAGTGATAATCTTTCCCAGTAAACAGAGGTGTAGGGAAGAGGAAGGCTTAGAATTTAGGGAATGTCTGTAGGAATCAGTATTGTAATTTTACAAATTTAACTAGTACCATTATAGTAGCTTTAAGGGAGCACTGCCCTGTTGAGTGCAGAAACTTCAAAAATTACACTGCCTTTCCTTACCTTCTAAATTTAAACATAGATTAAAAAAGGCTTAAAATTTATCAAAATATTTGTTAGCCTATTAAAACAAGACAACTCTGTATCGAGTCATCTATGTTAATGGAATCATCTGGCTTTTGGTGTAGGACTATTATAAAAGGTTTATAATTTGGGCAATCTGTAACTTATAACACTCAATATTGAAAATTAAAAAAATATATATATTTGTTTCCCAGTGTTTGAATGAATTCAACTAGTGTATAAAGCAAATAATTTTTGGTGAAAATTGATTATTTTGAAATGTGTCACCTAAAATTATCATTAAAGGAAGTTAGAACTTTCTTTTTCTGTGAGATGGTGAAGATGATGGAAGAACATGGAAGTTCTCAGCTTCTTTTGTCCCTGAAATGCAGCCAGATCAGCACCAAATCATTTTGCATACCTAGAAAACTGATCTGAGGATTAATACAATAATCTGCATAACTGGAGCCACAGAACTTGGCAGGTCCATGGTTTGGAGAGGTGAACTGGGGGAGAGAAGCCATGGAGGGTAAGGAACTGTTTTTGCAGAGAAAGGACAGAGAAAGAAGGGAGAGTGCAGTGCATCTGGAGAGCAGGAAAAACACTCCCCTGAAAGTAGCTGGAGAGAAAGAGTGGAAACACTCACAAGGGACTGAACAAGAAATCTGTTCTCCAAAATCATTGATAGGGAGAAAGGAAAAATACCATTAGGATTCTATAAACTGGGGAGTGCACAGTTGGAAATTCTGGAGCTTGATACCTGGCAGTGCTCTGGTGGAGAAGAAGGGCAAATCCCAGAAGCAAGCAGTGAGGTACAATGGGTCGATGGGCCACACAGGGAGAAACAATTCCTCTGCATGGAGGGTGTTTGGTAGAGGTCATATGGCCTTGCCACAGGCAAAGGTCTCTGTGGACCCTGGAGAACAGCCATATTTGCTGGTATTGGAACAAAGACGCAAGAATGTAGTGAAACCTGATGCTGGCTGTGTGTTGTGATTTGCCATAATACCTGAACCTCTTCAGCTGTGTGATCACACAAATGTTTTCTGGGGCAAGTCGGTACCTGGCCATTGCTCAGGAAGATTCTCCTCAGGTCCAAGCTGCAGGGTTCTCTGGCATGAGGGGTTTGGAAACAAAGCCCCATCTGAGATGAAATTTGGGAGGGAGGTGCCACCTGGCAGGCTGACAGCTTGGAACCGGACAGTGTAGAAGTGAAGAGTGGACGGAAACCTGAGACAAAAGAAGGGTGCTTGATTGTGGGTCAGTGAGAGTAGAGAGTTCCTGTGCCAGAAACTAGGAAGGTGGCTGAAGCCATCTTTAGGTCTCCTCCACATGTGCATACACACGCATGCACACACACCCCACACTGATAGATCCCTGTTAGCTAAGCAGCGCCACCTGGTGGAGAATGGAGCCATTACACCAAGCCCCGACCAACTGTACTCCTCCAAGCACACATTCTAGAGGACCACCACAAGTCTCTCCACCTGCTTAGTGTATGGACTGTAAAGTGCTTCATAGTTTGAGTTCTAGGGGAAACTGGATGTAATTTCATTTGGGTTTCATTCTGTTTGCTGGCCCACCTATTCATTTTTTTCTCCTTTCTTTTCTTTTTCTTGGACACAGAGAGAGAACAATTTATTTTTATTTTCCTTTTTTTAAAATTAAAAACCTATTTACCATGTTTTTTATTTTTGGGTAAATTTTTAATTCTATTTCACTCTCTTCATTTCATTTTATTCTATATTATTATACACTTAAAAAACTTAAAAAAACTTTTTCTTACTTTTTTTTCTTTTCTTTCTTTTTTCCCCTATTCTATCAAGCTTCTTTCAACAAACAGACCAAAACAAACCTAGGATCTAGCTTCCTTTATTTGATTTTTTGTGTTTTAAATTTTTTTTAATTTTAAATTTAATTATATTATTTTTTTTCTTCCTCCAAAATGACAAATTGAAGGAATTCACCCCAAAACAAAGAACATGAAGAAATGACAGCCAGGGGCTTAATCAACACAGATATAACAAGATGGCTGAACTAGAATTTAGAATCATGATAACAAGAATACTAGCTGGGGTTAAAAAAAAACAAAACATAAAATCTCTTTCTTCAGAGACAAAAGAAGTAAAATCTAGTGAGGACAAAATAAGAAAATGCTATAACTGAGATGCAATCATTAATAGATGCCACAGAGGCAAGGATGGATAAAGCAGAGAAGCAAATCAGTGATATAGAAGATGGAATTATGGGGAATAATGAAGCAGAAATAAAGAGGGAAGCAAGGGCAAAAGAGAATGATATAAGAATTAGACAACCCAGTGACTTATTATAAAGGAATAACATCTGAATCATAGGAGTCCCAGAAGATGAAGAGAGAGAGAAAAGGGATAGAAGGATTATGGAAGTAAATTATAGTGGAAAACATTCCTAAACTTGGGAAACACAAAAACATCAAAATCCAAGAAGCACATAGAACTCCCATTAGATTCAACCAAAACTGACCATCAACAAGGCAGTATCATAGTCAAATTCACAAAATACACAGACAAGGAAAGAATTATGAAAGTAGGTAGGGAAAAAAAAATTCTTAACCTATAAGGGAAGACAGATCAGGTTCTCAGCAGACCCATCCACAGAAACTTGGCAGGACAGAAAGGAGTGGCAGGGATATATTCAATGTGCTGAATTGGGAAAATATGCAGCTAAGAGTTCTGTATCCAGCAAGGCTGCCATTGAAAATAGATGGAGAGATAAAGAGTTTCCCAGACAAAAAAAACTCAAGGAGTTTGTGACCAGTAAACCAGCCCTCTTAAGAAATTTTAAGGGAGAATCTCTGAGTGGAGAAAAGACAAAACAAAACAAAAAAGACCAAAAGCAATAAAGCCTAGAAAGTACCAGAGAACATCACCAGAAACTACCAACTCTACAGACAGCACAATGGCAATAAATTCATATATTTCAGTACTCTAAACTTCGATGGACCAAACACTGCAGTCAAAAGACATAGGGTAATAGAAGGGCTAAGAAAACAAGGTCATTGATGTGCTGTTTACAAGAGACCCACTTTAGACCTAAAGACACCTTCAGATTGAAAGTAAGGGGATGAAGAAGCATCTATCATGCTAATGGTCACCAAAGGAAAACCAGAGTAGCCATGCTTACATCGGACAAACTATATTTTAAAATAAAGACTGTCGAGGAAAAGGGAAGATGGCGGCATAGGAGGACGCTGGGCTCACCGTGCGTCCTGCTGATCATTTAGATTCCACCTACACCTGCCTAAATAACCCAGAAAACCGCCAGAGGATTAGCAGAACAGAGTCTCCGGAGCCAAGCGCAGACGAGAGGCCCACGGAAGAGGGTAGGAAGGGCGGCGAGGCGGTGCGCGCTCCACGGACTGGCGGGAGGGACCTGGGGTGGAGGGGCAGCCTGCCGGCCAAGCAGAGCCCCCGAGTCTGGCTAGCAAAAGCGGAGGGGTCGGACGGAGTGTGTTCCGACAGCAAGTGTGACTTAGCGTCTGGGAGGTCATAAGTTAACAGCTCTGCTCGGAAAGCGGGAAGGCTGGAGGACAAAGGGAGGGAGAGCTGCTGAGCCCCCGGACAACAGAGCTCAGTTTGGTGGGGAACAAAGGTGCTCGCCAGCGCCATCTCCCTCGCCCATCCCCCAGCCAAAATTCCAAAGGGAACCAGTTCCTGCCAGGGAACTTGCTCGCTCCGTGCAAACACCCAACTCTGTGCTTCTGTGGAGCCAAACCTCCGGCAGCGGATCTGACTCCCTCCCGCTGCCACAGGGCCCCTCCTGAAGTGGATCACCTAAGGAGAAGCGAGCTAAGCCTGCCCCTCCTGCCCCCGTGCACCTTGCCTACCCACCCCAGCTAATATGCCAGATCCCCAGCACCACAAGCCTGGCAGTGTGCAAGTAGCCCAGACGGGTCACGCCACCCCACAGTGAATCCCGCCCCTAGGAGAGGGGAAGAGAAGGCACACACCAGTCTGACTGTGGCCCCAGCAGTGGGTTGGGGGCAGACATCAGGGCTCACTGCGGCCCAGCCCACCAACTCCAGTTATACACCACAGCACAGGGGAAGTGCCCTGCAGGTCCTCACCACTCCAGGGACTATCCAAAATGACCAAACGGAAGAATTCCCCTCAGAAGAATCTCCAGGAAATAACAACAGCTAATGAACTGATCAAAAAGGATTTAAATAATATAACAGAAAGTGAATTTAGAATAATAGTCATAAAATTAATCGCTGGGCTTGAAAACAGTAGAGAGGACAGCAGAGAATCTCTTGCTACAGAGATCAAGGGACTAAGGAACAGTCACGAGGAGCTGAAAAACGCTTTAAATGAAATGCAAAACAAAATGGGAACCACGATGGCTCGGATTGAAGAGGCAGAGAAGAGACTAGGTGAACTAGAAGATAAAGTTATGGAAAAAGAGGAAGCTGAGAAAAAGAGAGATAAAATAAAGACTGTCACAAGAGATGAAGAAGGGCATTATATCATAATCAAGGGATCTATCCACCAAGAAGATCCAACAATTATAAATACTTATGCCCCCAACATAGAATGCCCAAATATATAAATCAATTAATCGCAAACACAAAGAAACTCATTGTTAATAGTACCATAATAGTAGGGGACTTCAACACACTCCACTTACAGCAATGGACAGATCATGTAAGCAGAAAACCAACAAGGAAACAATGGCTTTGAATAACACACTGAACCGAATGGACTTAACAGATATATTCAGAACATTTCATCCTAAAGCATCAGAATACACATTCTTCTTGAGTGCACATGGAACATTCTCCAGAATATATCATATGCTGGGACACAAATCAGCCCTCAACAAGTACAAAAAGATCAAGATCATACCGTGCATATTTTCAAACAACAATGCTATGAATCTCGAAATAAACCACAAGAAAAAACTTGGAAAGACCATGAATACTTGGAGATTAAATAACATCCTACTAAGGAATGAATGGGTTTACCAAGAAATTAAAGAGAAAATTAAAAAGTATATGGAAGCCAATGAAAATGATAACATGACAGCTCAAAACCTCTGGGATGTAGCAAAGGCAGTCATAAGAGGGAAGTATATAGCAATCCAGGCCTCCTAAAGCAGAAAGCAAGCTCTCAGAAACACAACCTAACCTTACACCTTAAAGAGCTGGAAAAAAACTGCAAGGAAAGTCCCAAGGCAGTAGAAGATGGGAAATAATAAAGATTAGAGCAGAAATCAATAATATTGAAATTAAAAAAAAAAGAATAGATCAAGAAAACCAGGAGGTGGTTCTTTGAAAAGATTAACAAAATTGATAAACCCCTTACCAGATTGATCAAAAAGAAAAAAGGAAAAGACTCAAATAAATGAAAACAAGAATGAAAGAGGAGAGACCACAACCAAACACTGCAGGAATACAAACAATAATAAGAGATTATGAGCAATTATATGCCAATAAATTGGTCAATCTGGAAAAATGGGAAAATTCCTAACACATATAAACTACCAAAACTGAAACAGGAAGAAATAGCACAATTGGACACAGACATAACCAGTAAAGGAATTGAATTAGTAATAAAAAAATCTCCCCAAAAACAAGAGTCCAGGGCAAATGGCTTTCCAGGGGAATTCTACCAAACATTTAAAGGAGACTTAACACCTATTCTTTTGAAGCTGTTCCAAAGAATAGAAATGGAAGAAAAACTTCCAAACTCATTCTACAAGGCCAGCATTACATTGATTCCAAAACCAAAGGTCCCACTAAAAAGAACTACACACCAATTTCCCTGATACACATGGAGGCAAAAATTCTCAACAAGATACTAGCCAACCAGAGCCAACAATACATTAAGACTTATTCATCACGACCATTCATCATGACCAAGTGGGATGCAGGACTGGTTCAATATCTGCAAATAAATCTATGTGATGCATCACAATAATAAAAGAAAGAATCAGAACCGCATGATCCTCTCAAGATTCAGAGAAAGCATTTGAAAAAACACAGCATCCTTTCTTGATAAAAACCCTCAAGAAAGTAGGGATAGAAGAATCATACCTCGAGATCATATGTGAAAGACCCAACACTAATATCATCCTCAGTGGGGAAAAGCAGAGCTTTTCCCCTAAGGTCAGGAACACGACAAGAAAATATTACACCAAAAAACATCTAGAACTGATCCATGAATTCAGCAAAGTCACAGGATATAAAATCAATGCACAGAAATCATTTCTATACACCCATGATGAAACAACAGAAAGAGAAATCAAGGAATTGATCCCCTTAACAATTGCACCAAAACCCATAAAAATACCTAGGAATAAACCTAACCAAAGAGGTGAAAAATGTATACACTGAAAACTGTAGAAAGCTTATGAAAGAAATTGAAGAAGACACAAAAAATATGGAAAAACACTTCATGCTCATAGATTGGAAGAAAAAATATTGTTAAAATGTTGATACTACTCAAAGCAATCTACATATTCAATACAATCCCTATCAAAATAACACCAGCATTCTTCACAGCTAGAACAAACCATCCTAAAATTTGTATGGACCCAGAACAGGCCCCCAATAGTTAAAGAAATCCTGAAAAAACAAAAGAAAACAACAAAACAAAACAAAGCTGGAGACATCACAATCCCAGACTTCAAGATGCATTACAAAGCTGTAATAATGGTACTGGCAAAAAAACAGACTCATAGATCAATTGTACAGAATAGGGAACACAGAGGAGTGTCTGGGTGGCTCAGTTGGTTAAGCATCCAAGTTCAGCTCAGGTTATGATCTTGCGGTTCACGAGTTTAAGCCCTGCATCAGACTGTGCTGACAGTCAGAGTATGGAACCTGCTTTGGATTCTGAGTCTTCCTCTCTCTCTGCCCCTTCCCAACTCATGCTCTGCTTCTCTCTCTTTCTGTCTCTCTCTCTCTCTCTCTCAAAAATAAATAAACGTTAAAAAATTAAAAAAAATAGAGAACCCATATGGCCAACTAATCTTTGACAAAGCAGGAAAGAATATCCAATGGAATAAAGACAGTCTCTTCAGCAAATGGTGTTGGGAAAACTGGACAGCGACATGCAGAAGAATGAACCTGGACCACTTTATTACACCATACATAAAAATGAACACTGAATGGATCAAAGTCCTAAACGTAAGACAAGGAAGCCATCAAAATCCTAGAGTAGAAAGCAGGCAAATACCTCCTTGACCTTGGCAGCAGCAACTTCTTACCCAACATGTCTTGGAGGCAAGGGAAACAAAAGCAAAAATGAACTACTGGGATCTCATCAAAACAAAAACCTTCTTCAATGTGAAGAAAACAATCAGCAAAACTAAAAGGCAACTGATGGAATGGGGGAAGATATTTGCAAATGACATATCAGATAAAGTGTTAGTATCCAAAATCTATAAAGAACTTATCAAACTCAACACCCAAAAAACAAATAATCCAGTGAAGAAATGGGCAAAGGACATGAATAGTCACTTTTCCAAAGAAGACATCCAGATGGCTAACAGATACATGAAAAGATGCTTAACATCACTCATTATCAGGGAAATATAAATCAAAACCACAACGAGATATTGCCTCACACTAGTCGGAATGGCTAAAATTAACAACACAAGAAACAGCAGGTGTTGGTGAGGATTCAGAGAAAGAGGAAACCTCTTACACTGTTTGTGGGACTGAAAACTTGGCACAGCCACCCTGAAAAACAATATGGAGCTTCCTCAAAAAAGTTAAAAATAGAACTATCCTATGACCCAGCAATCCCACTACTAGGTATTTATCCAAAGGATACAGCTGTGCTCTTTTGAAGGGGCACATACACTCCAATGTTTATAGCAGTGCTATCAACAATAGCCAAAGTATGGAAAGAGCCCAAATGTCCATCAACTGATGAATGGATAAAGAAGATGTGGTATATATATACAATGGAATATTACTTGGCTGTCAAAGAGAATGAAATCCTGCCATTTAAAACCATGTGGCTGGAACTAGAAGGTATACTAAGTGAAATTTCAGTCAGAGAAAGAAATATTATATGACTTCATTCGTTTGCGGAATTTAAGTTACAAAACAGATGAACATAAGGGAAGTGAAGCAAAAAATAACATAAAAACAGGGAGGGGGACAAAACATAAGAGACTCTTAAACACAGAGAACAAACTGAGGGTAACTTAAATGGGCAAGGGGAATTAAGGAGGGCACTTTTATGATGAGCACTGGGTATTATGAATCACTGGGTTCTACTCCTGAGATCATTATTGTACTATATGCTAACTTGGATGTAAATTAAAAAATAATAATAATAATTAAAAAAACAAAGAAAACAGGAAGAGTTTATATTCTTCAGGCAAGGACAATATAGTAGAATGTATTTTTTCCTTTCAATTTTCTTATAATGAAAGTGATGTATGTAATTTTTAGAAATACATAAGCACAAAATAAGAAAATAAAATGAATATTCATTATGTAATTAAAAAAAGAAACTTCCTTTTTCTGCCTCCTTCCGCCTATAAAAGCCCTCCATTATGTACAATTCCCAGAGTTCCTTTCTACTCGCTAGTTGGAATCTGCTTGATTCAAGAATCATTGAATAAATCCAATCATATCTTTAAAAAAAAGAAAAAGGAATTAATTTATAGCCTGCTCATATAAGCTTGTTGAAATAGATATTTTCAGCCTAGATAATTTTTCAATGTGATGAATGTTGATAAAAATATAATATTAAAAAATTACAGGTAAACCTAGGTGGCTCAGTAAGTTAAGTATCTGAATTCAGCTCATGATCTCACGGTTCATGAGTTGGAGCCCTGTGCGGGGCTCTGTGCTGACAGCTCAGACCTGGAGCCTGCTTTAGATTTTGTATCTCTCTCTCTCTCTGATCCTCCCCACTCACTTTCTCTCTCTCTCAAAAATAAGCATTAAGAAAAAAAAAAAAGTTCTGTTGTCTCCATTACTTATTCCAAATAAACAGATAACTGAGGAGACCTGGTTAAACAGTTCTTTATTATTAATAATTTTATACACAGAATACAAAGCAACTGAAGTCAGTGATACCTTCTACATAGTCTGTTACTTAAACTCTCTGTGTACCTTAGTTTCTTCATTCATAATAATTGATTTTATCATTGGACTGTTTTGAGGATTAAATAAATCAATACATGGAAAACATAGGTACTGGCACATATTCAATGCTCAATAAATAATGTTTATTGTATCATGAACAATGTTTATTATTATATCATTATTTGTATTATTGGCTGCTGTATTCAAGTCCACTTGTGCACTAGCCTCACCTAGATTGTGCTTATTCCTTCACACTTTTCCTCTTCATCTGTCTATGGAACAGGTATCTTCCTTTCAGTTTTCTTTCCTGAGTTGTGAAATCTTCCCTGAGGCAAAGCTGTTCTGTTCTGTTCTGCAAATTGCATTTTGTGTAACTCCAGGGGGCACCCTTTATATTATGGTCATCATATTCGGAGTGTTATTATGATAATCTGGCATATATCACAAAGTATCTTGAAAGAAGGTGTGTATAACAATTTGTACAAAGTCAACTTTTGGGCTAGTGGAGGTGCAATTATTCAGCATCATTGAGCTGTCACTAATTTCCAAGTAAAAATGAAGTAGACAGAAAGCTAGACTTAGCCTGTATTGTCTTTGAGGATGGGGAAGTTGGTGGCTGAGAAATATTTAAGTGATTAAGATTAAATGAACTTTAATATAAGAACGAAGTTGCATCAGTTTTGGTATGAATTTTAGGATATTAAATCTTACAATCCTGTTGGTTCTATTGCTCAAAACTGTGCTTGAGACCTTGATCTGCAGCCACAGTAATTAAATAGCCTTCACAAAGCAATAGGAGCTTATACTACTTTGAATGTCAATTTTCTCATTTTAAGATTGGGCTAAAAGCACTTGTGAATGCCTAATTCTGAAAATCAGAAAAGCTCATCCTTAGGAAAACAACTCATAAGTGTAAGAATATTATTATAATTTGCTCCACATATTTTGGAAGAAATTCACTTGATTTATTTTTCTTATCATACTTTGCTTTTATCTGTTGTCTTTCTACTTCCTTCTTGAAAGCCTACATGGGGCATGATTAAGCAGGCGATGGCTCTAGCTGGCAATTTGTGATGTCAAAGCAGCTGTTAAAAGCTGCATCTCAGGGGGTGCCTGGATGGGTCAGTTGGTTAAATGCCTGACTTTGGTTCAGGTCTTGATCTCATGGTTCATGGGTTCGAGCCCACCTGGGGCTCTGTGCTGACAACTCAGAGCCTGAAGCCTACCTTGGATTCTGTGTCTCCCTCTCTCTCTCTGCCCCTTACCCACTAGCTCTCTGTTTCTCTCTCTTAAAAATAAATAAACATTAAAGAAAAGAGCTGCATCTCAGGAAAGGGTTCGATCTGATTTCCAGTTTAATGAAACCCTCTGAAAGAGGGCTTGGGGTATATGAAACAGAGTCTTGACAAGAAATCATGTTTGAAGAGGTTGGTGGGAAGTGGACCTTGAAGTGATTCTTGAGTCAAAGAGTCACCTCTGGCAACCATTTTTCTGGTTTATTTTGCTGTTCCTATGACTCCAGACCTATGTGTACTGGGAGCTCTTGGAGGCAAAGCCCTGAGCAGACACAATCCAAGTGTTTTAAGATCATGAGCACTAAAATTCAAACTGACACTTGAAGAATCTGAACATTTCATTCTTAGATTAAAATAGACAGCTTGTTCCTTTCCATGAACACATGTTATCCTAAAGACTGAGCAACCTTGAATTTAGTAAGCAAGTCTTAAGTGAAACATAAGTTCACCCTTTAATGGAATGAGAATGGATGCTCCCAGTTCCCATAAACATTCATTTTTCCAAGTGCACCTTTTCTTGGGGATGAAATTAATCTTTTTGAAATGAGGAAATGAACTGTGTCACTAGCCCTCAGACTTATGAGTGAAAAATATGGTGGATGTTTAGCCTCACATACTGCAGCAAATAATTCAGCATATTGGAAATGTTATGTCAGCCCTTCAAATGATTTTAACCTGTATTTACAAAAAAAAAAAAAACCTAAATTTTAATTCTTTAAGATTTCAACATATCCTGCCTATTTTTAAAATTCTCTTTTCAAAAATGTGAGAATAGCTAGTGATTTTTATGGCTCTTTTCTTTTAAAAAAGCAAAATTCTAGATCTTAGTCTAGACATCATATAGTCAAATATTTTATTTGTTTTTTAAAGATTTATTTATTTATTTTGAAAGAGAGAGAATGCAAGCAGTGGAAGGGCAGAGAGAGGGAGAGAGAGAGAATCCCAAGGAGAGTCTGCACCATTAGTGCCACCATCAGCGTGGAGAGTGACCTGGGGCTCGAACCCACTAACCATGAGATCATGACTTAAGCTGAAGCCAAGAGTTGGTTGCTTAACCAGGTGGCCCTGTAGTCAAATACTTTAAATTTAAAGATGAGCTACTGAGGCTCAGAGAAGTGATATGATTGGCCAAGGTCACAGAGAAGAAAGTTGTGGAGCTGAGACTCAAATCAAGATTTCCTTCTTCTCTTTACTCTCCACTACACTATTAAAAAATAGAAAAAGAATAAATAATACAGTTTATACTCATCAGTGTCAACTTAAATTTTAGGTAAAACATTTTGTGGAACTGAGCTGCATATAACATAATGTTAGGGGCATGGGTTAATATCTGACCTTGTCTCCATCCCAGCTCTTTCATCCCTTTGACTTTGGAAAATTACTTAATCATTCTAAGTTTCAGTTTCCTCACTTACAAAAAGTGGAAAATAATAGTACATATCTCACTTAAACCACACAATTAAATGATGAAGTATAAGTCAGACACATAGTTATTGCTTAATAAGTATTAGCTATTTCTTTTATGTTTACATCCAAAAAACCAAATTTTTTGAGGCCACTTTTTGTGGTTAGAGCCTTCTGCAGTGGAAAAATGCTACAATAAATAGTCCTAAGTAATTCTGGAATCCTGATGGGCTAACTGAGGTGTTCAAGAATCAAACAGTCCATTTACATAGATTCAATTTTTTTTAGGAAGATCTGACATCACGGAATTTTTTATGGTGGACAATCAAGTTCAGTTATTCTGCAGTTTGACAGCAAGTATAAGAACTTTACCAAAGGGAGAAACTAGTCAAGTCAGCTTCCCTTCATTTGCCGATAATGTTCCCTCAGTTTGGGATGCTCTTCTGTTTTCCTGTCTGTCCAAATTCTACTCCTCCTTTATAGTCTTGGATCAGATGCAGTAGGGACTGTCTACCAGCTTCATGTGTTCATTTCTTAAAAAGCATTTGTCACTATTATTAACAAGTTTCAACGTGGACGTTTCTTCTTCCAGGTAGTCTTTAACACCCTGCACACTCCTAGATTATATCTCATCTCTCTGTACCACACCTACCTGTACTTCTTCCACCATAAAACTTGGAGAACGGATGTGACATCATGGCTGGGGCATAGGCCCTGCCACTACATTGCCTGGGTTCAAATGTTGGCCCTGCCGTTTCCTAGATATTTGATTTTGAATAGATGACACATCCTCTCTGTTCTTGTTTTTCCCTTCCTGAAATGGGGCTATCTCAGGTGGTCAGTGTAGAGTATTAAATGACCTAATTCATTTCAGCACAAAATAAATGTTAGTTAGCTGTTATTATTATCTCCTAGTATCAGGACTGCCCTTTTACTTGTCAGTATATTCTTCCAGATTGTAAACTCCGTGGTCTGTACTCCTGATTGTCTCATCATAATATTTTTTAAGGCCAAGTAATAATATTCATTGATAGAATGGAAGTGGAGCCGTGATATCTCTAAGGGCGGGAATTGTATTTCATTCACTTGTGTACAGTCAGTGCCTAATAGAGGCCTGGCCCATTGGTACTCAATACATGTTTCATTGATGAATGAATGAATGCATATTCTTCCTAAAACCTTCTCCAAAACTTCCTGTCTGCCAAGCCTGGGAATTAATTGCTAATTCCTTTGTGTTCTTGGATTCTCACAGTACTTAGCTAGTTCCTTTCCCATAGCACTTATGCATGACCGCCCTGCATTATACATGTTTGCATTTCTTTTCCCTGACCAGTTTTTGAACTTCTTGAAGACGAAGCCTGTGTTCATACATTACTCCTTCAGCACTTAACATAGTGTAAGTGCCAAAGGTGTATATGCTGCAAAATGAAACTAAAAAACAATGACATTGGTCAAACGTGATCTGGAACATGTTGACAATCTTATTGATCACTGAGTCCCTGCTTCCATCATGATTTCACTTGAAAAAGATTTTTAAAAAGAGTTTCCTTAAACAAACAAACAAACAAACGACCAGAGACTTATTTTAAAAAAGTGCCAAGTAGCCATTCTCAGAAAAAATTCCAGAAGTTGTTTCCTACTCCATATTCAATTATTTAGAATTTCATATTATATTTGTTTTGTTTTTGTTAATTTTCTCCTTCACACTGTGGAGATCCGTTGGATCTTATTTAAAAGAAAACTTTATCTTAATTTAAGTTACTGAACTTTCATACTATTCTCTGGAGGCACCAGACAAGCTTGTTATAATACAGACATTCAGATCAAGTTGAATCAGCAACAACTCAGAAATGCATTTTGTAGCTGAACACAGCATCCGGTGTTGTCTGTGTTTTTATTTCAATAGCACTCATGTCAGGACTAGAGCACACATTCTTTCCCTGGTTTGTTAATTTTGCCAAAATGTCATTCTTGTCAAAGTGTCTACAGACGCCCATAGTAGATGTTAAAAAATGTAGCCTTGTGGAAAATTGCTGTTAATATTATTTAGCTTTTGATGCTAAAGATACTTTTCTTTGTAAAGCATTTTGGTTTTGGTCATACCTCAGCATGAATAGTTGTATGTGTATTTGCCTTTTATAAAGGAACTAATTTGTTGAAATATTATCACACAACTAATAATTAGGCAGTAAGATTATCCCCAAATTCTGCAAGGGCACTGGGGTCACACAGGTTTATAGACACCTAGCTAATGAGTCAGACTCATTTTAAAACATTCATTTGTCATGCTTATAAGAATGAACCTATATTCCTTTATTACCCAGTACAAATCCTTTGCACATCAAGCCCAGAGCATAAAATTAAAATTGCATGAAACTTTGATCTCCTTCTTCACTAATCACACTAGATAATTATACACAGGTGTCAGTCTCTATCTAATGGCAGATGCTTTCTGACCCCCACAATAATGCTGAAAATTTGCTGTGTATGCTTAAAAGGTTACTGATACGTGTATAATACAAGCCATACTCCTTTTACTATATCATGAGTTGAAAATTCTACCTGCATTATACTTAGGGATAACTTTAATTAGGAATATCTAACAGCTAATCCAAGGATAATGAATTTAAAGGCTTAATAAACAAAGAATAAAAAATGTGAGAAGAGATCAAATTAATTTTAAATTAAATTTAATATCTTGTAGATAATGTTTCAAGACTTCATTTGAATTTCTTTGTTTAGCTTACCTAATATGATACCTGAAATAATTAACCAAATCGTGATCATTCTATAATTCTATAATCACACAGTATTGCATCTAGTAAAATATACAGTGCACAATGCCATTTGAAAAGTGTAATGTAGTGACGATTAAAAAAGTCCTGTGCAATCAAGGACAGTCTGATATAAGAATGTCTTCAATCCATTGACTTCCCATTAGTATAACTTTAAATGTCTATTCTCATTTAATTTTCAATCAATCAGCTGCCCCCCAAAGGGGTAAGATTCTACTAAGGTATAGTATAACATATAAGTTATGCTCATGTGTGTTTTACTTACTGTATTTTTCCCTAGGAATGTCAGAAAATAGAACATGTTACTGATATCAAAGATGAATTAAAGAATTCCAGATATTTAAGCTAATATGAGAATAATGTTCTTAGAAAAAATTAAAATATTAACACTTTAGAATTGATGAGCAAAACATTATTATCATTTAATTTGCTTGACACAAATATCTATTGTGTTAGATACATACTGTAGAAACCAGCCTTATCATAATAGCATCAATTATGTGATTACATAGTAATTCATGAGTGGTTTATAGAGCATTAACTATTTTTAGGTTACTGTGCTAGGTCCTGGAGATACAAAATGAAAGAGAATTCCTGACCTCAAGGAGCTCAGGGACTACTGGGGAAGAGAGATTAGCAAACTACAATTACAATGGTGTGGCTTGCATGGAGTGCTATAGGTACTCAGAAAAGAGGCTCCCAATCACAGATGAGGGAAGGTCAGGGAAAAATTACTGGAAGAGTGATCCCAGAGGAAAGTAAGTCTGAAAGAATAATTTAGCTCAACATGAGAACATTGGAAGGAATGGAATGGATAAAGAGGGAACAGAGTGGATAAAGGCAGGAAGACTCTGAATGGAACAGCATATTCTTTCCTGGTTACAGCTTTGAGTTAGAGTATGTGCTGTGGAGTAGCAAAAGATGAGACCGGATCATGAAGAGTCTCATGTTTGGATGGGAGCCACTCTGGGGCTCTGAACCATTTCAGACAGGCTAGTGAACGTGGTCAATTTGATTTTTTGTGTTAAAAAGACCACTCTGATAACAGTGATAAAGTTAGCCCAAGGAGGCCTGACTAGGTGGTTTTTGTAGTACTCCAGGTAAATGATACAGCCCTGAGCCAACATAGTGGTAATAAAATGAAAAGGGGGGAAGAAATTAAAAATAATAAGAATCAACAGAACTTAACTATATGTACCTATTTTAATAGAAATTTGACAAAGTCAGATTGGGTCAATATGTGAGACATTTTCCCTTTGTATCTCTTTCTCCTTCTCCATTGTTTCCCATCAAGCATGTTTTGTTATGTCCCAGTTGCCTCAGGGGGATATGGGGCAAAGAGAATAGACGTAGCCAACACATTATTTTCGGTTGTTGGTTTCCAAAGCTGGAGGTTTAGGAGAATTTGGGGGAATTTGCAGAGTTGTTAAAAAGGAGTGGGATGCATGGGAATAACCAGCTCGTTATTGAAAGAGAGGAGGAAAGAAAGGATTTCCCCTGGATTGAAAAAAGATTCCACTGTTACAGAAAGGAAGCTATGTGAAGACTTTAGCTAAGTGGTTCTGTCTCTGAATCCCTTGTGAGATGGCGGTCAAGATGTCAGTTAGCACTGCAATCATGATAGCTTGACTGAGGGGGAAGATATGCTTCTATGTTCCCTGCTTATGGTGGTGGCAAGACTGGAGAAGGATCACAGGGTACATTTTGGCAGATAGAACTAAGAGCAATTTTGAGGCAAGATGCCTGTATTCCAGGTGAGGGCTCCTGGGCCTAATGGGAATGTGTGGGCAGGGACAGCAAATGTTCTAGCAGAAATGGTTAAATTGATATCCCAATAATTAGAGAATATAACCCCATTGTTTGACAATGTTTACCCCTTAGTAACCTTCGGATGATCTTGAGGGGAATCCTGAAAACAAGTGTGGCTAATTTTACCACTAGCTCTAGTTTTTCATCATCAAAATCATTTATGAAGATTTCATTTTGTCTGTGATACTCCCAAAGACACTGCTAAAGGTAACTTCTTGGTTCTGAAATGTCTATAAACTGGCAGCTTTGGTTGTACTCTTTATAGAGAAGGTCTGGGAGACAGCCAGGCTCGTTGACACCCATATATATTGAGCATCTTATTCACAAGAATTAGGACAAATGGGCTGCTTCTTCAAACAATTTTAGGAAAACTTTGCATGTTTAAATGCAGCTGTCTGTCCACTGTTGTTACATGATCCCAGCTTCTCATTACATCATTGATTATCTTTGTTTAAAAAGTCTTCTTGCATCCATATAGGGGGCAAATGACAAATAACAATAAAGTATTTTTCAATTAGTTTGAAATGTAAATTCACTATTGATTCAGATTTTATGGTTGATGGAAAACTCTTATAGCTTTACAGGCTTTTAAAAAACATAGTTTGCCTAACCTATCTGTTTTCAGTTTCTTCAGTGGTTTTTCAGATTTCTCTGCAGAATTCTCTAGTTTTATCTGAAGATGCTGAGTGCTAACTTTAAAAAAGAAAGGGATGGTCATTCATTCATTTATAAATGAATATTTATTGAGACTATCCTGTGTGTCAGATGCTCTTATAGGAATCTAGGATACATCGTGAACAAAGTAGGCCAGGTCCATGCTCCTTGGAACTTACATTGTTATGAGGTGGATAGACAATATACAATGGGGTTAAATCATATAATGCATGTAAAGCACTCACCACATGGCGTGGCACATAATAAGTGCTAAATAAATTACTGTTATTATTATTATGTTGTTATTAGATGGGTGCAGTTGGACTCTGTTGCCTTTGGGGTCAGGCTCCCTGTCATTGCTGTACTTTTAGATAAGGTCACTTATCTCATCAGCCTCAGATACTGTCTTGGTATCTGGCATCAGGAGAATCTGTTTTGGAGGAAGTTCTGACCTGTCTATGTGCCCTGAGTCTAAACTGAAGCAGATATTGCCAGTAATCACTTCCCATTGCCCTGCAGCTACATTTCCATCATTTAGAATGCATCATTAAAATTTTTTTCTTCACTGTTTCCCTTCATCATTAGTGTGATATGTCAAAACAAGATGCAGCATGTCAATCATTTCTTGGAGGAATTCAATAGCAATTTTGTGAGTAATGAAAATGATTACCAGGTTGATAACAAGTGTACTGTTGACAATCTGATATGACAGTTGTCTTACATGTACAAGTGTTAAATGAAGCTGAAAAGAAAACTGGGATTCCAGTATAAGTAACAATGGAGGGCTGAAGTTTGCTCATAAAACTGTGACATATGATCAAATATTTCTCATCTGGGTAAATATTTAAGGATCTAGATGGGAAAATATTAACTAAGACTTTCTAGAACATATACTAGAACATCCAGCCTAATCTCTTAGCCGTGGATATTAATATCAATAATAAGATACCCGGTTTGGCTTATCTGATATCTCAACTTTCATTCTGTTTTACTTTTAAATTTATTAATTTAATAGTCTATTCAGTCATTAAGACCCTTAAATTTAAAAACAAAATTTTTATATAGTCAGTGAGGAACATTTAAGCTATTTTTATCTATTATTGTCATCATTTAATAAAAGAAAGATCATTCTAAATAAATACCAAAAGGCAGGAAGGGCATAATCTCAGAATAAAGGATAGTTCTACAAAAGAATAAACTTAATTTTATAAAAAAAAACTCTCCACACTTTTTTCTCATTTTCTAGGCACCCTGGGACAAGCTTTTACAGACTGGTACTAGCCAAATATTATGCCTTAGTGATTTTATGTAAACTTATTGTGCCTTCCTAGCATGCTTTGTGAGGGCCAATACCACAGCAAATTCTTCTCATTCTCCCTGTCAGTGCCCACTTGAACTGGACTCAGAGAAAAGACTCAATGAAATTGTAATAGATTACATTTCACTACAGGAACATTCTACTAATGACAACTGTGTGAATTGGAAAGAATCACTTGTGTGTCAATAAGTTGTATGTCATTAGAGATCTTCAAGCAGAGATTAAGTGGCTTGCCAGGAAGGACTGAAAGGGCATTTTTCTTAATCTGGATCTTAATCTAGAAAACAGACCTCAAGTAAAGGGTTAAAGTGTTAATGCTTTGAGATGTCAAACTAGGGCAGAGAGTGAGGGTGAGGAAAAAGACAAGTGAGGCAAGGAGGGCTGTGAAGCAATGAGAAATCAGGTAAAAGTTCAAAACAGACTTCAAAAAGACACAGTAGGGTGCTTACTAGTGAGTCTTCTTTTGTGTGAGAAAATTTTAAGATAGGCTTTAAAGAGAAATTTTGCCTAGATTAGTTTGTGGGGACAAAAAAATAGAGGAATTATAGGTCAAAATTTGCTCTATAGGTTAACTCCCCTGCACCTCTAGGTTTTATCATGCAACATCTCTAAAAGCTGGTCAGTGTCAGATCCCATGCCTTGTGTGTGAGGTTTCTCTAAATCTGGAAGTGGTGGAGTCAGTAACTCCATGTGTGGGGTTGGTCAGCCATGTTGCTTTGAGGTGGCCAAATGTGGGAAGCAGCTACTCCTGAGCATGTGGCTTGTTGGTCTCGGGTGGAAGAATCCCGTGGTCATAAGCAGTGATGGCTGAAGCAGATCAAGTAGCTCAGTGTCTAAGAAACAGGTGTCTCCAAGGGAACTTGGGAAGTTATACAAATTTGTGTCTGATGTAGTTTACACATATAGAGGGTTGAACTAGACCAATGTTTTCCAATGTCTATTACAAGTGCCACTTGTTTCATACATGATAATTTTAGGTAGATTGTGAATGGATAAATCTTAAATGTTAAGTGTTTGCTTTAATGTGTACCTTAACATATCATATATTATATTCGAAAAAAAAATGTATGTTTTCTCTTGAATATAAACTTTTAAAAACAAAAAATCGGGTCAATTTAAGGTAAAATATTGAGTAAATCAGAATGTTTATTATATGCAGATGTGACAAAACTTGCTATAGAATAATAAAAGTTTAGAAATACCAGACCAGATGATTCTTCCAACTTCAGTGTCCATGATTTGATGAATGCCTATACAACTTTGCCCTAGTGGTAATAAGAGCTACAAAGATATTGAAAATACCAGGGTCCTGTTCACCAGTGTGTGAATTGCTTTGGCTTGTATTTGATTTTAGAACCCAATACTTTTTCTCAATAAGCTCTGCTAGCTTCCCAGCTTGGTTTTATAGTGTCCCATTTTCTTCTTTCATTAAATATTTATTTTCTTCAGTCCCTTAAAGTGGGGAAAAGAAAGTAAGCTTAATAGTCATTTGTAGTGGTACTTATTTCGGCTCTCCATGCTGAAGCATTACCACTAACCGAGATAATTCATCTTCATCCTTCATTAGAGTGTGTTATTCACTGAAGTAGTTTATGGCCAAATAGACTTGCTGGCCTTGCAGATTCTGTTTGGGGCGGTACTGAATCAAATATGTTCTTGATGTCTAGATAAATCATGCCTTAGATTTTCTTGGTTGAATTTGTGCTAATTTCCAACCAGCAAAAGAGATGAGACCTTACTAAAAAAACATGTTAGTATTTAGACACTCTGATTCAGATGGTTTCTCATTAAATACATCTTGCATTAAAGACAATCTTAAATGAATAATTAAAAGCTTTTACTCTTCTCAACAAAACTAAAAGCCAAAACATATGAAAAGATGAGGGCATATCTTTGATGACTGCAATTTAAAAATTCTTATAGGAATGTAAAATGGGGACAGAAAAGCACTGCCAATATGTAAACTATTAAAAATAAAAAAAGAACTGGATCTAGGACTTTTTTGTCAAGCTGTACCCTCCCTACAGACTTCAGCAGCACTTTTGATAACATTCTAAAAATGATTTCAGGGATCTTGTCCCAGTTTCTTTGCAGGTGATTTTCATTCATTCCTTAATGAAATTTTGACAGTGTGTTCTCTTGATGACAATGCTGTAAGTATTGACAAGATGTAAGTATTGTAAGATGACAATAATAACAGCTATTATTTATTAAAACACCCAAATACTAGATGTCAGTGGTACACACATTATATGTATTACTTTATTATACTAATACTAAATACTAATACCATATTTCCATTTGAGAAAGAGGAAAATAGGACTAATTAACTTGTCTAAGATGACACAGTTGCGACTTGAATTTTGTCTGTTTGAAAACCTGTACTCTTTTTTGTTTCAAATTTTTTAATGTTTATTTATTTTTGAGACAGAGAGAGACAGAGCACAAATAGGGGAGGGGGAGAGAGAGAGGGAGACACAGAATCTGAAGCAGGCTCCAGGCTCCAAGCTGTCAGCACAGCCTGACGTGGAGCTTGAACTCAGAGACCGTGAGATCATGATCTGAGCTGAAGTCGGATGCTTAACTGACTGAACCACCCAGGCACCCCTGAAAACCTGTACTTCTCACCAGTATGCTGTTCCTACAAAGACTATAGCCAGAGAAAGCATGAGTTGAATGGATCAACCTGAGATGTATCACTCTGGTCATTGCCTAAAATAAGCAAGAGATTGGAAAAGTGAGTAAGAAATAAATAAAATTATGAAAAAAATGGATGTTGCCAATCCAGAATGATTGTCCCTTTGAAAGATGACTTGAATGAGAATTCTGTGGTTTGGATAGCTTTTCTCTTTCTCCTCATATTAGTCTTCTTGGATTGGAATGAATAGTTAAGGAATCACTAACAGCTCACTCATAGTTTCACACTTTCTGTTTTAAATAATCAAATATGTCATGATGGATGAAATGTTAGGAAGATATAGCCTTGAAGAAACTCTGGATTCAGAAATTAAAGATGGACCCTATTTTTCTCCTCTTTGCTCAGGAATGTATAAATAAATTGAGCTACTAAGATTTTGTGAGAATGAATGGAGATTATTCAATTTTGACAAAAGACATAAGATCAGAGTCCCAGGAAGGAGAAATGGAAAAAACAGTTACTTTATGAATGACTAAGAAAAGACAGTAATATTAATAGACCCAAATTAAGACGCTGATATTTCAGATGCTTAGCAGTAATAATGGGAAGGGTCAATGGCAGTAATTGACCTTGTAGGCTGGAACTGGAGACTCTTAGGTGTTCTGGGGAAAGTAAATTGGAAAATGAAAGATGGGGATATATAACTATAACTCTGTTTTTATATTTTGGATTTAGCTGGCTTACCTGAAGCTCTAATTGCAGTAGCTTGTGAATGGGAAGACAAATAATAAATAATAATGTCCAAATTTTGACACTGGAATTCCTCCATCTGAGAAGGTGGCTCTATTATCGAGTCAGAAGAAACGTGGTTATAGAAATCAGGGGGAGTTGTGGGATTAGTCTGATGCTCAAGAAGGCCACGTTCTTCTAGGAAAGTCATGGGCTTAATTTGGGCACTATAGCTGGGACTTCACTGCATGTGTCTTCTGAAGGTTGAATGTAAGGATATAGAGGAAGCCTCATGGGTTCTGGTAATAGGATGACAGAAAGTTTATTTTTTCAGTACTATGTTATAGGTAATCAATAGGTTTGGGTATACTAAATGCACTGTTTCTCAAAGTATTGTCCTTGGCCAACTGTACCTGAATCTTCTGCGGTGTTTATTAAAATTGTAGATTTCTTGATCCTAGTTTTGGAGGTTTGGGCAGAAATTTGCAGGTATAAGAGTTTCTTAGGTCAGATTCTCCAACAAACAGACTCTGAGACAAAATTTTGGGTTTGAAATTTTATTGGGGATTGCTTTCAGATATAGCACTTGTAAGGGAGTGAGGGCAGCAGAATTGGATATAGCAGCAGAAACCTCAGGCAACTCTACAGAAAAGTATGGAGCTAGGGCCCTTTAGATTTGCAAGGAACTGAGGCAAAGGGAGCAGGTCTTTGTATTTTTGCATTGAACAATTATTGAATATGGGCTGGGGAGGGAGTGCAACGTTGGGAGAAACAGTTTCCTTTAGCAAAGAACAGTTGTAATCATCCACATCAGTAGCCAATATTCCTGGTTTCTGGAGGCATGAATGTCTCAGTCCACAGCAACCACTATAGTCTATCATTTGCACTAGGCAAATATGTATGGGTCATCTACTAAGTTCATCCCATTTGGTAAAACTTCCCCCAGGGTTCTGGTTTGTCTTTTTTTTCTGGGAAAATTTATAAGAGGAAGGTTAGTGAGATGAATTATAGCCTCACCTACTGAAAATACCCTTGAGACTGCAACAAATACACATTATCTCCTTCCTCAACCTTCTATTCTAGATTCCCATCACCTTGGCTAACATCTCTATCAGGCTAGGGGGATTACTTAGTGGTGTGACTTAGATTGTCATTGCTGAGGAGTCTGAGTCTCTGGTCACTATATTCTTCTCAGGCTGTGATTGCTGCACTTGTACATTTACTAGCAAAATTAGGAAAGAAGTACCAGTAGAGGCCGTGATGGATCACCTAGCCGCCAAATAATTTTTCCCTGACCCAACTGTGTAATAGCAGTTCTACCTTGTGCCGAGGGTCAGGGGCAATTATAGTTGCAGCTGTATCTTCAAAAAGTCCTTCTTCTATCTCATGCTGAAAGCTATTGAGTAGTGTGACAAGTGAAAGAACCAGTAGGCTGCATCATCATGTGCCCATTGCTACAGATCTTTGCTGTAAAGTGGGTCCCTTGGTCTGAGACAATATTTTGCAGTGAAATGTGTTGTTGGCTCTAATACTCTGTAACCCTGAAGACAGTGATGCTGAGTGAGGTCCTGCTAGCAGGATAGGCAAACTCACACTTGGAAGAAAGGGTTCAATATAATCAACTTGCCATCAAGTGGACAGCTGATCTCTGTAGGGTATTGTGTTGTATCAGGGCTCTGTATTGTATTGGTACTGTATCTGCGTTGAATTGGTTTCTGCTTTTCAAAGGTTGGACATTCAGCAGTGGCTATAGCTAGATCAGCCTTAGGGGAAGGGAAATTGTGCTGCTGGGCTCACAGTTTCCATCCCTTTAACAATGACAGTGGGGTGACTGATGATAGAATCTGACTGATGTTAACTGGTTGAGTCATTTGGTATATTTGATTATTGTTTTTTTTAAGGTGGTTGCTCTTCAGGAGGAATTACAATGCAATACAATGATTATCATATTTTTGTGTCCACTCTTCTAGGTTCTTCCATAAGCTCTTTCCTACACCTCATATCTCTGATCCTCAAATCTTTCTCCTTTGAGCCCTGACCAACCAGTAAGGCCATTCACCACTGCCCATGAGTTCATGTACATTCTTACTTTGGTCACTTGTATTCCAACAAAGTGGTTGACTAGATACATACCCACATCTCTTCCCATTGAGAGGATTTTCCTCACTGCTATCTTTCAAGCCACCTCTCAGTGGGGCTATAATGCAGCAACCATCTACCTTCAGTTTGCTTACACATACTGAGAAGACCTAGATCAGTTTTTTCCTTCATCACCTGGTAATAAAGGCACCTTTTCCACCCCCCCCCCATTGTCATTAGTATGAGCTGTTAGAGAGGCACAAATAGAATAGTGGTGGATGACATGGAAGTCTGGACCACCGCTTGTGTACTTACTTCCACCTTCTGGCCTTACCCATGCTCAGTATGCTGTCTAGATTTATTGTTTCTTCATATGATATATTGTTATTGTGTCTACTTATGACTTGGTATATCTGACTGTATGCAACTTATGATGGGCAGCTCTAGTTCCATGGCCTTTTGATCTTCCAAGATCAGAGATTACATTTTCCCTAGAGTTCAGCAACCGGCAAGATGTTTTAAAAGATGTATAGTTCTTTTCTGAAGATGACATGGCTTGCACCAGATCCCTAGAAGATTTATATTGTGATTGTCCTATTGGAGATTGCCATAAGCTTCACGAAGCATCTTTTCCCACTATAGATGCCTCTTGTCCTATAGGATCTGTCAGAAATTGTGGCCAGAGTAGCAGAACTGTTTGTATGATACCCTGGACTTGATGCAGAGCTGTTTCTTGCTCTGAGCCAAATTCAAAGCTATATGCCTCTGTAGTACTTGGAAAATGGATTAAGACAGTATTTTAAAGTGTGAAATATGCTGTACCTAGAACATTCAAAGGCCTGCCAGATGATTGTGTTTCCTACCTGGTGATGAAAGTTCTGAGGTGTAATAATTTTTCATTTATTCTTTTTTTCAAAGTTTATTTATTTATTTTTGAGAGAGTTAGAACAAGAGAGGGAGAGAGAATCCCAAGCAGGCTCTGTGCTGTCAGCACAAAGTCCAATACAAGGTTGGAACTCACAAACCATGAGATCATGAACTAAGCCAAAATCAAGTCAACATTTAACTGACTGAGCTACCCAGGTGCCCAGTTTTTCGTTTATTCTTGAGGCAATGTGTCAGCATGCCCCAGAACACTGAAATTTCCCCATCCCCCAAATGTCAAAGATGTGGACCCCTAAATCTTCATAGAGTTTATCTTTCTTATCCTGGAGTGCATGATTCTTACCAGTACCTCTATTATATTTGCCTCTTCTTGCTCATCTGGTCTGATGACCATGAGCTCCTGAACATAATGTACCAATTAAATATTTTGTGGAATGTTCAAATGATGCAGGAGTCTTTGAACTATATCATGGCAGAGACTAAGAGAGTTAACATGACCTTTGGGCACCACTGTAAATGCATTTTGTTGTTCATCTCATGAGTATGCAGAGTGCTTCTGATCCTTCCTTTGAATTTTTTTTTAACGTTTATTTATTTTTGAGACAGAGAGAGACAGAGCATGAATGGGGGAGGGTCACAGAGAGAAGGAGCCACAGAATCTGAAACAGGCTCCAGGCTCTGAGCTGTCAGCACAGAGCCCGATGCGGGGCTCGAACCCACGGACCGTGAGATCGTGACCTGAGCCGAAGTCGGACGCTTAACCGACTGAGCCACCCAGGCGCCCCCCTGATCCTTCTTTTGGATAGGAATGGAAAATATAGCATTGGCCAGATCAAGGGCAACATACAATGCCCATGAGGCTATGCAGATCTGCTGAAGCAGAAATACCTCATTTGGCAAACCAGCTCAGTTGAAACTACCACTTTTTGAGTTTGCATTAGCTTATTGCCATTTTCTAGCAATATCCAAGGATATAACCTTGAGTCAGCCAACTGACTCCTGGAGAGAGACTCAGCTGTGAATTATCAACAGCCCATACTGCTAGCAGCTGGGAGAATGAGTGCATCTATCCAGTAGGTGGAATCTGGGCAACATACCACAGCATAGGGTACAGACAGACTTTTTTATGATTTTTATACCTAATAATGGCCCTTTGTTCAGGGGGGGCCCTCTACATTTTTCAGCTGTGAATTTAAAATCATTTTCCTGGGGCACCTGGGTGGCTCAGTAGGTTAAGCATCTGACTTCTGCTCAGGTCATGATCTTGCAGTTCATGGGTTTGAGCTCCACCTTGGACTCTGTGCTGACAGCTCAGAGCCTGGAGCCTGTGTCAGATTCTGTGTTTCCCCCTCTCTCTGCCCCTCCCCTGATCGCTCTCTGTCTCTCTCAAAAATAAACACTAAAAAAAATTTAAAATATTTTTCCTTAGTATCATTGGAAAATGTCCAGTTTTGATTTATATTCCCCTTTCGGTTTATTTTAGCAAACTGTTTCTGTCTTCATGTTTTTTGAAAAGTTTTTTTTTAAACAAAAACTATTTTCTTTATTTCAAATTTCAGTCATAGTTTTGTTCAGTAAATTATCTAGAGGTTAAAAGTGATCACAATTGAAATAGAAACATTAATATTTTCTATTTTCAAAAGAGATATAGTGATTCTCACCTTAACACACACACACACACACACACACACACACACTATATACACTACCCACATTCCTCCCCACATACCATATATACAGACATATCTCGCATTCCACACATTCCCACAAACACATTTAGATAGGAATGCTTCATGTGCCATCTCACTATATTTACATTTTGTTGTTTCTGCAAAACATGCATAGTTTGGATAAAATAAAATGAGAGGTTTTTAAAATGCTTTTTCTGATTGTGGATAGCTAGCTATTATTGTATGTAATGTTGCAGATTTAGATCTTATCACTAAGTTCTTATGGAAGGGGCAATTCTGCATAGCTTAGTGGTTATTATCATGCACATTAGACCTAGATTTCTTGGGTTATGGTTGCTTTTTTTCTTTTCCACTGAAAATGGCTTTTTATGGGCAAGGAAGAAAGAAAAGGAAGAAAGAAAAAAAAAGCAAAAGACATTATTTTAGAATTAAATTTGAGTCATCTCTAATTTAAATATTAAAATATCAACTATAAACTTCGTAACTTGTTATTAGTAACACATTAATTGTGATATAGAACACACGCCTGATTATGACATATCAAAGTGAGGAAACAACACAGTTGAAAACCATTGCCTTAGTGCAAACTTTCCAAATTTGGCTGTGCATTAGAAACATTTGGAATGCTTAAATAGTTCAGATTCAATACCTCTCCTTTCCCATGAGATCAAGATATAGAATAGTTTTTTCACGCCCAAATTTTCCCATGTCTTTTTATAGTCAACTCCTCCCTACATACCCAACTTCTGGCAACCACTGATTTATCGTCTGTCCTTATAGTTTTGCCTCTTCCAGAATGTCATATAAAAGAAATAATAAATACATAGCCTGGTTTCTTTCACTTAACATAATGCATTTGTGATTTATCCATTTTGTTGCATGTATTAGTAGTTCATTCTTTTTTACTGCTGTGTTATATTCTATTCATCAGTTGAAGGACTGTTTCCAGTTTTAGGTGTTCATGAGTAAAGGTGCTATAAGCATTTGTATATGGGAATTTGTGTGAACATAAATTTTTATTTAGTTGGGTAAATACTTAGGGATGGAACTAGTGGGTCTAAATGTAGACTTAACTTTATAAAAATATGCCCAACTATTTTCCGAAATGGCTGTACCATTTTTCACCCTTCCTTTGGTGCCAACAATGCATAAGAGTTTTAATTGTCCTGCATCCTTGCCGTCACTTGGTAGTGTCTCTATTTAGATTTTTTCAATTCTAATAGGTGTGTAGTGGCATCTAACTATGGTTTTAATTTGTATTTTTCCTGAAGTTAATGTTTTAACGTACAGTTATGTTTCAGAATCTAACTCTGAATCTCTATTCTGTCACTTTCTAGTTAAGTCATCTTCAATAGGTTATCCAACCTCTCAAAACATCAGTTTTCTCAAATAGACAAAAAAATTCTCTATTTTGCAGGAGTGACATGTATGTAGTTAAATGCAAGAATTACATAAAGGAGTTTACAATGTCTGGTATATAGTAGATACTCAATAAATGTGGGTGTTCATTAATTTTCTCAACTGATTCTGTTCTCAAAATTCCATCTTTTAAAAACCACACCTTCAGACACTGTAAAATACACCTGGACCCAGGTATACCCAAGCAGCCATTTGGTCATATCCTAATAAGTGTTTCAGGCCCTACATACATAGGTACATGTTGCCCAATAGACTCCCAAAGTCTCAAGCTTAAGAAAAGGCACTTGCAGCCAATTTGAGTGAGTTTGTGTTTTACCTGAAGCATTGTATGTTCTCTGTTCTTGTCTTGCTAGACAATGAAAGATGCATTAACAGTACCAATTACAAAGTGTGAATTTGATTTATAGCTCTTTGTTACTTTTTCTGTTAGTTACCAAGCAATGGGAAAAATCCACACACAGCAATCTAAAGACAATTTAGGCTGAAATGGTTCTTTGCAATTTAGGCATTTAATTAGGGTTTTAAGACTTAATTAAAAAGTTAAATCATTTGTCTTTATTTCTGAAACAATGCTATTGTAGATGGTTCAATTATGTAAAATAAAACATAATAAGATATGTATTTCCTTGTCTGAAGTTATAGCATCATTCACATATAACAGAACAGGTCCATAAAATGTATTTGAAAGTATAGAACAAAATAGAAATACGGAACCATTAAATAGGTATTGAAGGTAACTTCTGGTCTGTGGAGTTGTTTTTCTCTCCCTTGTTTCATGGTCCTTGCAACATATGAATTTTTCCTTCAAAAATGTAAATGATGAGAAAAAAAGATTTTAAGTGTGTTAGCTACAATTCCATCCAAAATGCACAAAGAAAAATAGAATGCATCTTCTCAATCTTCAGTTATTTTGCACTAAGGAAGAAACTGCTTACAATCAGAAACATCTTTCAGGGACATAAATGCACTTTCTAATCTAGAAAAAAAGTTTATTTATTTATTTTGAGACAGAGAGAGCACAAGGGGGGAGAGGCAGAGATAGAGAGGGAGAGAGAGAATTCCAAGCAGGCTCCAAGCTCAGTGTGGAGCTCGATGTGGTGCTCGATCTCATGACCATGAGATCATGACCTGAGCTGAAATCAAGAGTTATACGGTCAACTGGCTGAGCCACCCCGGTACCCTATATTTTCTAATTTTTAAGAAACTGAACTGTAACTAGGCTTCCCACTAACCTAGGTCCTGGGCCTTTCAATTTCTGTAGATTCTTGGTTCATCTCTCCCTGTTTCACATGCTCTAAGGTTTTGATCTAGATCTTTCTAGATTTTGTGGAGTGCCTGTTGCCTCACTGTCTTCCAAGTCATCCTGAAAAGGAACCTCAGAACTGTAATTAATTCTTTCCTTTTCTTTGTACTAAGTGGCAAGTGGCAAGACTTTGGAGTCAGTTTTAGGTTCACATGTGTGTTCTAATTGTCCTACTTATCCTTATAACAAGTGCTTTATTAAGAGATCAAGTTGGAGGGATAAATCCAATATCAGTGGTCTCAAATGGCCAAACAAAGGTAAAAACTTTAATTTTCAAGTAGAATTAATTGTATGGTCACCAAAGTACAGATTCCCTTACCACTCTGAATTCTTTGAGGATGTAATCTTGTTTACTTTCTATATTGGTATCTGTGTACCTAGTGTCTCCAGTATCCTAGTATCTCCAATGCCCTGCACTCTGCCAAATAAATCTTTCCTAGTGAAAGTAGTAAGTATTCATTGGGGAGTTTAAAAAAATTTTTTTAACATTTATTTATTATTGAGAGACAGAGAGAGAGAGCGCATAGGCATGGGAGGGGCAGAGCGAGAAGGAGACACAGAATCCAAAGCAGACTCCAGGTTCTGAGCTGTCAGCACAGAGCCCAGTGTGGGTCTCGAAACCACAAACTGCGAGATCATGAGCCGAGCCGAAGTCAGATGCTTAACCGACTGAGCCACCCAGGGGCCCCTCATTGGGGAGTTTTTAAATAAAGGGGTGGCATGGTCAGATGTATACTGGGAAATTAATCTGTTGGTTGTATTTAGGTTAGGGGGGTGGGAAGTAACTGAAGTTGGAAGTTAGAGGAACCAGAGAAAGAGTGGAGAAATGGGAATACATGATCTTATTAGAGGAGTTTGACTTTGAATGGATGAAGAAAATGTAATGTTGCTGTCATTGTTGTGTTGCTGGTGGTAGTAGAACTTTTATAAGATAGAGGAGATTCATATATGTTTGAAACCAGTGGGAAATTGCTTAAATACATATAAGAGTGAGGTTGAAGATGGAGAAGAGAATGGGGAAAAAGTGTAAGTGAGTTTCTGAAGGAGTCTTGAAAGTAAATAGGCATGTGTTCTGTGAAAAGGAGAAAGTGTAAGTTAAGTTAGAAAAAATGTTGAGGGGTGTGTGTGTGTGTGTGTGTGTGCGTAGACTGGGGGGAGCTGTTGGAAGTTGAGATAATTGGTGTCAAATGGCCTAGATCAGTGGCTGCACATTAGAATCATTTGGGGAGTTTTAAAAAATACTGATATGTAGATTCCATGTTAGGCCAATTAAATTATAGCCTCTAAGGGGTAGAACCCAGACCCCAGTATTTTTAAACACTCCCAAGGTGAGTCGAATGTGCAGCCACAGTTGAAAGCTGCTGGCCTATATTTTCTTAGTAACATGGCAACAATGCTTCCTGCTGTGAGCAAGGGATGTAGTGTAAGAATAAGACACAGCTTGGGAGAAGGATAATTTAAGTGACTGGGAAAACTTAAAGGGAGGTCAATAAACTATACTGAAAATGTTTTGAGGAGTCAGAAGGCCTAAATTTCATTAAGTGGTTGAAGTGGTTTGATCCAACCAGTGTGGCATTGTGATGTTCTGTTGAAATGCTTCACAGCTAAGTAGGAAAAATTACTATTAGGGTCATTCTGGTTAGAGAATTGTTAATAGCTCCCAAATCATGCTTGGCATAAGAATAACTTGAGAATATTTTTAAAAGTCCAAATTCCAGGACCTTACCCCTCAGTGAGCTTCTTTCAGTGGATCAGAAGATCTGGACTGGAACAGGCAATCTTCATTGTTAAGCAGCACCCCTGGTAACTGTGGCATACAGGGCAACTGGAGCTGGGAACAACTGAAATAGAGGGTAGACAGAATGTTAAGGAAGAGGAGGGGGAAACTGCAATTATTGTGCATGCATGCCTGAAATAATAGTCCCTGATATTTAGCTGGGTGGGGAGGCAAGCAGAGTCAGAAAAGCATAGAAAAATAACGATCTGTGGAAGAGGTAAAGAGGTAAGTCACAGTAGGACATGCAATGGATTAAATGCTGTGTACCCACAAAATTCATATGTTGAAATCTTAACGCCAGTGTGATGGTGTTAGAAGGTGGAGCCTTTGCAAGGCAATGAGGTCATGAGAATGAAGCCCTTACGAGTGGGATTTGTGCCCTTATAAATAAAAACGCCCCAAAGAATTCCTTTCTCATCTTCCCCCTATCTGAGGGTCTAATGAGAAGTCAGTAGTTTGCAACCTGGGAGGGAGCTCTTATCAGAATTTAACCATACTGGCACACTCTGATCTCAAACTTCCAGCCTCCAGAACTGTAAGAAATAAATTTCTGTTTTTTATAAGCCACTCAGTATTTTGCTATAGCAGCCCAAACTGACTAAGACAGGCACAGAAGAGGATTTCTGGCAGCAGATAAAGTGAAAGGGAGGATCTAGAGACAATGAGGTATTCCTGCAAAAACAGTGTCTTGAGACTGTTGCCAGAAAAATTCCAAAGTGTCTAATATTGGATTTTATCTTATATCTCAAACCTTTCTCTCCTGCCTGAGATAGAAAAAAAATAGCCCAAGAAAACTGAGGAAAACACTGTATTAGTTTGCCAGGGCTATTGTAACAAATGCCAAATTGAGTGACTTGAGCAGCATACATTTATTTCTCATAGTTCCAGAGGCTGGGAAGCCCAAGATCAAAGTGCCACCCAGGTAGATTTCTAGTGAGACCTCTCCTCCTGGTTTGTAGATGGCTACCTTCTCTCTGTGTCTTCACTGGGTTGGGGCAAGGGTGGAGGCAGGAGAGAGCGAGGGTATTCTCTGGGTCTCTTTCTATAAAGACACTAATCCTATCACTTTAGGGATTCTCCCTTATGGCCCTGTTTAACCTTAATTACTTCCTCGGAGGCCCCATACACAAATATAGCCACTTTGCAAGTTAGGGTTTCAATATATGAATTTTGAGAGGACACAAATATTTAGTCCATAACATAAGGGGGAATAATTCAGTCTATAACAGGCACCAAAGCTGGGCATATAATGCCTAAACTCTCTGCTGAAAGAAAAGAAAAAATACAAATCAAGGCTGTTTAGAAATCAAGGCAAATTTTCTAATAGTCTCACAGTTCAAGACTAGGTTAGAGATGGTGGGCATATGTGGAACAAAGATCACCAAGCATTTCTACCATGATTTCTAGTTCTTGACCTGGGATATTATGTCCTTCTATATCAGGGACTGCTGTTGGTGTGCACTGCCTCCTAACTGCATTAGGGGTGATGGACCTAGATTGATAACACAAACCAATTTCCTTTTTGAACATGCATGGGAAAACAAGTTTGGGTCACTAGCATCGTAATATTTAGAATCCAAATGGAATTTTTATAGAGAAATTACAACTTATGTTGTTATTGATTGAATATTCTTTAAAAAAATGTTTATTTATTTATTTTGAGAAAGAGAGAGACAGACAGACAGAGAGAGAGAGCTCATGTGTGCAAGAGCAAGAGGGGGCAGAGAGAAAGAGAGAGAATCATAAGAGGGCTCATTTCTGTCTGCGCAGAGCCTGACATGAGGTCCAAACTCACAAACCCTGACATCATGACCTGAGCCAAAATCAAGAGTCAAACACTTAACCCACTGAGCCACCCAGGTTCCCTTATTGATTGGATATTTTTATCAAAAAGGAAGGGAAATAGATTTTAGGGATCTGAGCTATTGATGTTATTTTAGTGACTTGAATCAGATATTAGTTAGTCTCCTGCTTGTTTCCTGAATGTTGGAGAAGAAGAATAGTCTCAATATTACTACTCATACTTTAGCTTAGAAACTTCTGAAACCACAGCCATGTATAAATTTGATGTAGGCCCAGAGGTGCCATGGTTTTATCTTAAAAGCTTCTTTTAAAAAACAGAAAGCTCTATTGAGGTATAATCTGAATGCTATAAAAATTCACTCATTCCAAGTGTACAATTCAATTATTTTGAATTAGTAATTTTACTGAGTTGTTCAGCCATCATCATGATGCAGTTTTAAAATATTTCCATCACAGAAGCAGGCCAAACATGGTGGAGAAGTAGAGGGATCCATACTTTCCACATTTCTCAAAAAAGAAGTGCTGAAGCCAAAGGACTTTGAGCCCCAAGAGCCTGGGAGGAAAAGAGACTGAGTCTAAAAGGGAGACACCAGGGCATCCTTGACTGGCTATAGGTGGGTGATTATGAACTGGGGAAGATAAAATGGGCCACATAGGTATGGAGGGGAGGGATCCCCTTTTGCAGAGAGACAAAGGGAAGAGAAAGAGTGGCTGGGGAAGTGTAGGACTGTATCTAGACAAGAGATAAACCTCAGACTGGGACTGAGAGGGATCCCATTTCTAACTATGTGGCTTTCTATGGATTGGGGCCAGCTGCCCTGTTTGCACACCCAGGAAGGAGGGGAGCCAGCCCTGTGTTCAGTGGTATGTCGAGTGCATTCTGCAGTAGGAGAAAGTGGCCCCTTCCCTGGAGTGCTGTGAGACAGTACAAAGCCTGCCTGCATCTCCCACCCCTGGGCTCAGTGGCTAGGTCAACAGGGAAGTCCCCAGCAGGAAAAGGCAGTCCTCCCTGAAGTCCTGCAGCACAGACAAAGCCAGCCAGGACTACATATTGGGCCACACAGAGACATGCTTCCCTAGTGCCAGAGTGCATGGAGCAGGACTTTGAATCCTAGCCAAGTGCTGGGTCAAGGGAGTTAGTGGAGCAAGAAGGACTGCTCCATCTGCACCTGTGACACATTGAAGATGACTGGAATGGAGTCCACCGGGTCTGTGGAGAAGAGACCAGGGGATTCCATTCCCTCCCAACCCCCCCCACCAAGGCGGGGTCTCAGGAATCAGTCTCTGGGGGCCCATAGTGGAGGTGGGACCAGTTTACACCAAACCACACCACTGCTGGGTAACTGTGTATCTGCTAGAGCAGGATAGATTCTGTAGAACCAGATGGCTCCATCATCCAGACCAATGCTGCTACATAGCCTGGATAAATTACAGGACATCTCTTGTTATTTGTATATATTCTCCCTTCTTATCTCTTCCCTCCTCTAGGCTGGTTACTCTGGTTGTTGGTTTGTTTAAGCAGACATATTTAATTAATTTGCTTGATTCATGTTCTACACTTCCTTCTATACTTTCCTTTCTCTCTCTCTGGAATAATCAAGCCATATAGTGTCTCTCTCTGGGTAACTTTACCTTGTTTTTGTTTCCCCTGCTTCCTTCTTTATTTTCCTTTCTCTCTCTCTGGATTAAGCCATTTAGTCTCTCTGCCTGGTCAATGTTTCTTTTCTCTCTGTCCCCACGCTTGTCATTTCTCTCTTTGTAGGCGCTCTTCCATCAGCACTGCCTCAACCCTCTTCTTTACTTGTAGATGGTGCTTCTGTTTTTTGTTTTGTTTTTGCTTTTGGATTGCTTGTGTGTGTGTGTGTGTGTGTGTGTGTGTGTGTATCTTTGTTTGTTTTATTTGTGTGTTTGCATGTCTTTGTTTCCTGTTTGTTTGTCTGTTTTCCTTTCCAGGGCTACTTCAAGGAACAAATCAAAGCATGCCTCGTGGAGAGTCCAAAACATCACTACAAGTAGAGAAATAAAATAACCAAAGTTACAACAACAGAGAGCAAGGAACACTCTCCAAAAAACACATCCTGAAGAGCCAGACCCTGGACAGTGTATGATTCCCCCTTTAATATCACAGTACTCACAGGGACAGAGCACATGACAAGCTTTTAAAACTCATAAGGGACAGAAAACTAGCCAAAATGATGAAACGGAAGAATTCCCGTCAAAAGAAATTGCAGGGACAAAGGACAGCTAAAGAATTGATGAAAACAGATATAAGGAACATAACTGAAAAAGAATTTAGAATACTAGTTACAAGATTAATCACTGGGCTTGAAAAAGCCGTAGAAGACAGCAGAGAATCTATTACTGCAGAGATCAAGGAACTAAAAAATAGTCATGATGAATTAGAAAATGCTATAAATGAGGTGCAAAATAAGCTGGAGGTAGCCACAGTGTGGATTGAAGAGGCAGAGGGGGAGGATAGGTGAATTAGAAGATAAAATTATGGAAAAAGAGGAAGCTGAGAAAAAAAGAGATTAAAAATTCCAGGTTCAAGAGGGGAGAATTAGAGAAATAAGTAATGCAATCAAATGGAACAATATCTGTATCATAGGATTTCAAGAAGAAGAGGGAGAAAGGAGCTGAAGGTGCACTTGAACAAATCATAGCTGGGAATTTCCCCGATCTGTGGAAGGAAGCAGACATTGAAATCCAAGAGACAGAACTCCCTTCAGATGTAACTTGAATCGATCTTCTGCCCGACATATCACACTGAAACTGACAAAATACAAGGATTCTCAAGAGAGAATTCTCAAGGCAGTTAGGGATAAATGGGCCTTAACATACAAAGGTAGAAGCATAAGGGTAGTAGCAGACCTATCTACTGAAACTTAGGTCAGAAAGGAATGGCAAGAAATCTTTAATGTGGTGAACAGGAAAAATACGCAGCCAAGAATCCTTTATCCAGCAAGCCTGTCATTCAGAATAGAAAGAGAGATAAAGGTTTTCCCAAACAAAAACTGAAGGAATTCATCACCACTAAACCAGCCCTGCAAGAGCCTAAGGGGAACTCTGTGAGCGAAATGTTGCAAGGACCATAAAGTACCAGAGACATCACTAAAAGCATGAAACCTACAGATAACAAATTTACTCTAAACCCTTATCTTTCAGTAATAACACTGAATGTAAATGAACTAAATGCTCCAACCAAAAGACATAGGGTATCAGAGTGGATAAAAATACCCAATACCCATCTATTTGCTGTCTACAAGAGACTCATTTTAGACCTGAGGACACTTTCAGATTGAAAGTGAGGGCATGGAGAACTATCATGATACTACCAGTATCATGCTACTGGAAGTCAAAAGAAAACTGGAGTAGCCATGCTTAGACAAACAAGACTTTAAATTAAAGACTGTAACAAGATGTAAAGAAGGGCATTTTATAGTAATTACAGGGTCTATCCATCAGGAAGAGCTAACAATTATAAATTTCTATGCACTAAATTTGTGACCACCCAAATATTTAAAACCATTAATCACAAACATAAGCAGTGTTTTTGATAAGAATGTGGTAATTGCAGGGGACTTTAAAACTCCACTTACAGAAATGGATACATCATCTAGACACACGGTCAATAAAGAAACAAGGGCCCTGAAGGATACATTGGATCAGATGGACTTGACAGATATATTTAGAACTCTACATCCCGAAGCAACAGAATATACTTTCTTCTCGAGTGCATACAGAACATTCTCTAAAGTGTATCACATACTGGGTCACAAAACAGCCCTCAATAAATATAAGAGTTGAGATCATACCACGCACACTTTCAGATCATAATGCTATGAAACTTGAAAATAACCAAAGGAAAAAAACTGGAAAACCTCCAAAAGCATGGAGGTTAAAGAACATCTTACTAAAGAATGAATGGGTCGATCATGCAACTAGAGAAGAAATTAAAAGATATATGGAAACTAATGAAAAATAAAACACAAGAATCCAAACCCTTTGGGATGCAGCAAAGGCAGTCCTAAGAGGAAAATACATTGCAATCCAGGCCTATCTCAAGAAACAAGAAAAATCCCAAATACAAAATCGAACAGCACACCTAAAAGAACTAGAAGCAGAAAGCAAAGACAACCCCAACCCAAGCAGAAGAAGAGAAATAATAAAGATCAGAACATAAGTAAACAATACGGAATCCAAAAAAGAAAAAAAAAAAAACAACAAAACTGTAGAACAGATCAATGAAACCAAGGGTTGGTTTTTTGAAAAAATAAACAAAATTGATAAACCTCCAGCTAGGCTTCTCAAAAAGAAAAGCAAGAGGACCCAAATAGGTAAAATCACAAATGAAAATGTATTTATTACAGCCAACCCCTCAGAAATGCAAGCAATTATCAGAGAATACTATGGAAAATTATATGCCAATAAAATGAACATGAACCCCACATGAACCCCACCAACAAAATGACACATGAACCCCAATGTTTATAGCAGCACTATCAACAATAGCCAAAGTATAGAAGGAGCCCAAATGTCCATAGATGGATGAATGGATAAAGAAGATATATGCAATGAAGTATTACTCAGCAATCAAAAAGAATGAAATCTTGCCATTTGCAACTATGTGGATGGAACTAGAGGGTATTATGCTAAGTGAAATTAGTCAGAGAAAGACAAAAATCATATGACTTTACTCATATGAGCACTTTAAGACACAAAACAGATGAACTTAAGGGAAGGGAAACAAAAATAATATAAAAACAGGGAGGGGGATGAAACATAAGAGACCCTTAAATATGAATAACAAACAGAGGGTTACTGGAGGGGTTGTGGGAGGGGGGATGGGCTAAATGTGTTAGGGAAATTAAGGAATCTACTCGAGAAATCATTGTTGCACTATATGCTAATTTGGGTGCAAATTAAAAAATAAACTAAAAAACAAACAAACCAACCAACAAACAAACATTAAAAAATACAGCATCCTTTCTTGATGAAAACCCTCAATAAAGTTGGGATAGAGGGAACATAGTTAAAATCATAGAAGTGATTTATGAAAAGCCCACAGCTATTATCATTGTCAATGGGGAAAAACTGAGAGCTTTCCCCTTGAGATCAGGGACATGACAGAAATGTTCACTCTCACTGCTGTTGTTTAACATACTTTGGAATTTCTAGCATCAGAAATCAGACAACAAAAGGAAATCAAAGGCATCAAAATTGGCAAAGATGAAGGCAAGCTTTCAATTTTTGCAGATGGTATGATACTATACATGGAAAACCAGATAGACTCCACTAAAAGTCTACTAGAACTGATATATGAATTCAGCAAGGTTGCAGGATACAAAATTAATGTACAGAAATCAGTTGCATTCTTATAAACTAATAATGAAGCAACAGAAAAACAAATAAAGAAACTGATCCCATTCACAATTGTACCAAGGACCATAAAATACCTAGGAATGAACCTAACCAAAGATGCAAAAGATCTATGTGCCGAAAACTATAGAAAGCTTTGAATGAAATTGAAGAAGATACAAAGAAATGGAAAAACATTCCATGCTCATGGATTGGAAGAATAAATATTCTTAAAAGATCAATACTACCCAAAGCAATCTACACATTCAATACAATGTCAATCAAAATTACACCACCATTCTTCTCAAAGCTAGAACAAACAATCTTAAAATTTGTGTGGAACCACAAAAGACCCTGAATAGCCAAAGTAATATTGAAGAAGAAAACCAAAGTGGGAAGCATCACAATCCCAGACTTTAGCCTCTACTAAAAAGCTGTAATCATCAAGACAGTATGGTATTGGAACAAAAAACAGACACATAGACCAATGGAATTAAATAGAGAACCCAGAATTAGATGCACAAATGTATGGCCAACTAAACTTTGACAAAGCAGGAAAGAGTATCCAATGGGAAAAAGAGCATTTTAACAAATGGTGCTGCCTTTTTTAGAAAATGGTGCTGAGAGAATTGGACAGAAACCTACAGAAGAATAAAACCAGACCACTTTCTTACATCATACACAAAAATAAACTCAATATGGATGAAAGACCTGCATGTGAGACAGGAAACCATCAAAACCCTAGAGGAGAAAGCAGGAAAAAAACCTCTTTGACCTTAGCAGCAGCAATTCCTTACTCAACCATCTCCAAAGGCAAGGAAATTAAAAGCAAAAGTGAACTATTGGGATCTCATCAAGATAAAGAACTTCTGCACAGCAAAGGAAACAATCAACAAGACTAAAAGACAACTGACGGAATGGGAAAAGATATTTGCAAATGACACATCAGATAAGGGGGTAGTATCTAAAATGTATAAAGAACTCCCCAACTCCACACACGAAAAACAAATAACCCAGTGAAGAAATGGGCAGAAGACATGACTATACACTTTTCCAAAGAAGACATCCAGATGGCCAACAGACACATGAAAAGATGCTCAATGTCACTCATATCAGAGAAATACAAATCAAAACCACACTGAGATACCACCTCACACCAGTCAGAGTGGCTAAAATGAACAACTCAGGAGACTATAGATGCTGGCGAAGATGTAGAGAAACGGAAACCCTCTTGCACTGTTGGTGGGAATGCAAACTGGTGCAGCTGCTCTGGAAAACAGTGTGGAGGTTCCTCAAAAAATGGAAACTAGAACTACCTTATGACCCAGGAGTATCACCGCTAGGAATTTACCCAAGGGATACAGGAGTGCTGATGCAGAGGGACACATGTACCCCAAGGTTTATAGCAGTACTTTCAACAATAGCCAAATTATGGAAAAAGCCTAAATGTCCATCAACTGATGAGTGGATAAAGAACATGTGGTTTACATATACAATGGAATACTACTTAGCAATGAGAAAGAATGAAATCTGGCCATCTGCAGCAACATGGATGGAACTGGAGGGTAATATGCTAAGTGAAATAAGTCAGGCAGAGAAAGACAGATACTATATGCTTTCACTCATATGTGGATCTTGAGAAACTTAACAGAAGACGATGGGGGAGTGTAAGGGGGAAAAAAGTTACAGAGAGGGAGGGAAGCAAACCATAAGAGACTCGTAAGGACTGAGAACAAACTGAGGGTCGATGGGGATGGGGGAGAGGGGAAAGTGGGTGATGGGCATGGAGGAGAGCACTTGTTGGGATGAGCACTGGGTGTTGTATGGAAACCAATTTGACAGTAAATTATACTTAAAAAAAACATTTCCATCACTCCAATAAGATCCCTCCTCCCTTTAACAGTTAATCCCCGTTCCCACTCCAGCCCTATAGGTAGAAAGCTACCTATCTATCTATAGATTTACCCAAAGTCATATGCTATTGTTCGTTCTCAGCTCCTCTAGTTGCATGCTATAATAACTGAAGGCTAATTTACCCTAGAACTGTCTTATGGCCTGCCAAGATTGTCTCTTAAGCTTAGCTTGTGTCTTCTATTTCAAGAAAGACACTATAGAGGATACATGTAGTACAGATGTCCCTCCTGTATTGAGTCTAAACTGTGTTTTTCCATTGCAATTCTGACAGATTTGATGGGGGCAGGCCTGCCAGGCATCTTCTGCAATAAATTAAAACTCATCCTAAGGAAAAAGAGATTCTGTGACCAATACAGATTCGGTTTCTCACATTTGTTTCCTGCCTCAGTTTCCCCATATACCAATCTAAAATAACCTTCTGAATTATTTAAATAACATAAGGGGGGTATTAACATATAAAATTATAAATATCATATTCCATCTAACACTCCTTATTCCCTTTCTTATGTGCTGTGTAATTAAAAAAATTCTACTTACTGGATATACATCAATAAAATAAAAGCTAACATGATCGTTTTTAATTCAAATTTCCTAAGTTAGGTTTCTAGGTTAATTCTAGTTGTAATGGCTTTTAAAGTGAATTTAGTCATCAGGTCAATTTAATAATATTGGAAAAAATCTAATAGAAAACTTTGTTCTGATATCTTCCTTGTTTTACTAAAGGTTAAGTTATGCATTTACTTAACCTAGTAGTTTGTATATTGTTTTATAGATAATTATTACTTTAGAGATTCTTGATGCAGTCAAGACTGTCAGATGATGTAAAGAATGTGTGGCGAGTCTACTTGTTAGAAGTGGATTATCACTTCTTATTTCTAAGGACTGACAACCTTTTATTATGTCTAACATCTACAGTGGGCAAATGGGTAGTCTAGTAAAATGGATTTTATTACTTTAGAAATGGAAGCCTATTATTTTCATTTCAGTAATTTCACCAAATGGTCATCATATTTAAATGTTTTTTTCCTAAATGGGTCCTTTCCATCTATCCTTTATGTCCTTCACTGGAAGTGAAAGATGTAGTTTACTGCAAGTATGATATACAAGAAGGCAGAAGAAATGTTGTGGTTCAAAAGGACACGAACTTTTCTAAACTGTATAATTGAAATAAGAAATAGTAAACATAACTCACACAATTAATTGCATGCTGTCAAATGAGACTGAATATGCTATATACAATATTCCTTTAGCTATGTTCAAAACACTTTTAAGAGACTGAGACCACACACAATTTATAATCTTTTCTCTTTCTTTTCCTACTATTTTACACAGGATAATTTTATTCACATCCTTTTCCCACATTGTTTATTAGGATGTTTCTGATTATACCAACCCACATCAGCATTCATAGTTCACAAAGCCAAGATAAGTATAAAGATTAAACATGAACAGCAACTACAAAATCATGTGAAGATGAAAGCAGAGATTGGGGTAATACATCTATCTACAAGCTAAGAAGCACCAAAGATTGCCAGCAAACGATCAGAAGGCAGGAGAGAGGCATGAGTCAGATTCTTCCTCACAGTCTCAGAAGGAACCAATCCTGCTGACACCTTGATTTCAAACTTTTAGCCTTGAGGACTGTGAGACACTGAATTTCTGTTAAATCATCCAGTTGTGGTGGTTTGTTATGACAGCCTTAGAGAATTAATACACAAGGTTCTTATTAACTTGTCTGTGCCTCAGTTTCCTCATACATAAAGTGATAGTGATGATAATAGTTACCTTCTTGGTTTTTATGTAGACTAAGTGAGTTAATAAGTATTAACTGCTTAGAAGTGTGCCTACCACATAGAGGCATAGGGGAGACATTACTGGTTGGTTGAGTGAACAACTGTTGCCATACCCTCTCCGTTGCTAAATAGCATCCCGTTTGTAAGATGGATCTTCTGCTTATTTGAAGATCACAATTTACTACTGATATAAGGGTAATAGAAATCAGATTATTTTTTGGCTTAGCGTGGTGGAAGTCATTAGGTTATAATAAAGATGATAAACCAAAGTGGCTAGTTTCAGAAAGTCAAAATTTTTTTCCCCAGGAAGATAGAGTTTTAAAAGAAGGAATAGCGATTCAAAGTGTTTAAAAGGCCAAATGTCAATACTTTTAGAAAAAGGGAACAGAGTTGTTAGGCACATAAGTGTGAACCAGAGGATAGAATGCTTTTAGATACCACCCCCCAGCCTTCATCTCCTATGATCATGGTGCCTGTGTCCTCATAAAGCTGTTTTAAATGGAAATGTTACATTATTGTGCTCTATTTCTGAATTAGTATACTAGTTTATCTTATTAACACAAGGTTGAGTAGGATGGGAAGCAATGTAATACTACCTAGGTTCATTGTGGCCAGAGGGAGATTAGTGGTCACGATTATAGGAGGAACAAGTCTCAAAATTATGTCCTATTTGGTAGGAGTGGGAGATAGATTAGACAATCGGGGGGAGAACTTGGTAGTTGAGGATTAGAGGTACAGTGAGGGCATGAGGGTTGGAAGAAAATATAATACAATATATTCCTCTCAGGAGTTCTGTTATTTAAGATAAGTTCATGTTTTTTGAGCTTGAGTGTAATAGTTTCCAAAGGCTGCCATAAACTAGGGACCTTAAAACAAGGGAAATTATTCTCTCACAATTCTGGAGACCAGAAGTCTGAAATCAAGATGTGGGCAGGACCATACTCTCTCTGAAGGCTCTAGGGAAGATTCTTCCTTATCTTTACTTAGCTTCTGGTAGTGCCAGCAATCCTTGCATTCCTTGGCTTGTAGACACATCATTCCAATCATTGCCTCCATCATTGCATGGCAGACTCCCACTCTGTGTGTCTGAATCCACATTTCTTCCTTCTTGTAAGGACACCAATCATTGGATTAGAGCCCACCCCTAATCCAGTGTGATATTATCCTAACTTGATTACATCTACAAAGACTTTATTTCCAAATAAATTCATATTCACAGATTCTGGGTACATATGAATTTTGGGGAAATACCATTTAATCCAATACTGTAATTATATTTTCTATAAGAATAAAACATTATAATTTATATTCATGCTTCAGTTTCCTCATCTTTAAAATGGGGAAGATAATAGTTTCTCTGAAGGTCATTGTGAGAAGATGTTTGTTGTTCTTTGGTTTCTCATTTTATTTTCTTTGCAATACCCTGATTTCTTCTGAAGGAATGACTGCTTCCTCAGTGAATTGAGTTTAGTTGCTTGATAATCCTCGGACCCCTCTTCCTTAGCTGATGGGCATGTATGTGACCCAATGAATATCAGCTAGATGGGACCTTTGGAAGTCTAATCTTGACCACAAGAATAAAAAGACTAAAATGGATGGAATCTGTGTGATAGTGATTAAGGGTACAGATTTTAGAGACAGGTCTTCTACATCTGAATCCTGAATCTATCACTTGCCAACTGTGTGGCTTTGGGATATATTTAGCTTGCCTCTGTTTCAGTTTCCTCATGTATGAGATGAGAATGATAATATTACCTATTTCATCCAGTTCCAGCTACTGTGCTTGGCATTAGGTATGCATCAGTTAATAAAACACACATTGTTTCTGCCTTCATGGGACTTTTAAACTTTGAGAGACAGAGACAAAACAGAGAAAAATGATATTTATTACAAATTGTGATATGTGCATATGTGTTATATAAAATAATGGTATTTAGTACATAGTTAAAAACATGTCAGTGTGAGCGTTTGCTCATTTATTTTGGCAGCAGTGTTCTGAGCACAAATTATAGCTGTAGTTGCTGATTCTTAGCTCTCTAGAAATATCTTAGCTTCTGCTCATTTCTGAGCTTGGATTTTTGCCCTTCCCATTGATGCTGAGAATTTCAGTATACTTCCCCTAAACTTCCTTTTGCTGAATTTCATCAGAGCTGGTTTCCATTGCTGACAACCTGAGAACTCTGATACAACATTCATAGGGTTGTTGTAAGGATTAGTAAGACTACATATACTAAGCATGTACATTCTCAATCAACATTAATTCTGGGAAGGGCGACCAGAGTGTAATGAAAGCAGAAAGGATAGAGTCAGATGATAGTGAGCTGATAAACAGAAGTAAGCAGAAAAGTCATTAGCAAATGAATTTAGTGTAAGGGAGACTCAGATGGCTGGCTTGATGATATAAGAGGACTAGTGTTCATTTATAGGGTAAAAAGTCTGAGTGGTTGACAGGTCAATCTGAGAAACTTACAGACTTGAATGGAATACATTAAAGGTATTGTTATACTGTTGACAGTATTGCCCCAAAAGACTTAACCTAGTATATGTAGTCCTATTCAGAAGCAAACCCTTTCTTCTTTTTTGTATTACCTGAGGAAGCATTCTATAAAAACAACCTTTAAAAAATAGTCTTTGTTCTTGGTATAAAGGACTACAACAGGAAAACTAATAAAGAATGGTAGAGCCATTTGTTTGACACCAATCCATGTAGACTCATTATTCTAAGGTGCAAAGGTACACATTTTAAAGCCAGGAGAAAAGGTAATATTGTGCTGATAGATGCACTATCATAAGTATGCACATGCATATTCATATGTTACAATTATTCTTTTGAAGCTGTGTAAATTATGCATTTAAAAACTAAGAACTAAAAATAGGATACATATGGAAAACTCTAAAGCATTCTGAGATAAAAATTGAATGAAGGAGGATTACTGCAAAAGCTGTTTTTCTATCATTTCTTCTATTACATTTTTTTAAATTAATCTTTATTTACTTTTGGGAGAGAGGCAGAGAGACAGAGAGTGAGCGGGGGAGGGGCAGAAAAAGAGGGAGACACAGAATTCGAAGCAGCTCCAGGCTCCAGCTGTCAGCACAGAGCCCGCCTCGGGGTTTGAACTCAAACTGCTTGAACTCACAAACCATGCAATCATGAGTGATCCAAAGTCGGATGCTTAACCAACTGAGCCACTCAGGCGCCCCTCTTGTACTCCATTTCTAATCAACAACTCCTACTCAGTCCCTTTAACTACCTCCATTTCCCAATTATCCATTAGGCATCAGGAAACAGGAGTACTCCAGCCCTTATTTATTCCCAGTGCCAAGCTCAGACATGGCTTTGAAGATAAGATCCTATCCTGAATTAAAGGGATGACACAATAGTCATCTCCAACACTTTCTACCATGGCATAGGATAATCCTTTATTTATTTCCTTTATTTATTTCACAAGTCTTTATGAAGTCTATACTATTTTTGCCTGATATTGTCCTTGATACTGAATAAGCATGGTAAATAAATACAGTTACTGTGTAAAAAGAGCTTCCAAGCTTATCAAGAAGACAGGAAGTAAAAAGAGAAACAAAGGAATATAGATTTTTAAGTTGTGGTGTGTGCTATGAAGAAAATGAACAGGAAATCAGTAGAGGTGTAGACCATGGGGTGGGATGGTGCTAGAGAGGGGGGACCTATTTAGAAGGGGTCTATTTGGAGATAAAGCCTTCTCTGTAAAGTGAAGAGAAGATGTGAGTGAGTCCTGGTCCCAGGCCTCAGGAAGATCATTCTCAGTCATTGAAAAGGCAATTAAGTTGTCTGTGGTGGGATGCTGAGGTCAGAGTGTCTGTGTATGCGTAGGCTACTTTTGTGGCACTGGAGCTGGAGCATTTCTTGGGTTGGTGGCTCCTGCACATTCTTTCTTTCTTTCTTTCTTTCTTTCTTTCTTTCTTTCTTTCTTTCTTTCTTTCTTTCTTTCTTTTTCTTCTACGGTTCAGTCCTGTTTTGAAGAGGGGACAACTTGAGGCTAGTGGAATCAGGCAAAGTTTGGGACTTAGTTTCTATAGTCCTCCAACAACTTAGGGGAGCTGTCCTGACTGGTTAACCTGGGGCAATGGTCCTGGTTCTTTGAGGGTTTTGGTGCCTCTTTCATTTGTCCTTTCTATTGTCATTTGTCTTCTGACTCCTCCTTGTCTGTCCTGGGACCCAGAGATAAACTGTCAGCCTTCTTGTGGACTTTCCTTAGTGGTCCAGGTACCACCTTCCTATCCCCTGAACTCTCACATTCATTTAGCCCCTTCCCCATGCCAGTGTTCTGTTGGCCTTATTTCCCCCCATAAAAAAATTTAATGAGGTAATTATCATTAGGCAGAAAGTGCTAAGTTAGTTATTAATAAATATTATGGCAGAGGACACAGAAATCACCTCCAGAAACTGAGAGGCAAGGCTATAATGAGTAATTTGATATTTGGGGGTAAGTATTAGAAAGCATTCTCCCAATATACCCCTACCCTCTGCATCCTGCACTGAAAGATCCTAAATGATAGGCTTCTCATGCTTGATCTTAGGTCTCTGGCTTGATTCCACAAAATCATGGAGGTTAAAAGTTGGTATATACTTTAAAAATAATTGTAATTTCTTACATTGTGGTATGTTGAAAGGGTGCCTCAGTAACTCTCCTGTACAGACCCTCACTTTCCATGCTCTGATTGGAATTAAACTTTATACAGAGATAGATTAGATAGAGGAAAAAGGAGTCAATTTTCAAGGACTCAGCCTGAAGAGGGCAAGATGTTGCTGAGACCACCTGGACATACACACAAGACCGAACCCAGTTAAGATCTCTATAGAAAATTTTAAGATTTGACTGGTGGGTGTAGACATCTCATCTTGTGGCTGTTCAAGCCTAATTGCTTATTAAACTTGCCACCTACCAATATAGATTGGCTTGTTTCCTTTCTTCTGTCTCTCTCTGCCCTCTGTGTTATGGGGGCCAGTTTCAGATTTCACCTAGGAAACTCCTAAGGTTTTGAACCAACAGTTGGTGAGCCAGCCAGGAGACTGAGGGAATGGGCATTTGGAAAGAGACATATATGGGGAAAATCCTCAACTGTCCATCAACCTCCGTGTGGGGAATGGTGGCCTGTATGTTAGATGCTTGTGGATTGCCATGTGAATACAGGAACACCCCCAAAATATTGACTGGTTTAATGCACTTGTTTGAGGAATGTGCATAGTGCATTGTGGCAAAGAAGTGAAATGCTTGCCTCCGCAGTGGGCTAGCCTCTACTGTGGGCAGTTCAGCTGGCTGCCAATGCCCAACTAGAGGCTGAAGCTCAGGTTAGAAAGTTAGAAGCGTTGAGTTTGGAGAAAGATGTGAAGGTGTCCATTACTCTGCTAGCTTGGAGCTGGCAGACAAGGTGGGAGAGCAGGATGAGCTGGAGACTTTAGCATGCTATTTTGACAAGCTAAGAGTGTGCACGCTGCCACAGATTAAGGTTGGAGCACTTGTAACAAAGCCTGATTGGGACATTAAGGGGTGGAATCCTGAGGGGTACCTGGATGGCTCAGTCGGTTAAGTGTCCCACTCTTGGTTTCTGCTCAGGTCATGATCTCATAGTTTTGTGAGTTCGAGCCCCGCATCTCTTTTTATGCTGGCATCACAGATCCTGCTTAGGATTCTGTCTCTCCTTCTCTCTCTGCCCCTCCCACACTCATGCTGTCTCTGTCTCTCTCAAAATTAAAACATAAACTTAAAAAAATTAAAAAAAAAAGAGGTGGAATCCCGGGAAGATAAGAACAAAGAGGAAGATTTTTTGGCCATTGACAACAAAACAAACAAAACACTTTGGGCCATCTGACCCCTAAAACTAAGGTCAGCCCCCAGTTCAGGAAATGCTAATGATGAGAGAATATACTTCCACTAAGTTTATTTATATAGCTGCCAAATTTCAACAAAAACCAGGGACAGTATCCATACATGGTTGGCATAGCTATAGGAATGGGATGGCATTTCTCTGACCAGGTAGGAAGCAGAAAAAATGAGCAACACATTCTGTCTTTCAGTAGCAGCCCTATGGCTTTTGGGGAATTCAAAGTACTCACTCCCTTACAGATTGAATTATTTTAGCCTTCATGGAGGCTTGGTCCAATGAGGGGAATCTCCCTGAGCAGGTCTCCCTGAGGACCTTGGAAATCTATAGAGGACATACAAAAATTTCTTAAGCCATTAGGAATGAGACAGGCTATCTATGTCCCTGTCTTTGAGGGCTCTGTTCAGGCCACATTCACTCCAGAAATGAAAGCCAAGGTACTCCAGTCCACCCACAGGACCTGGTAAGGGACACTGATATCCATGCTGAGCCCAGTTGTGGGACAAGACATTTATGATGTTTGGCAATCTATTGTTGATCTGGGAGAAACTGACAAATCTCAGGGATGAGTATGAACTGTGGGAAAGACCCAAGACAAAGAGGGAATTTAAAAAATCAAAAGGCTTGGCTGTAAATAGTCTAGTAAAAATAACTGGAAGCTAATGTGGTTTGATTTCATTGCTGCTGGGACCCTACCTTAAAAGATATACCAGTGCCCAGTGCTGTGTTGGTCTGCCTATGGAAAACCTTACCTGAAAAGATAAACCAGCACCCAGTGCTGTGTTAGTCAGATATGCCTCATCTGCCTCTACCATACTTAATGCCCTGCCTGATATAGCAGAGTGTTATTTGGGGTGGGTGTCTCCTATGCCCAGGCATAAGATGCAGGCCAGTATTGTCTCCAGATAAGGGCCACTGGAAGAGATTGGAGGCCTTAATTTGAGCTCAGTATTCACTGGTTTCCAAGAAATAAATATAAGGTAGTGGCTCTGATTGATACTGAAGCTGAATGTACTTTGATAAAGCTGGAGCTGTTTTCAAGGATTCAGATTTGAGAAAGTAATGTGTTGTGACAACCTGGATGGTATACCTTACTGAATCCAGTGACAGTCTCTATACAGTTGAACCTTGAACAACATGGGTTTGAAGTGTACAGGTCCACTTACATAAGGATTATTTTCAATAAATATAATATAGTATTGTAAATGTATTTTTTCTCATGATTTTCTTAAAAACACTTTCCTTTATCTAGCTTACTTTGTTGTAAGAATCCAGTATATAATGCATATAAAATACAAACTATATGTTAATGATTGTCCATGTTATCAATAAGGCTTCTAGTCAACAGTAGGCTATTAGTAAAGTTTTGGGGAAGTTAAAAGCTATATGTTTTAAGTTAAGTTAAAAGCTATACACTGAATTGGTGTTTGGCATCCCCAACCTTCATGTTGTTTAAGGGTCAAACAACTTTATAAACTCTTAGGATTTTGGCCAGAGGGTACAGATATCTACTTGTTTTGTGACTATCCAAGACAAGCCTCCTATGTAAGTTCCCTTGTGTATTAAACCTACCACCTACCAATCTGGAGTGGTCTGCCTCTTTCTTTGTTCTTTGCCTTCTGTGTATAAGCGCCAGATTCTATCTGGGAAGTTCTTGAGGTTTTAAGACAACAAATATCAAGTCTATCCCCACTACATTTAAACTTAAGGTCTAATTTCCAAAGCTTCAGTAAAGAGGAAGCACCCAGGTGGAAGGAGATAGAGAGATAGCAATGGAACATAAAAAGAAAAGTGCTTTCTGGGAAATGTTGTTCTACACCAAGAACTTCATTTGTCCTCTCTGTGGTGGGTAAATCTACAAAGTGAGAAGGGTCCTTAAGCACTCTTACTCTGATTCTACCCGTAAATATTGGCCTTGCTTAACCAACTCCCTTGACTCTGATTCCATGCTTACCAAGAAACCATATGACTATAACTTAGTTTCTCAAATTGATCTGCTGTGGTGAGACAATGTTTGGTCATACCAACAGATACATTTCAGATGAACGTTAACAGTTCTGTTTCTTACTGAAAATGAACAAATTGGGTCCCCCTCTATAATTCAGTCAGTTGTGTGTTTGGTTTGCTGGAGTTGTTTTCCCTGTACCTAATCAACTTTATGACAAAGGTTGTAATACTGCACTTTCAAAACTAAGATTAGAACTGTAGCCATGGTAACGTCCCCCAGTTTCCCTGACTTCCTTGTAGCACAACTCTTTTTAACTTTAACGCATAGATGTTCAGAGGATGATGGAGAAGTCCTTGGATCTTTGGGTATTTGTGGTGGAGACATAATTTTCCTTTGATCTTTGTGAGTGTGCATGTAAGGGAAAAACTCCAATTTCATAGAGGAGGGTAAGGAGTAAACTTGCTACCACTCCATAAATGATTAGACAATGGATAAGAGCAAGACAGTTGAAATCTCACAGCACAAGAAAGAAGCATCCTGTTTCCCTGCCTTTAAGTCCCATAGGGACAGACAATAGCCCCAGATAAATGCTATGTGTGTGGTAAGTTGCATTGTCTTTTAAGTTTGTCACACTCAGCAATAATGTGCATGGACTCTCAGGGCCTGTGGACTGCCTTTCCTGACAGAGCATGCTCCAAAGAAATAGGAGAGATAAAGGAATTCTAAGAAGAAGAAAAGGTGTGCAAATTCTGTAGAGTTAGCATCTGCCAGTTTAACTGCAGTAGAGGGTCCCTCAGAGAAGTCAGAAAGACACAACCAGAAAAGAAGCTTGCAATCAGATTCTAAGGGATTATAAGCAGCTAAAAGGTTCTACATCTCCAAAGAGTGCTAGAAGATCATTCCATGAGTCTTAAAAGCAGAATTTAGTAATCTGATACCCCAATCTCTTTAATAGATAAAGAAGAAATTGGTACAGGGGGATGCTTGATATTACTATGATCATATAGTCAATCTCTTAGTGGCAGAACAGGAAATAATCAGGAAGTAATTCGAATTTCTGAAAGATAATACTTGGTTAATTCATAGTAGTATTATAATTCATAGTATTTTCAACAACACAATTTTTTCAAAATGAATGTCTACAGTCCACCTATTTGAAGATTTGAGAATCTGACGAGGTTCTAGGAATTGTAGATGTTTATTCTCCTCCTATTTAACTCTACTCCTAAGTTCCAAGACTGACTACATATCTCTCCTGAGATAAGTAGCGCTCAGACTTGAAGTGATCTTGTGTGGTTAAGGTTTTGGTCTATGCTGAAGACCTTGTATAGAATTGGATAGGCTTCCCCAACCCCAAATTGGGCCACAGGCACATTGAAAGCAGTGATGGAGGTTAGTGATTAGGACTGGGAAGGCAGAGGATGAGAATACTGGGTCTCCTGACCCCAAGAGGCAGCTGACAGCTTATCTTTACACTATTGGCTCATGAGATGAGAAGCCATTTTGTCAAGCCTCTGTAAGATTCCAACACCAGATCTGAGTCCTAATGAGAAAAATGCTTTCCCATCCCAACCAGAGAGTGCTGACTTAGAGTCAACAATTAGAACATGTGCTAATGAAATAAGACTACAAGGGAATGAAAAGAAAAGAGAATAAGGATCTCGGAGACGTGATCTTCTAGCATTCTTTTAATACCTACTAGGATATGAATGAGCAATCTGATCTGAGAAATATCCCATCAACAGTGGGACTAATTTCTTGCCTAATAGAGTGTAACTAACATCCATTAGGTCAGGGACCTGTCACTATAGTCACTACTATATCCTTGAAGCATCAAGCATAATGCCTAACCCATACTAAACAATCAATAAATTGTGTGGGGTGAATAGATAAATGAAAACCACCACTCTCCTTTTTTTTCCAGTTTTATTGAGATATAACTAACATACATCACTGCATAAGTTTAAGGCATAGAGCATAATCGTTTAACATATATATTTTGAAGTGATTGCTGCAGTAAGTTTAATTAGCAACCATCATCTCACACAAATACAATAAAAAGAAAAAAACAACAACAAAATTTTTTCCTTGTGATGAGACCTCTTAGGATTTACTGTCATATGGATCATACAGCAGTGTTAACTATAGTCATAATGTTCTATATTATATCCCTAGTACTTATTGATCTTGTAACTGGACAGTTGTACCTTTTAACCACCTTCCTTCAATCCCCTCCCTTCCCACTCTACCTCTGATACCACAAATCTGATGTTTTCTCATGAGGTTTTCATGTTGTTGTTTTTTAAATATTCCACACATAAGTGAAATGATATAGTATTTGTCTTTCTCTGTTTTACTTTTTTTTAACTTAGCATAATGCCCTTAAGTTTCATCCATGTTGTCATAAATGCCAGGATTTCCTTTTTTTAATGGCTGAATAACATTTTATTGTGTGTGTGTGTGTGTGTGTATGTGTGTGTGTATATATATATATATATATATATATATATATATATATATATATATATCTCACAACTTCTTTGTCCATTCATCCATCCCTGGATGCTTAGATTATTTCTGTGTCTTGGCTATTGTAAATAATGCTGCTATGAACATCAGGGTGCAGATATGTTTTGGTTTTGGTTTTTGGTTTTTGGTTTTGTATATATTCTCAGAAGTGGAATTGCTGGATCATTTGGTGATTCTATTTTAACTTTTTGAGGATCCTCAATACTGTGTTCCACAGTGCCTGTCTCAGTTTGCATTCCCACCAACAGTGCGCAAGGGTTCTCCTTTATCCACATTCTCACCAGCATTTATTATCTCTTATCTTTGTAATGATGGCCATTCTAGCAGGGTGAGGTGATATCTCATTGTTTTTTTTTTAAGTTTATTTATTTTTTTTAGTGATCTCCAAGCCCAACATGGGCCTCAAATGGACAACCCAGAGGTCAAGAGTCACTCTACCAGCTGAATTGGCCAGGTACCCCTCATTGTGGTTTTAACTTGCATGTCTGTAATGATTGGTGATATTAAGTATCTTTTCACATACCTGCTGGCCATTTGTGTATCTTTTTTGGAAGATTGTCCATTCAGGTCTTTTGACCATTTTTACATCAGATTATTATTATTATTTTTCACTATTAAGTGTAAGATTCTTTATATATTTTGGTTATTAACCTATTATTAGATATATCATATACAAATACTTTTTTCCTGATTCTATGGTTTTTATTTTGTTGAATTTTTTTTGTTTGGTACTTTTACTTTCATGTAGCCCTATTTGTTTATTTATCTTTGATTTTAATGCTTGTACTTTAGGTGTCATATCTAAAAATTATTGCCAAGACCATGTCATGGAGTTTTTCTCCTATGTTTTCTTCTAGGAATTTCATGGTTTTAGGTTGTACACTTAAGTTATTAACCCATTTTTTAAAGTTAATTTTTGTGAGTCTACTACTGTCTCATGGCAATATTCTTTGTTGCCTTTTGTGTCTTGTATTTTATTTAAAACACCCACACCCTATCCTGTGAGAGCTGGTTCTCCTTCTATAGTAAAGTTTCCTAGAAAAATAATTCTAACTTTAGAGTTTACTGCTATAGTTCATGGTTTCTTAAACAACCTCTAAAAAACATTGACAAAATTTGTAGTAACTCCACTTGTCAACCTGAAAGCTCCAAGGTTATTTTTCTTGCAGAGCGGATTAGCAAAGCTTGAAAAGTCTGTACAAAAACTCCATTACAAATGAACCCAGTATGACCAGAGGGACCTAAAAAGCCCAGGAGGACCCATACAATGTTTTTTAAAGTTTAGTTGTCATGTCTATTTTCTAAGCAGACAAGACATACAGATATTGAGCCATTTCTCAACATGCTTCTGAAAGGGCAGAATATAGCCCAATTTGATCAGATCAATATTAAAAATTTTAAATTATATATTTAAAATTTTAATTATATATTTTAATTGTATATTTACAATTATATAGAAAGTCAGCATTTGGTTGCAAGGCAAAACTTTAAGAAGAAACTGTTAGCTTTCAAGAAAGAAATGAGAAACAAAGAGAGATATAGGCTTTGACAGTCAGAACCTTAGATGTTTAAGTAACAGCAAGTATCTCTGTCAACTTTGAGTATCTATTAGGTGCCGGGCAACTGCTTAGAACTGGGAATAAAAGGGCCAAAGAGATATATATGGCCCTTGCCCTACCAGAATTTCTTATTTAGTAAGAATAAGACACACAATTCAAAATGACACACTGTGGTATAGTCTGTGGCAGTGAAAGTCACTGTGGAGCATAGGGAGGAGAACTAGAGAAAGTGAACTATGAATCAAAGATGTGGAGGATTTAGGTGAAGGAAGAGGGGTATATGTGGGGCAGGAGCACACAAAAATGCAGAGGAAAAAGTGGCACATTTGGGGAATGGATCCAGGAGATTGAGTGGCTAGGCCACCATGTAAGATTATGCATCTTAGGCTCTGTACAAAAACATCAGGTGAGGGTGGATGTAAGTCCAGCCAACACTCTTCTCACCAAGCCTTTCACTCTGACATGAGGTTACATCTGCTCTGAGAAAGGGATTTTTTCTAATTTGCACTGAAGTATCATTTGGGCCAACTGTGGTCCTATGAAGTGGTAAATTGGAGCCAGATTATGAAGGATTTTGTAAATTTGGGAACTAAGTTCTAAGAGCAGTGGTGGGGGCAAAAGAAGGATTCACTCCATCAAGCAAGAGAATGACAGATTAGATATGCATTTTATTTTTATTTTTTATTTATTTTTAATTTCTAATGTTTATTTTTGAGACAGAGAGAGAGAGCAGGGCAGGGGCAAAGAGAGAGGGAGACATAGAATCTGAAACAGACTCCAAGCTCCGAGCTGTCAACAGAGAGCCCGATGTGGTGCTCGAACCTACGAACTGTGAAATGGTGACCTGAGCTGAAGTGGAATGCTTAACCAACTGAGACATCCAGGTGCCCCTAGATATGCATTTTAGAAAGATCAGTAACTGTATATATAAAAGGACTGAGAACAAACTAAGGGTAGATGGGGGTGGGGGAGAAGGGAAACTGGGTGATGGGCAGGGAGGAGGGCACTTGTTGGGATGAGCACTGGCTGTTGTATGGAAACCAATCTGACAATAAATTATATTTAAAAAAAAAGATCACTAACTGTCCTCCTGGAGGGCAATTAAGATGGGAGGCAGGGAGATGGATGGGGAGACTACAGTAATAACCCAGAGAAGAGGAAAGGAGGACCAAACTTGGCAATGATGGTATGGAGGGAAATGATTGGTGTTTTATTTGGATTTGGAGGCCTGGAGAAGGTGAAAGAATAGGTACCATTCCAGGATAGAGCCTCGAGAAACTGAGTTGACTATGCTGTTTCTGGAGATAGGAGAGCAGTTGAATATAGATACACTGACTTCAGTTCTGGACATAATTAAATTTTAGGTGTCCATGATGCATACAAGTGGAGAGGATCACAGGTAGTTGGATATGTGCATCAGCAGCTCAGGAAAAGATTGGGCTATAGATACATATTAGGGTGTTATCAAAATAATAGATAAAATTACCCAGGGGAAAGGTGTAGAGTTCAAAGAGAAGTGGGAGCAGAATGGAATCCTGGGAGATCCTAGTGTTTAAAAGATAGAGAAAAAAGGATGTAAAAGGTACTGAAAAATAACAGCCAGAGATCCTAGTAGACTTCCAGGACAGGTGTGTTGTCACTGAAGTCAAGATACTGCAAGGTTTAAAGAGGAGAAAGTGTAATTAGATGAAGACCAATATCTGTTTATATATTTTTTAGTGGAATTTTGGAAAGAGGGGTGAGTGGAATAGATTGGAATGGGAAGATGAGAGACAGGGTAAGGCAGAGGAGCACTGAAAATGATGTAATGGGAAATAATGAATCATCAGTCTATTTCAATATGGAAACTTAACCATTAGATTATTTTCCTTTGTCTTCTACGTTAGAAAGACAAATGCTTCCAAACCATTGGAAGGAAAAGGTAAACGAGTCCTTCCAAAATAATGGAAATAAAATATTTTTTCTTTTAAAGGAAGCTTTGTAGATTAAGACCTCTTTTTCCTCAAAGAAAAAGTAGGCAAATTTTTGGTTTCTTTTTTTTCACCATATTTTTCTTTAAATTCCCATTGGTTAAAATATAGTGCAAATTAGTTTCAGTGTAGAATATAGTGATTCATTACTTACTTACAACACTTAGTGCTCATCACAAGTGCCCTCCTTAACTCATTATCTATTTAACCCAACCCCTCACCCACCTTTCCTCAACACTCAGCTTGTTCTTTATAGCTAAGAGTCTGTTTACTGGTTTGCCTCTTTCTCTCTCTTTTTTCATATGTTCATAGCTGTTTTGTTTCTTAAATTCTACATGTGAGTGAGGACATGTGGTATTTGTCTTTCTCTGACTGACTTATTTCACTTAGTATAATACTCTCTACCTCTGGAGAGTGTTATGCTAAGTGAAATAAGTCATACAGAGAAGGACAGATTCCATATGTTTTCACTCCTATGTGGATCCCGAGAAACTTAACAGAAGACCATGAGGGAGGGGAAGAAAAAAAATGGTTAGAGAGGGAGGGAGCCAAAACATAAGAGACTCCTAAAAACTGAGAACAAACTGAGGATTTATGGGGGGGTGGGAGGGAGGGGTGGATGAGTGACGGGTATTGAGAGCACCTGTTGGGATGAGCACTGGGTGTTGTATGGAAACCAATTTGACAACAAATTTCATAATAAAAAAAAATACTCTCTAGATCCATCCATGTCATTGTAAATGGCAAGATTTTGATAGCTCAGTAATATTCCATTGTGTGTGTGTGTTATATATATATGATGCTACACCTTCTTTATCCATTTCATCAGTCAAAGGACATTTGGGTCTTTCCATAATTTGGCTATTGTAGATAATGCTGCTATAAACATTGGGGTTCATGTACCCCTTTGAACTAATATTTTGTATTCTTTGTGTAAATACCTAGTAGTGCAATGGCTGGATTATTGGGTAGTTCTATTTTTAACTTTTTGAGGAACCTCCATACTGTTTCCAGAGTGGCTGCACCCAGTAAGGTTGAACATCTTTTCATATGTCTGTTAGCCATCTGGATGTCTTCTTTGGAAAAATGTGTATTCATGTCTTCTGCCCATTTCCTAATTGGATTATTTATTTTTGGGGGGCTGAGTTTGATGAGTTCTTTATAGATTTTGGATACTAACCCTTTATCAGATATGTCATTTGTAAATATCTCCTCACATTCTGTAGGTTGGCTTTTAGTTTTATTGATTGTTTCCTTTGCTTTGCAGAAGTTTTGATCTTGATGAAGTCCCAATAGTTTATTTTTGCTTTTGTTTCCTTTGCCTCAAAAGATATATCTCTTAAGAAGTTGCTATGGCCAATGTTAAAGAAGTTACTGCCTATGTTCTTCTCTGGGATATTGATGGTTTCCTGTCTCACATTTAGGTCTTTCATCCATTTTGGATTTATTTTTACGTATGGTATAAGAAAGTAGGCCAGTTTCATTCTTCTGTATGTTGTTGTTTAGTTTTCCCAACATCAATTATTGAATTTACTTTTTCCCACTGGATATTCTTTCCTGTTTTATCGAAGATTAGTTTGTCATATAGTTGTGGGTCCATTTCTGGGTTTTCTATTCTGTCCCATTGATGTATGTATCTCTTACACCAGTACCATAATGTTTATATACTACAGTTTTGTAATATAACTTGATTTCTGGAATTGTAACCCCTCCAGCTTTACTTTTCTTTTTCAATATTGCCTTGGCTATTTGAGGTCTTTTGTGGTTCCATACAAAATTTATGACTATTTTCTCTATTTCTGTGAAAAATACTAGTGGTAATTTTGATAAAATAGCACTGAATGTATAGATTGCTTTGGATAGCATAGACATTTTATCAATATTTTTCTTCCAATCCATGAGCATGGAATGTTTTTCCATTTCTTTGTTTCATCTTCAATTTTTTTCATCAGTGTTTCATAGTTTTCAGAATATAGATCTTTTACCTCTTTGGTTAGGCTTATTCCTAAGTATCTTACGGTTTTTGGTGCAGTTGTGAATGGGATGAATTCTTTGATTTCTCTTTTTGCTGTTTCATTATTGATGTATAGAAGTGCAACAGATTTCTGTACATTGATTTTGTATCCTGCAACTTTACTGAATTCATTTATCAGTTCTAACTAGTGTTTTGCAGGAGTCTTTAGGATTTTCTCTATAGAGTATCATGTCATCTGCAATAGTATAAGTTTGACTTCTTTCTTACCAATTTGTATGCCTTTTATTTCTTTTTGTTGTCTGATTGCTGAGGCTAGGACTTTCAGTACTATGCTAAATAACAGTGGTGAGAGTGGACGTGCCTGCCTTGTTCCTGATTGTAGAGGAAAAGGTCTCAGTTTTTCCCCATTGGAAATAATATTAGCTGTGGGTCTTTAGTATAAGGCCTTTATGATGTTGAGGAGGTATATTCCTTCTACCCCTACTTTGTTGAGGGTTTTTATTATAAATGGAGGTTATACTTTGTCTAATGCTTTTTCTGCATCTATTGAGAAGATCGATGGTTCTTGTCCTTTCTTGTATTAATGTAGTGTATCATGTTGACTGTTTTGCAAATATTGAATCACACTTGCAGCCCAGGAATAAATACCACTTGATTGTGATGAATTATTCTTTTAATGTACTGTTGGATTTGATTTGCTAGTATTTTGTTGAGACTTTTGCAACCATGTTCATCACGGATATTATCCTGTAGTTCTCTTTTTCAGTGGAGTCTGTTTGGATTTAGAATCCAAGTAATGCTGGTGTCATAGAATGAGTTTGGAAGTTTTCCTTCCATTTTTATTTTTTGGAATAGTTTGAGAAGAATAGGTATTAACTCTTCTATTAGTATTTCATAGAATTTACCTGGGAAGCCATCTAGCCCTGGACTTTTATTTGTTGAGAGATTAAAAAAAATTTTTTAAGTTCATTTATTTATTTTAAGAGAGCAAACTGGGGAGAGACAGAGAGAGGGTGAGAGAGAGAATCCCAAGTAGAGTCCATACTGCCAGTGCAGAGCCTGATGCAGGGATCAAACTCACGAAACCGTGAGATCATGACCTGAACCAAAATCTAGATTACTGATTCAATTTCTATGCTGGTTATCTGTCTACTTAAGGTTTCTATTTCTTCTTGTTTCAGTTTTGGTAGTTTATATGTTTATACAAATTTATCCATTTCTTCCAGATTGTCCAATTTGTTGGCGTATACTTCTTCATAATATTCTCTTATAGTTATTGTATTTCTGTGGTGGTTATTATTTATCCTCTTTTGTTGTGTTGTTATTTATTTGGGTCCTTTCTCTTTTCCTTTTGATAAATGTGGTTAGGGTTTTATCAATTTTATTAATTTTTTCAAAGAACCAGTTCCTGATTTCATTGATCTGTTCTACTATTATTTATTTATCTATCTATCTATCTATCTATCTATTTTCTATATTGTTTATTTCTGCTTTGGTCTTTATTATTTCTCTTCTTCTGCTGGCTTTGGGCTTTGTTGTTTTTTTCCTAGCTTCTTTAGGTGTAAGGTTGGTTGTTATTTGAGATTTTTCTTGAAATAAGCTTTTATTGCCATAAACTTCCTTCTTAGAACTGGTTTTGCTCCATCCCAAAGGTTTTGGATTATTGTGTTTTTATTTTCATTTGTTTCCATATATTTTTAAATTTCTTCTTTAATTTCCTGGTTAACCCATTCTTTCTTTAGTAACATTTTTTGAGCCTGCATGAATTTGTGGTCTTTCCAAATTGTTTCTTGAAGTTGACTTCCAGTTTCACAGTGTTGTCATCACAAAATATGCATGGTATGATCTCAGTCTTATTGTACTTGTTGAGGACTCATTTGTGATCTATTCTGGAGAATGTCTCATATGCATTTGAAAAGAATGTGTATTCTGCTGCTTTAGGATGAAATGTTCTGAATATACTGGTTAAGTCCATCTGATCCAGTGTGTCATTCAAAGCCATTGTTTCCTTGTTGATTTTCTGTTTAGACGATCTGCCCCTTGATGTAAGTGGGATGTTAAAGTCTCCTACCATTATTGCATTACTATCAATGAGTTCCTTTATGTTTATTAGTGTTTTATATATTTGGGTACTCTAGGTTGGGTACTTAAATATTTGAAGTTGTTAGACCTTCTTGTTGGATAGTCTCCTTTATTATGATATAATGCCCTTCTTCATCTCTTGTTGCAGTCTGGTTTACTTATTTTTTTAAATTTTTATAATTTGTTGTCAAATTGGCTAACATACAGTGTATAAAGTGTGCTCTTGGTTTTTGGGGTAGATTCCTGTGGTTCATTGCTTACATACAACATCCAGTGCTCATCCCAACAAGTGCCCTCCTCAAAGTCCGTCACCCATTTTCTCCTCTTCCCCACCCCTCATCCACCCTCAGTTTGTTATCTGTTTTTAACAGTCTCTTATGGTTTGCTTCCCTCCCTCTCTGTTTGTAATGATTTTTCCCCTTCCCTCCCCCATGGTCTTTTGTTAAGTTTCTCAAGATCCACATATGAGTGAAAACGTATGATAGCTGTCCTTCTCTGACTGACTTATTTCACTCAGCATAATACCTTCCACTTCCATCCACGTTGCTGCAAATGGCATGATTTCATTCTTTTTCATTGTAAAGTAGTACTCCATTGTATATATAAACCACATCTTTGGTTTAAAATCTGATTTGTCTGATAGAAGTACTACTCTAGCTTTCCTTTAACATCCATTTGCACGATAGATGGCTCTTCATCTCCTCACTTTCAATATGAAGGTGTCTTTAGGTCTAAAATGAGACTGTTGGAGGCAGTGTATAGATGGATCTTATTTTTTAATCCATTATGACACCTTATACTTTTTGATTAGAGCATTTAGTCAATTTACATTCAGAGTAATTATTGATTGATAAGTATCTAGTGTCATTTTATTACTTGTTTTATTGTTCTTTCTGAAGATTTTCTTTGTTCCTTTCTAGTCGTTGTCACTTTTGGGCTTTCTTTCCCACTCAAAAAGTCCCTTTTAATATTTCTTGCAGAGCTGGTTAGTGGTCATGACTTTATTTATTTATTTATTTATTTTTTTTTTTCTCTGGGAAACTTTTTATCTCTCCTATTCTCAATGATAGACTTGATGGATAGAGTATTCTTGGCTGCAGGATTTTCCAATTCAGCACATAGAATATATCATGCCATTCCCTTCTGGATTCTCAAGCTTCTGTGGAGAAATCTACTATAGCCTTATAGAAGTTAGGACTTATTTTGTCTTGATGCTTTTTTGATTTTTTATTTATCACTATATTTTGAGAATTTAACTACAATATGTCTTGGTGTTGGTCTGCCTTTGTTGATTTTGATAGGAGTTCTCTGTGCCTCCTGATTTGAATGTCTGTTTCCTTCTCCAGATTAAGGAAGTTTTCAGCTATTATTTCCTTAAATAACTCTTATGCCTTCTTTTCTCTCTCTACTTCTGGGACTCCTATGATACAAATGTTATTATGTTTGATGGAGTCACTGAGTTTCCAAAGTCTACTCTCGTGATCCATAATTTTTCTTTCTCTCTTTTTTTCAACTTCATTATTTTCTATAATTCTATCCTCTCTATCACTTATTCATTCCTCTACTTCTTCCATCCTTGTGGTCATTACATCAAGTTGGTTTTAAATCTCAGATATTGCATTTTTTATTTGTGCCTGATTGTTTTTTAGCTCTTTTATCTCTGCTGTAAGGTTCTCCCTGATATCTTCCATGCTTTTCTCAAACACAGCAAGTATCCTTATGATTGTTGTTTTAAATTTTCCATCAGGGATATTATTCATATCTGTTTCAATTAGATTTCTGACCATTACCTTTTCTTGTTCTTTCTGTGGGATGAAATGTCCATCTTGACATTTTGTCTAGGTGTCTGTCTTCTGTGGGTTAGAAAAGCCTGTTATATTTCCTGTTCCTGAGAGTAATTAGCTTTATGAAGAATAAGTCATACAGTGTCCTGGGCCTGGCACTTCAGGAAGTGTCTCTGGTGAGTACTTCATGCATTCTGCTGCTGTGTTTTGGCTGCTCTATTCTTCAGATCAGTCATCTGCAGAGGTTCTGACTGCAGCAGGCAGTGTCTGGACTTTGGTCAAAGTGTGGCAAGTTTTAAGTAGGTGTGTTCTAGTTAGTTAGTTAAATGATACCTGATGCTACTTCCACTAGAACTGAAGCCTTGTAGAGCTCTATGGTCAGAAGACAAGGTATGAATGGTGGTTTCTGCTGGTCTTCTGGGGAAAGGGTCATATTTGCTTATCCTTAGGCACACTTGCCCAAGAAAAACAATACAAGCTGAGTGCAGGAAAGTGGGGGTGAGAGTTTGTATTAAGCAGGTTAGGTAGCCAGTATTAGTGCTGTGCTATTTACTGAAGTTGGTGTATGCTGAGGGCTGGGTCCTGGGAAATGGTACCAGCCAGCTCCTTTGTCCCTGGAGAGGGGACTCAGTGCTTGTTACTCTCAGGGAAGCACACCCAGAAGAGCAAATAATTTCTCCTCATGCACCACAGGCATTTTTCAGATCACTGTTTTCATGCTATCTCTGGGTTGCTTGCCTGCCTGGAGCAATGCAGTGTAGTTTGGGCCCTATTCCAGCCATGCCTGTTGACTTTTAAAACTTCAAACTTTAGGAACATGGTGTAGTGGGGAGCTGTGCTGGTCTTCTGGGGGAGGGTCTTGCCATTATGGGACTGATGCACGTTTGACTGAGAAGTGCAGTCACTCTAGAGTACAAGGGTGTGGGATTTGGGGGAAAGCAGACTAAAAAGCCAGTCTGAGCCTCCCTTAGCAGGTGTCTCTGCATCTATGCTGAGGGGCAGGGAAGGGAAATGATGCATTTTGTCCCCTAAGAGACGACACTCACAGAAGCCTTCCAAGAAAAGGGAACAATCTCTCCCAGTGCACCTTGCACCGTTTGCCCCCAGGTTGCTTGCCTGTATTCTCTCAAGGAGTAGGGCAGCACCCTAAGAGCTCTATCCCAGCAGAGACTTCGACCTCTAAAACTGCAGTCATTGAGTCTTGCTGGTTACAAAAATTCATGAAAACCATTCCCAGCAAATGACTTTGGGGAAGTGTTCTCATTGTGCATTTCCCTGTGCATTCCTATCTTTCTCTTTCTTGCCTTTCCGTATGACAGGGCTCCCTCTCCCCCACAGTACCTGTGATCTGTTTCTCTCACCAAACCACATCTCCAGCCTTCTTACTTTCCTCAATATAGCCTCTTCTCTGCCTCTAGTTGTGAAGTTTGTTCTGCCAGTCCTCAGGTTGATTTCTTGGGTATTCAGAATGATTTTAGAGTTATCTAGCTGTGTTCAAGGGATGAGAAAAGCCTAGGGTCCTCCTACTATGCCACCATCTTAGCTCCAAGTTTTTGGTTTCTAATGATCTTAGCTTTGATTTTCATGGGCCACTGAGATCTTATCAGAGAAAAAGATGAGACAATGGATTTTTGGGTATGAAGATAAAAGAAGATGTGGGGAAGATAATGAAGAAGTAGAAAGACAGATGGACTTGGGAAACTAATTTCATGGAAGGTTTGTTTCTCTGGTGAGTGAGGTGACTGAACCTAGAGGAACACTTCCAGGGTCATTGTTCATGTGCCTAAGAGTCTCAGGTTTCTGAACTATCAGCAGTGATATCACTCTAGAGCCAGCACTCAGGGCTGTCTGCTACTCCTTGGTTTCCTTGCAGAAGACCACCATCATAGGCTACAGTCTGCTTAGAGTGTGAGGCTTTGCCCAACCTCATACAACAATGCCCATCCTTCATGCCTTAAGAAACCCACAAACCCAAAGGGCACCTTGCTCATCTGACAGGGGTGTGATGAAGTTATATTCCTGAACCTATGTTAGATAAGAGTGAGAGAGAACTCCTGTACACACTAGTTTGGAGACACATGAGTGGGGACATTCAGTGACACCTCTGTCATTACAGTGTAAAGCAAGCATGAGGTAAGGAAGGGTTACCTACAGGCCTTGTAGGGAAACCGGAAGTCAAGGATGATTACAGATAAATTATGACAGAAGAACAGGGCATTATGACTGATAAGGCATATTGGTCAGAGGGATATTTAAGTCCATGTGATTAGAAAAATATTTTAGAAAACACCTGGAAATTTCTTTTTGTGCATCCTTTTTGGGATGTAGGTTGTCAGGGCCAATGAGGAAATTTGAGCTCCCTTGGAACTCAACTATTTGGAACATCTTTCCTATTGCTTAGTAAGTAATAGGAAACTCTCAGCAGTGTAAGCCCTGGTATTTAACATTTTCCCTTACTTCCCTTCATTCATCAATTGTTTCTGAAAAGAGATGAATCAGCACAGGCTTCTAGCACCCACTAGCATACCCACTTGTTAATGAAGTGACTGGGTACCTGCTTGCACAAGGAGGGCCAGATTCTAAAACGCTAATGGGCATACAACCCACATTTTAGAGACACAGAATAAGGTAGTGGGTAGTAGTAGTTAAGAGTGTGGTTTCCTCAGCAGACTTAAACTCAGACTCCAGCTCTCCAGTTCAACTGGTTTGAGGTCTTAGCAAATAATTCAATGAGTCTGAGACTCTGTTCCCTCAACTGTAAATAAGTTTGTCAAGAGGATTAAATATGATATTGAATGTAAGGTGGTGAACACTCTGCCTGGCTTATAACAAAGGCTTTGTAAATATTAATTGTAATTATTTATAGAGCTGCTCTAATACAGTATTGATTAATAGTCTAGGAGCCCCCATCCCATTAACAATCTCTAAGCCTATAATGCCAGTACTTAGTTTTGGGTTTTGCCACTGTTTTCTCACTGTTTTCCTGAAGTACATATTCGATATATGTATATATACAATATATATACATATATATGTGTGTATATATACATACATATATATAATATATACAATATATTGTATATTGTATATATTATATATATACACATTTTAATCATAGATTCAATAATATTTATTGAGCATTTATTATATCCTAAAACTAGATAATTTAGCATATTTTAGAATCCTATATTTACTTTATCTTATTCAGGCTTCAAACTACTCTATACAGTTGACAATATCATGAATATTTTATACCTGCTAACCATAAAAACTTAGATAAATTAGTGATTTGACCAAGGTTATACAGACAGTAAAGGGCAGAGCTCCTATATGATACAATTTGATGTCGATCCCAATATACCAAATTGACTTTTCTGATGTCATTGTAGGAAATAAGTGAGTAGAAACTAAAGTTTATCCTTAGGTTTGACTAAATCATGGTTTGAATATTTAAAAAAAACCTTCAAGTTATTTTGATATCATGTGGCAATAGTGTAAATCATAAAGAGAGGTGTTTTGAAGACATTTTTCAAATTTTGACTTTATTTTTTTAAATGTTTATTGATATTTATTTGAGAGAGAGAGAGAAAGAGAGAGGGAGAGAGAGAGAGAGAGAAAGAAAGTGCAAGCAGGGGAGGGGCAGAAAGAGAGGGAGACACAGAATCTGAAGCAGGCTCCAGGCTCTGAGCTGTCAGCACAGAGACTGATGGTGGGGCTTGAAATCATGACCTGAGCCAAAGTTGGATGCTCAATAGACTGAGCCACCCAGGCACCCTGACTTTGATTCTTTATATTTTTTATAGTAAGAGTAGCTTTTTGTCCATCTCTACTCCTCATGGATACTCAGTTTTGTCCAGGTATCTACCCTGGCTACACAAAGCCTTGTGCTTTGTGGCAAGCTAAGTGGGACCCAGCTCTAGAGGTTGGCCTGGTTGGTCTGAAGGGCAATCTTACTGACTTTGGTAGTAACTGGTTTAGCACTAGAGAAATGTGACCTCATTCAGGCTCAGGCTTGAGGAGATATCAGGCTCTTCAAGACCCAGAAAATAATAATAATAATAATAATAATAATAAACATCATGAAGAAAACAGAATATAGAGCAATGCTTGGCAAAAATTGTAAATGACAATGTATAAAAATGTTTTTTTAAAGGTGCTTCTTATGGATTGTATTTTTATCTAGTATATTTTAATAAAATAAGTTACTGGTACCCTTTGCAAATTAAAATTGACTTGTTGAATATGAATCTATTACAAACTATAATTCTAAATTTTGCCATTAGTTGGGAATTTGTTTTTTATTTTTCTCCTTTTAATGAGAATTTGTTGAAAGGTTATGGCAAATCATTGCTCCCTCATCTCAGCTGGACTGTGTTCTCAGCTGTTACATCAAGCAACGCCAGAGTGGGCTTATAGTTAGAGATGACAACCCTTTTGTCAGAGGCAAACTGTCTTCTGGTCCAGGGAATAATAACTGTGAGGGTTCTGTTAATAAAAGTCTCTAGTTTAGCCAGTTATTGCAGAATGATGTTTTCATGGAGTACTTACTTTCAACATTCAAGAAACCAGTAACATTGTCATTTTAATAGCTTCTTTTTATGGCAGATGCCATAAACATATTTCCTTCCCCTTCTAGCACACTGCCTATTATGCAGATACAACTTTAACCAAGCTAAGTTGTAAGAGGTATAAATAAATAATTTTGCATTTTTCTCATAGGACAAATGACTAAATGCTAATTTGGAACCTGGAAAACTTGGCTTGCTTGTTAGAAAATTTTAGAATAATAGACCCCTTACTGCAATTCATGCCATATATTCTGTTTTATATGGCAAATCTCCAAATGAATAAATGAATTGTACTTCTCCTAATGGTATTTTCTGGAAGACAGGAAACTTATGCCATGGCACAGGCATAAATTTAGTGTTGCTTTAACTGACTGAATCCTATCTTTCATTTATATATTCCTAGGTTTCATTTATACCATCCTAGGTTGAAATTATGTTATTTCTATAAGTCTATATGATGACCCAAAATATCACCTCTGATGTTTCATGAGCCACTTTATTTCATGAGATTTAAAGTCCCTGTATTGTAGTAAGTACAGATAGACTTGGATATTGGTAGTTGCTGAGAAATTTTGTGCATACTAGCATACCTGCATTAAGTTTACTCTTTTCCCAAGTGAGTGGTATTATGTTATTTTCTGATTCATGTAAAATTATTTCAAATACTGCAGGACTAATTCACATTCAAAAGCTAAATAGCATAAAATGGAAATCTGGTAATTCTACCTCTAAAATTTCTACTTTTGGTCCAAAATTATTTTTCAACAAAGATTTACTGAACACCAATTATGTGTCAGGAACTCCTCCAGGCACTGGGATAACAACAGTGGAAAGAACAAAGCACATGTTTTCATGTAGCTTATATCCTAGTTAAAAGAGAAAGATGATACATTAGTAAATTCATAAATATATTACATGTCATGTGTGTCTTGGAAAAGGTAAGCTATTAGAAAGTGGCAATTTGTGGACAGGTGTTGCTAATTTATATAAAACAGTCAGAAGAGGATGTATAAAATGAGCAACAAGAAGTGGATTTGGCAACTGAGAGCCAGGTGACCGGAGTAACTACCTTGGGACTGATAGCAAGTATACACACATGTGTACCAGGTTTTTACTGCTGATTGGTCCCTGTTCTATATTTGTTAAATATTTTGAAAATTCTTCCTGTTCATGGTGGTATTAAAAAAAGGAGCAAAGAGTATTAAAAATTTTGACAAGAATTTTTTTTAGAAGGACATGGTGAGCAGTTGCTAAATTCTTCAAGGAACAAGGAGAATGAATTGGAGATGTGGGTATGAATGCAACAAGGAAGGACAAGGATGACATGGTTAAAGGCTTGAACTACAAAATACATATGGTGTTTTAGGGGGGAGGCAGAGATAACTATCCTTGACTGACAATGGGGAATAAAATAGCCTCATCATCTATAGACCCAGTGAAACAAGATGTGTGAGAGAGAAAAGATGCCACTTGAGTTGGCTACATGCAAAGAAGAATTCTTAGAGAACAGATTTTTATTAGGATTGGAGGAAATATTTGGAGAAGAATTTAAGGTTAAAACATGTTTTGTCAATGGTAGGTAGAGAGCCTTAGAGAGTATAGTAGATAGAGAGGTCAGTGAGTGGTAGACCCTTCAGTCAAATTAAGGAGATATACATATCCATGTGAATAAGAGTCCAGATAATGGGACATCAACTAAGGAATGCACAGGGTGGGGTGTGATGTTTTTTGAAAATTTATGACAGTGAGGGTGGGATGATGGAAAATGGTAAATTTCTAAGCTAGGCATAGATCCCTGGGTTCCTGGTTCAGTTATGGTAATAGTAGAATGGAAGCAGCATTTGCACTGTGGCATCTGTAAGATGTGTGACTCTGTGGGCCACTCTCTGTGAACTCTATTTAATGCCATATAGTGGGCACCCCATTATCATTTAGTCAGGTAAGTTCCATATCTCTACATCAACTATTTACATAATACCAAAATATCTGAATCAAAATGGAAAACTTCAACTAATTTTCCAGATGGTTTTGAAATATTCAGATGATTTCATTATTTTGGACAAATCCTTTGTAAACATATTTTAAAAAATCTAATGTGCTTGATATGTTAAAGACTTGCCTTTGTCTGTTTTGGCTGACACTATATATGCCTGATATTCTATAGATATTAAATCACCACTTTAAAAAGGAAGAGAAGCAGATCCTATATGAACTTAATTCCTGAATGTGATTAAATCTCTTCAATCTATATAAACTTGTTCAAATGGATCAACATAGAAATTCTGAAAGAGATGGTCATGAAGAACTACCCTTTCTGGACAAGTGAAGTTCCTCATCTAGCACCTTTACTTTATACAACAATTTCAGGAGCATTTGGGGAGAAGAAGAAAGAGTATTATATATTGGAAGAGTCAGTGGAATATTTTTTAACCCCAATGTTGCAGGGGAGTGGTTTCTCAGGCTAACCAATGACTGCGCAGATGAGGAAACAGATGTGGCCAAGGCCACAGATCACATAGTGGCTCACGCCAAGACCAGATCCTGGAGTCTTGGAATCTTGAGTTTTGTGCTCCTTTGGCATCCAGAGCAACAATGTCTCTAAAACTTTGTCAAATATCTTCCATTTGCCTGTTGGTTTGCAACCTTGGGAATTTCCCTGGTGAAATTTGAACTAGCCCCTGACATGAAAGGCAAGGAGAGACTGAAGAAAGAAGCAGATCACGTCAGGTTGGTAGGTTGCAGGTTTAATAATCAAGGGAATTTAAGAGACAGTCTTGGGTGCCTGCAAGACAAGTAGATCTCTGCACTCACCTGTCAGAAACTTAAAAGTTGACATAGAGGCCTTAACTGTGTTCATTCATGTATACCATCCAGATGGTTTCAAGGACATATTGCTCTCTCAAGGCTGCATCCCACTTCCCCTTGTGGGAAGTATGAGTGGAACATATATTCCAAGGACAGAAGATGGGGTAAGGAGCTTCTAATTCCCTAGGTCATTTACCAGGTCAAATTGAGGTCATGTCCTCTTGATGACCTTCTCCAACATTGCCTTCAAACTATTTCTATTACCATAGGAGGATAAAACCACAGACAATGAGAAGGCAAAGCCTCAGGGTGTTCTATGGGGAACCTGTGAACAGATTTGAGTCCTTCTTCTAACAAACTCTCTTCTGAGCACCAGGATGAAAGTCAGAAAATTGAGGATTAAGTTAATATTTGCTTAGTAGATACTATGTTTCTTTCTTTCCTATGTTCCTTTCCTTCCTTCCTTTCTTTTCCTTCAGCCTTGCAGATGATGGATGAATAAACATCTCTGAAGTATTTATTGAAAGTGGGCCTTTGGTTGCAGCCTATGAGAAAAATAATTGTCAAACAGTTACTCCCATTTGTTGGAATTTTAATCATACATAGGTATAAACACAACTAGTTCATATGCACTTTAGGAATAAGAAATTACACATCCCCAATGGATTTAAAGGAGACAAAGGCAGTTTACGTATTCTGCAATTACCATAGGTGGAAAGCTATCAGTAAAATTCTGTGCTTTCCCCAGTGGTTATGCAATTCTAATAATTAAATCTACACATCTGCTAAATAACAGCAGATTCAAAGTCTAGCAATTTACATAGAAGAAAACAGATGTCATTCTGGTGTAATCTCTTCCCTTTCACCATGAGTGCTGTGAACGCTACACACCCCGCAGCGATTAATCTATCAAAATACTCTACTCCATTTACTCCATTTTATTACATCCTGTGTCACAGGAGATGGAGCAGCTGTTTCTGGATAGAAAGCAAAGAACTGGTACAAAATAAAGCACCCTCTGAATAGGTGCAGCAAACCAATGTTCTTGAATTATTAGAAAAGAGACATCAAAGGGTTACAATAGGGTGATTTTCAGAAACTCCAGTGGAACTACTATCTCAATCAATAAATTGAGCAGTGAATAACCTGACATATACAATAAATATGTGCATTATTCCCTTCACTAAAACACTTTTAAATGGAATCCCCTCCTTTGGAGTCAAAAACTCAAGTTCATACCCTTTGTTAAGCACAGCAATTTGGTTTAAAGAGCAGATTCTTTACTAATTAACTTGCCATCAAGCAAAACCCCACCTTAAAGAGATCATCCAAAATTCTGGAAACTTATGTTGAAAGGTTTGGATTAAAAAGGTAGGATTTATTATTCCAGTGAAATTTATTTAGTTTTTAAAAATGTTATGAAATAGAACATTGAAAATTTGTTGGGATGAGTTACCAAATGGATTTTCATTGCTGCAAGTGAGATATAGAAAATATAGAAAGTGGAAAAATTTTAAAAATTATGTATATCTTAAATTTATTCTTAGGATGAAAATAAAACATATTTCACCAGATGAGCAACTCTTAAGCTTTGGTGGGCATAAGAATTCCTTGGAATGTTAAAATCCCTGGAGATTCTGATTCACTGAGTCTGGGATAAAGTTCAGGCATATACATTTTTTAGATGCTGCTGGTTAATTCTGATGCAGGTCCTCCTTGTACTATTCCAAGAAACACTGTAGATAATTGTTCAGATAAACATTTATCAATACTATGTATCATGTAGTATATGTACATACGCATATGTTGTAGTATATAAACATATGTTTGCTAAATGCATGGAATGAGTAAGAACTCTATCTTTGAAGTTAGACATTTGTGTTTAGGCCCCAGTTCTTCCTTTTGCTAGCTTTTTCATTTTGGGCTGAATCTTTATTCTCCCTCAGTCTCAGTTTTCTTATCTGTAAAATGAACACACACATACTTACCTTCCAAGGTTGTCTTGAAGGTTTATGATTAATGATTAAATTCCTAGAAATATTTATCTACACTTGCTGCCTTTAATTCCTTTCCTCTAATTCTCTTTTCAACTCATATTGTTCTCTGTCCCCATTACACTATGTAACTATTCGTGTTGGAGTCACAAATGACTTCCATATTGCTGAATCTAAAAGTCAGGTCTCAGTCTTCATCCTACTTGACCTATTAGCAGAATTTGTACAGTCGCTGTGCTTCCTCTTCAGTAGAATTTCTTTACATATGTCCTAAGAACCACATTTTCGTGTTTTTTTCTCCACCTTACTATACCTTCTTTGTCTCCTTTGCTCACTTCTTCTCTAATTCCTGATTTATTAGTATTAGAGTACTCCAGGGTTCAATCATTGGTCATCGTCTTTATCTACATTCACTCTCTGGCTTTAGATACCACACCTGATTACCACCAAATTTATATCTCTAGTCTGCACTTTTTTCCTGAACATATCAGAATCGTATATCAAACTGTCTGACCAAATCATATATCTCCACTTTGATATCTTGTAGACATTTTGGATTTAGCATGACTAAAACTGAATACAGATATCCCAAAACCTACTTCATCTATGACCTTCATTTCAGTTTATGATAACTTTATCTTTATAGTTGCTAAGGACAAAAACCTTGGAGTCATGCGTGATATCTTTCTTTATTTCAAACCCAAATCCAATCCCTTAGGAAATCTGTATGTTTCTTTCATTTCTTACCATTTCCACTGTTACCATCATGATGTAAGTTACAATGATCTTTGGCCCAAAATGCAACAAAAGCCTACCTAATTTGCCTACTTCCACCTTTGCCTCTCTCTTAGTCTATTCTTTACAAGATGACCAGAATAATCCTTTGGTCAAAACCATTCAGTGGCTTTGCATTTCGTTCAAGTAAAAACCAAATTCTCATGATCTTCCAGGCTCTATGATATGCTCTCCATTTCTCCTCTAACCTGATTTTCTCATATCTATGCCCATCCATCCAAACTGGACTCTTTGTTGTTCCTGAAACTAACATGACTACCCTGACTATTCCATCTACCTGGAACATTCTTCCTCCAGGTAGTCTTATTACTTTCTCCTTTACCTTCTTCAAGTCTTTCCTTAAAAGCCACCTGTTGGGGCGCCTAGGTGGCTTGGTCGGTTAAACGTCCAACTTCGGCTCAGGTCATGATCTCACGGTCTGTGAGTTCAAGCCCCGCATCGGGCTCTGTGTTGACCGCTCAGAGCCTGGAGCCTGTTTCAGATTCTGTGTCTCCCTCTCTCTCTGCCCCTCCCCTGTTCATGCTCTGTCTCTCTCTCTCTGTCTCAAAAATAAGTAAACATTAAAAAAAAGTCACCTGTTTAATGAGACCTCCCCTGACTACCCCACTTAAAACTATAACCTTTACCTTTTCCCTGATTCTCCCTATTTCCCTTCCCATTTTATTTTTATATATAGCGTGTATCACTCCCTATAACATATGCCTTACTTATTATTTCTATTGTTAATAAAGACAATTTGAAACAATTTCATTTAATATATAAGTGATATATCTCTTTCTCCAAATTGGTAATATGTAGAAACGGGTTACACTTTGCTAAGCTTTGTGCTTTATATATACCACTTCATTTAATACTTATGAATGACTATAAAGCAGGTATTATAATTATTACCATCCCAACTTTGAGGTGAGGAACATGATGAATAGAGAAGTCAAGTGACTTACTCAAAGTCACACAGTCATTGAGCTTTGGAATGGGGACTCAAGAACAGGGAGCTTTCTACAGATTCTGCCCTGACAATGCCTTGGGAAAATAATCACTTGGAGTCACACAATCACTCAGTGACTGGTTCTGCTCAAAATAGTGGTTGCTTGATGGCTTATAATTACTTTTAAACAGATGTGTGTCAGATGTGATTGGCCCTTGATTCACTTTTCAGGTAGTTGTTATCATCTTCTTTTCTTTTTAAATTTATAATTTATGTCTTAAATTGCTAAGTATTTATCTCTATTTCCTACATATTTGACTTCTAGATGCTAATCAAGTGCATGCCCTTTCTTTGAAAAATTGTTATACGTATGTGTTATAGGCCTGTTGAGTTCTTCCAGGACTATGGACTATTGAGTCCATTTTCTTTTCTTCTATAGAAATAACAGCTTGGCATCAAACAAGCTTTCAAGGAGACCCAGATGGTGAATAGTAATTTTAACAGATCTATTGTTCAGTTTTAAACAGATATCAGTCTGGTCATTAATGAAAGCCAGGAAATTGCTTTACTGTAGTGAAGTACTGTCAAAAGACCATTTATAAATTGTAAGTATATTACTTTTTCAATTAAACTTAAATATGATAATGAATGAAGAGAAAGGTGCACCAGCTCATAATTATAAGAAATTGTATAAACACAAAGGTCAAAAAAACCTCATGAAGATATCAAAGTACTTGTAATTTCTATCAGCAGAAACCTCAAGAGTTCAATGGAAAGGGTCAGTGTTAAATGATTGCCATTATATTTCAATCTAGTTTGCTTGGGTTATTTTAAATCTTTTGACTTATATTGTGGAGGTGTGTTATATACTAGAGATCAAATCTTTTACTGAGTTCAAATTCTGATTGAGGTCATCAGTGATTATGGGAGTACTCATAAATAATATTCCCCATATTCTGGGTTGAGGTTAAGATTTTGAGAGTCCATTAATAATGGTTATTATTATTATTATTTTATATTCACTATAGTGGGATAGAATCAAGGTTAGATTGCCCTGAGGAAGATGGAAAAAAATATACTGACTTTGGGATAACTTGGAGAAAGTTAACTGAAAGACTATGATCAAGTACTGAAAACAGTGAATTATAATTATATTATAATTATATATAACATATATTAATATATATTATATTATAATTAATTTAGTTGATTATATTTATAATTATGTATAAAAACTGTAGACTTTTTTTGATTTTTAGCTTAGTACTTATATATGTAACAATGAGTTGATTTTTAAAACTTATTTTGGGATTTGAAGTCACCTATGTGAGCATGTAATTATACTCTGTTGTGTGACATGTGATATATGGGGGCTCTTTTTATTGATGTATGGGTATATGAAAACTTTTTAGGCAGTTATTTTCTATGGATGATTAATGAACTTCAGAATATGAATTCACAGATAAAACTTGACTATAATAAGAGTTACATATACTACTGTGCAATGTATAATGTTGTTGCCTCCATGGCATTTATTTATCGCTGTTTTCCTTCTTTCTAATAGAACCTTAGTTTGACTATTCACCTCATTCCTCTAAGATGGGTTCTCATTAATCCAAGCTAGTTAGTATATGATCTTCCTCTGAAGACTACTAGGGACTCAAGGGTTGATGCATGACTTATTTTGACCTTTCAGGTTGTAGAAAAGGATGCATATTCCCCAAGTATGGTAGAGGTCTTTCTCTTTTCCTGTTCAATATGAAACGAAGGCATGAAGTATTAATGTTCAAATATAGCCAAATTGGAATTAAGAGAGGTAACTCAGGATGAAGCTGACACTGATGATAGTTGAGTAGAGAGAAAGACAGAGCCTGTTATCTTTGATAACAGAATTGATCAGCCTAATAGTACTGGACAAATAACATCATACCTCTGGTCTTCCATTAATGTAGATAATCAATATCCTAATCGTTTCAACCTGTTTGAGATTATACTTCATGCTATATTTGCAGCCTGTCTTAGCTTGGGTTGCTGTAACAGAACACTACAGACTGGGTGGCTTAAGCAACAGATTATTTATTACAGTTGTGGAGGCTGTGAAGTCCAAGATTAAGGTGCTAGTAGACTCAGGTCTCAAGAAGAGGATTCTCTCTAGCTAGCAGATGGCTGCCTTCTTACCTTAACCTCACATGCTGACGGAGGAAGCTCTGGTGTCTCTTCTTTTCTTTTAATGATGTTAATCCCATCAAAGGGACCCAATCTTCTTGACGTCATCTAAGACTAAATACCTCCTGAATGCTCCACATTGGAGTTTAGGGTTTTAACATAAATTCTGGAGGGACATATTTAGTGCATCACATTCTGTCTCTGGCTCCCCAAATTCAAGTTCTTCTCACATACAAAATACATTAATTTTATGTCAATAGCCCTAAAAATCTCAACTTGTTCCAGCACCAACTCTAAAGTCCAAAGTCTGAAGTCTAGAGTCTTATCTAAATAAATCTAAATTAGATATGAGTGCAAGTGGAGGCATGATTCATTTTGAGGAAAATTACTCTTCAGCCATTAACCTGTGTGACCAGATAAGTTATGTACTTCCCAAATACAATGATAGTACAGGGATATGATAGGTATTATAATTTCAAAAGGGAGAAATCAGAAGGAAGAAAGGAATGACAAGCCCCAAGCAAGTCCCAAACCTAACAATGCAAATACTTAAGTTCTATGCTTAAGGGGAGAGCAATCCTCTTTGGTTCCATGCTCTTCCTTCAGGACCCACTGAGGTAGCAGACTTGCCTGTGCATCTCTGCCTAGTGGGGGTTATGCCTCCAAGACTCTGCTGGACTGGGTTTAGTCCCCCAACCCTCCTGGCAGCCCTGCACCCCACAGCTACAGGGGAGTTGTCTCTGGCATATTGAAATTGAGGTGATAGCCCCACATTGAGAAACTGAGAAGGGTGTTCTGATAATTTTTGAATTTGTCTCAAGGGTCATTCTTCCCCTGTCTTGAAGATTGATGCAAGTTTGCATTTGAATACTTTGTCATATAACCTAATCCTGTAGTATCTAAAGAAGTCTGATAGCTTTCCTTCATGCTATAGACTGAATATTTGTGTCTCCTTAAAATTTATATGTTGAAACCTAATCCCCAGTGTTATGATATTTGGAGCGGGGTGGTGCTTTGGGAGGTCATGAATGTGGAGTCCTCATAATGAGATTAGTGTCCTTATGAAAGAGACCCCATAGAGAGCTCCCTCACCCCTTTTGCAATGCGAGGTTACAGTGAAAAGACAGATGTCTATGAACCAGGAAGCAGGCCCTCACCAGACACTGAATCTGTGGTTGACTTGATCTTAGACTTCTCAGGCTCTAGAACTAAGAAACAAATTTGTATTGTTTATAAGACACCCAGACTATGATATTCTGTTCTAGTAGCTCATACTGAGTAAGATACCTCATTTTGTCCCATTTATGTCCCCTTCAGTTCAAACTGGCAGTGCTTCCACTGGGATGGCTGATTAGGTCTGTGGTTCACACCTGTGCTAATCTTCTTATCAAATGGCTGTTCAGCCACACTCTTGGTATTCTCTGAAATATGGATAGGCTGAGAATTTTCCAAATCTTTAAGTTCTGGTTTCTTTTTTGCTTAACAATTCCTTCTTAAATTCATTTCTTTCTTCTTGAAATATACTATAAACAGAGGAGGAAACAAGCAACTCCTTCAACACTTTGCTTAGAAATGTCCTCAGCTAAATATCTAATTTTATCAGTCAAAAGTTCTGCCTACCACAAAACACTAGAACACTAAAACAATTCAGCTAAGTCTTTCATCATTTTATAACAAGGATCGCCTTTTCTCTGTTGTCCAGTAACATTGGAGACCTCACCAAGAAAGGCTCTCACTATTCATATTTATCCCAACATTCTGTTCCTTATTATTTATGTATTCTCTAAGAAGATGGAAGCTTTCTCTATAGCTCTCTTCTTTTCTTTCTGAGTTCTCACCAGAATCACCTTTAACAGTCCCTTCACAGCAATCTCTACTTACCATGAATTATCAACTTTAATGAGCTTATATAGACTTTAATAAAGTTTTCAGAGAAGAGATGGAAAAGGACGTTACACTGCAGCAATGTAAACAACTTTAAAAATATTTTAGTTTTTGACAAGTAGTTTTTGTCCTTGGGAGATGTGTGGTAAGTACGTGCAGGTGTATTGTTTGAGAACATGTGAGTGTGTGTGTGTGTGTGCTGTGTGAATGCGTGTTAGTATGTAGTACTTGTTCCAGTAGTTACTCTCTAGAAAAGATTGGGCAGATTAAACATATTCATATGTAGTTCACTAAGAGTTTGAGAATATGACTTTATCTGGAGGGTGCCTTCCTTTATCAGCTTGGGTTGGCATAACATAATACCATAGACTGCATAGCTTAAACAGCTTATTCCTCAGAGTTCTGGAGGCTGGGAAGCCAAGATCCCAAGATAACAGCTGATTCCGTTCTTGGAAAGAACACTTTTTCTGTCTTCTCACTGTATCTTAACATGGTGGAAAGAGAGAGCTTTGTTCTCTCTTCATCTTCTTGTACAGACACTAATCCCACTCTCATGACCTCATCTAGACCTAATTACTGTATAAAAGGCCCAATCTCCAAACACCATCACACTGGGGATTAGGGCTTTACCACATGAATTTTCTGGGGATGTAAATATTCAGTCCATAACAGAGGGCTTATGGTTCTATTTGAAAATTGGATTTTCAAAGCCACCCACCATTCTCTGCATGATCTGAGATGTCATAGCCATCATCATTCATTCTATTGGAAGTCACTAACTCCCATCCCTCCCCTCTCCATTCTTATAGACTGCATTGAAAAGACTTGGAGAAAAGTTCTGCATGCTTGGGGGAAGGGGACAGGGAATGGATTCTGGAGTAAGAAAAATCCTTATTTGCAAGGAGTGGAGTCTTCTGGAAGGTAGAAGGAGCTCTGCATGGGAAAGTTTAGATAAAGGTACACTTGGAGGCAAAAAAGCTCCGTGCAGAAAATAATTTGTATCTTTTAGGCTTGCTTAATGTTTTTGCAGAGAATATAAGGGCAGAGTGCTGCACACTGTCTTCTCCAGCTAGTACCTGCAGAGGGGAGATGGTGTCCAAATAAGAGTCAGTGTCCAAGAGTTCCAGATGAAGAGCAGCATCAGAGAGGTGGTCAATGGCTAAGCCAGGAGAAATTGCTGCTCCTGAGGAACTTCTGAGTGGACAGCTTGAGACAGACTTAAAGAAAACTTAACTTTTTAGGGTATTTTAGAGGAAGCTGAATGTTGAAATGAGAGGTGCGGGTGAGGGTGGACATCAGTGCTTGTGTTACATCTATATGTAACCTTGAGTGTGGCAGGATTCCCTCCCATTTTAGGTCTTGAAGCAAAGAATCTTTGTAAAGTTAGAGTAATTTTTGCTGTGACCAACATGCACAGTTTTCTTTGCACCATTTAAAGAAAGAAAGGAAGGGATGCTTTAAGTTGTTCTAACCTGAAATGCAAGTGTTTACTTGGCAAACTGCTTATCTCCCAATAGAAGGTATTGCAAACTTGAGTGCCACCTGAGCTTTGCTGAGAAATACACTGAAGATCTCTCTACTAGATCAGGTTCAGTAAACCTTTTTTTTTTTTTTTTTTTTTTTTTTTTTTTTTTTTTGGAAAGAACTAAATAGGGGCGCCTGGGTGGCTCAGTTGGTTATGCGTCTGACTTCGACTCAGGTCATGATCTCTCAATTTGTGAGTTCGAGCCCCGTGATGGGCTCTGTGCTGACAGCTCAGAGCCTGGAGCTGCTTCCGATTCTGTGTCTCTCCATCTCTTGGCCCCTCCCCTTCTCATGTTCTGTGTCTCTCTGTCTCTCAATAATAAATAAACGTTAAAAATTTAATAAAAAAAGAACTAAATAGTAAATATTTTAGGTTTAGGTTTAGCCATAGACACTGTATAAATGAATATGGCTGTGTTCCAATAAAATTTTATTTATGGACACTGACATCTGAATTTCATGTAGATTTCATGTCACAAGACATTGTTGTAAAAAATAACTTCTTTCAATCATTTAAAAATGTAAACATTTTTAGCTTATGTGCCACACAAAAATAGGCTGCAGACTGGAATTGGCCCCTAGGCCATAGCTTTCTGACATAACACATGACAGAGGACAATGGGCCTCTCTTCTGTGAAGTGTAAATGCCAGTCTCTTAGTACCAGTTCAGCTTCTTCACTTTTGAGAACAGTTTTTCTTAACTAAATGACATGTAGAGTACATCCTTCTCACCAAGACAAGGATTAATTTTACTCTGAGAAAACACAGGCTGGTCTGGTAATGAAGAAAGGACCTTTTTCCCATCAACTTGGATTTTGTATTTTGTCCTTTGTGAACAACAGACGGCTCTATTATTGTGCTGAGAAGCATTTTGATCTTCCTTGCCAGACCTGAAACTTGGCTGAATCACAAGAACAACCATACTGGTTGTCCATGGCTGTTCTCTTTGGCACCAGGTGGAATGGTGCCAACTATGATTAAATTATTTTGATTATTGGCCTCCCACTAATGGAAATAATGAGAAGTCATGCTTGCCAATTCATCGTACCACATATAAAATTGTTTTTGTAAAAATAGCATTATAGTGAACGTGTTACTTTGTATCTTGTTTAGAAAAAAAAACACTTTGCAACATAGCTGGCATTTCTTCATATCACTGATAACATTATTTTAAATGACTATGAGCTATTTCATAAGTGTGAAATAATTTGTCCAGATTCTCTATTGTTGCCATCTAAGTAGTTGCCAATCTTGCAATATTATAAAAATTGTGTAATGAATTCATTTTAGATAACTTCTTGTGCAGCTTCAGGGTTATTTTTTTAGGATGAGTTCCCAGAAATGGATTTGCTTGAGTAAGCATATATTGAAGTCTTTTGATAAGCGTTACAAAAATACGTTCTAAGAAGAGTTACCTCAATCAACTTATATTCCCTTCAGGAATACACGAAAATATCAATTTCTGTGTACTTTTGTCATTAAAATTGTAATTTGTTGGGAAATCATAAACACTTCAATAAAACTTATCTCTCTCTATCTCTCCCTATATCATCTATATCTATATCTATATCTATATCTATATCTATATCTATATCATCTCTATCTATATATATCTTTCTCATTGTGAATATTTAATGGGATAGGGACACTGTCTTCTTGATTATTTCCAGTTCCTAGCACAATGCCTGGCATAGGGTAAATATTCAATAAATACAGGTTCAATTAGAAACCAAAGGAAAGAAAACAGATGATATTTCCAATATCTGGGCATGTATTTTACATAGTTCCTTCAATTTTTCAGACTGGTTACTTTGTTACAAAATAGCTTATTAAATTTGTAAGATCTGCTTTTTCAAAGCTATGCTTATTAGTATACTTTTTTCTTTTCTTTTAAAAAATTTTTAAATGTTCATTTCAGAGAGAAAGAGGGAGAGAGACAGAGCACAAGAGGGGGAGGGGCAGAGAGAGAGGGAGACATAGAATCTGAAGCAGGCTCCAGGCTCTGAGCTGTCAGCACAGAGCTGGACGTGGAGTTCAAACCCACAAACCGTGAGATCATGACCTAAGGCAAAGTCGGATGCTTAACTAACTGAGCCACCCATGTGTCCCTGCTTTTTTTCTAGATATGGCTTACAATGTAGAAGAAAAATGAAATGATTATAGTATATAGTTTTGATTCCATCTTTAGAGAAAATCTTTTGGTTCTACAACCTTTATAATGTTATCATCTCTTTCAATTTTTTTAATTTTATTTTTTACTTTTTTAAATTTACATCCAAATTAGTTAGTATATAGTGCAACAATGATTTCAGAAGTAGAGTCCTTAGTGCCTCTTACCCATTTAGCCCATCCCCCCTCCCACAACTCCTCCATAACCCTCAGTTTGTTCTCCATATTTATGAGTCTCTTCTGTTTTGTCCCCCTCCCTGTTTTTATATTATTTTTGTTTCCCTTCCCTTATGTTCATCTGTTTTGTCTCTTAAAGTCCTCATATGAGTGAAGTCATATGATTTTTGTCTTTCTCTGACTAATTTCACTTAGCATAATATCCTCCAGTTCCATCCACATAGTTGCAAATGGCAAGATTTCATTCTTTTTGGTTGACGAGTAATACTCCATTGTGTGTGTGTGTGTGTGTGTGTGTGTGTGTGTGTGTGTATACACACAACATCTTTATCCATTCGTACATTGATGGACATTTGGGGTCTTTACATACTTTGGTTATTGTTGATAATGTTGCTATAAACATTGGGGTGCATGTGTCCCTTTGAAATAGCACACCTGTTTCCCTTGGATAAATGCTTAGTAGTGCAATTGCTGGGTAGTAGGGGAGTTCTATTTTTAGTTTTTTGAGGAACCTCCATACTGTTTTTCAAAGTGGCTGCACCAGCTTGCATTCCCACCAAAAACGCAAAAGAGATCCTCTTTCTCCGCATCCTCGCCAACATCTGTTGTTGCCCGAGTTGTTAATGTTAGCCATTCTGGCATCTCTTTCTGTTTAAAATCCAATTATGTAGATTACTGGATTATATATATATGTGTGTGTGTGTATATATATATATATATATATATACATATATCTATATCTATATCTATATCTATATCTATCTATATATATATATATATATATATATATATATATATCTCACGGTTTGTGGGTTTGAACTCCACGTCCAGCCCTGTGCTGATAGCTCAGAGCCTGGAGCCTGCTTCAGATTCTATGTCTCCCTCTCTCTCTGCCCCTCCCCCTCTCGTGCTCTGTCTCTCTCCCTCTTTCTCTCTGAAATAAATGAACATTTAAAATTTTCTAAAAGAAAAGAAAAAAGTATACTAATAAGCATAGTTTTGAAAAAGCAGATCTTACAAATTTAATGAGCTATTTTGTAACAAAGTAACCAGTCTGAAGAAAAATACACACACACACACACACACACACACACACACATATATATATATATATATATATATGGGGTATGTGTATATCCAAAGAATTAGAAACCTTTTCATTTTTGGATACTTAACATAGGTTGTATAATAGCAAAAATAAATGACCTTGGACAGATCATAAATGGAAATATCCTTGTTGTTGGTTGAGTGCAATTAAGATTTTCCTATTGTAATAGTAATTATAGCTGTGCATTCAAATGAAGAAATGCCTGCAAGGGCAAGATGCTCTCTTTAGATTGATACCCTACTGCTACTTTATTGTTTCAGTTGACTTATAGACCCTGTGGTAGACTAATAGACCCATTATTAACTCAGATGAGTAAAATAATTGTCTATTTACATAGACAAAGCAATTTCTGTCTCCAAGGTCACTTGCAGTTTATAGAAAAGAGAATTTTTTGAAGTTTTATAGAAACAGAACTCAGGTAGAGGCATGGGAAAGAATAACATATTCTCTAGGAGGAATACTTCTATGAAATCCCTCAATTCTGTTATGATGCCTTAAGATGTTCATCTCACTAAAGAAGTCATTACTGTTTTGTTAATTGATATGCAGAAAGCATAAAGAAATGTACCAGGTCTTTTCTGACCACAGTGATATGAAACTAGAATCAGCAGTAGCAGGAGAGCTGAAAAATTTACAGATACATGAAAATTAAACAACACATTCCTGAACAAGTGGGTCAAAGAAGAAATCAAAAGGAAAATAAAAAAAAAATACCCTGAAACAAATGAAAATGGAAACACAAAATACCAAACTTATGGAATGCTGGAGAAGTACTGCTAAGAGGGAAGTTCATAACTATTAATCTCCATCTTCATCTTTCTCCTACTTGTGCTGTCTCCCTCTCTCTAAAATAAAATTTAAAAAGCGTACATTCAGAAAAAAAATTCAAAAAATCCAATAGCCTACCTTTATACCTCAAGGACTAGAAATTAAGAAAAACTAAGCCCAAAGTTAGCAGAAGGAAAGAAAAAACGAAGGCCAGAGGCCACTCTTTCTAGTAGCTAGCTTTATTTAGAAAGTTTTATATTCTAATACCAGTCTCCTGGAGGTCATAAATTTCCACTATATCACATTCTTTGGTTTTAGGCTCAAGCAATAATGGAAAAGGTCCAAAATTGAAATACAAAAACCAAAAGTTTTTTCTTAAGTGTGTAGGAAATTCATCTTATGTCAAAACTTTCATTTTTATGTGATAGATTTGTAGTTTTTATGATTCTATATTATGTCTATTTTATAGACATAAAATATAAAGTCTATATGAAAGTCTATTTTATGACTTTGTGTGGCTATTTAAACACTTTGCTGTAAAAATATTAATGCATTTTTAAAGTTTATTTATTTTGCGAGAGATAGCAGGTACGTGTGTGTGTGAGAGTGAGCAGGGGAGGGGCAGAGAAAGGGACAGAGAGAATCCCAAGCAGGCTCTGTGCTGTCAGCACAGAGCTCAATGCAGGGCTTGATCTCACCAACTGTGAGACCATGACCTGAGTGGAAACCAAGAGTTGGACACTTAACTGACTGAGCCACCCCGGTGTTCCTTAGTGTGTTTAATTATGGGGCTCCCCAGACCCTGTGGGGGATGTTACATAATTATAATAAAAGCACAAATTATGTTTATAATATTTGAAAGAATACGAATTTTAAAAAAAATGTAGTCTTCGGTTTTAGGACTCTGATTGGACCTTTGTTGGCTTCTGTGGAATATCATCTCTTAGTTTAGTGTGCAAGACTGAGAACTAGAATCATAAGAAGATAGGAAGATATACATTTTGAGAATAGAAAAGACTTATTTTCTTTCCTACGTTAATTTATCATTCCCATCCTCCATGATAATTTCCCATGATAATAAGCGGACTTCTAGAACATATGGTTGGTATTGGCTCCTTCTGAACTAAAGCTGTGGTTGACATCAGTCGGAGCTGCGAAAGTGAGGTTAGGTTTAAGGCATCATCCAGAAAAATTCTGTCATTGGAACAAAGCACTGCATCTCTGGAGTCTATTCAAGACTATTTTTATGTAGTCTTCTTTTTTTCTTCTTCCAGAAGCAGGATCATGGTGATTTCTAGTCCATAATCACGGAAAAATTCCTTGCTTTAATTTACTTTGGCGGCCCAGACATTAGAAATGTAGACTCACTCTTGGTTGGCTGAACTATTAATTTAGCTCTTGAAACAAATCTTAAATTAATATTTGGGCAATCTCTAATTCAATGACTCAAAATCATACATGGGAAACATTATCAGCTTAATATCTGGTATTTCAAAGGGATCATGACAACATTCTTTAGAAAATTATTTTAGACCTTGAACCTCTGTTTTTTCATCTGTGAATGGTATGAATAATAATAATCCTTCTTCAACTTGTTGCAAAGATTAAATGAATTAAAATATCAAATGAATTAATATATAGTAAGACATTGGAATAATGCCTGGAACATATGAGTGATGATGAATAACATTTCTTACACCTTCCAAACTTGTCAGATTTGTCCTTACGCTAAATTTACTTGTACCTTCTCCTTGTACCATGGAATGACCCCCGCCCCCATCATTTCTATATAAATAAGTCTTTCCTTTTGTCCAACCAAACTTTCTCTTGTGCTGAGATAATTTTCTCTTGTTTTATTTTAGTGTCTTTTTCAAGGTGCCTTGGAGTCAACCTTATTATCAAAAATATTTCAGTTTTGAATTTTTAATTATAGAATAAAGGCTTTTTATTCTTATTTTAAAAATAAAGGATCATATATCAACAGTAAGCAGCAATTTTGTTGATAATATTTTTGTGGAAAAAGGATTTTTTTTGAACTCTTATTATGCCAATGGGTAACGTTAGCTCTGACTAGGGAATTGTACTGTTTTTTATCATTTAACTCAGATGATTCCTCCTTATATTTGTGTACTGATATTTTGTTTACAGGATTTAATATATGTAATTACATGTGATCCTTACTACCTGGTAAAATGGATATTGACATCATCTTTACTTCTCACAGGACAGGTTGAGTAATTTGTCAAAACTAAGCTGTTAAGACACAAAATTGGAACTCCTTGCCCTTATGACTCCATGTCCTAGGTCCTGAATCTCTTTCTCAATTCCCTTTTCAAAAAGGATGAATATTGATAAGTGCCAATTATCTAAAACATAAGGAGGTTATGGTATACTATGTATCCTGAAATAAAATTCTAAATACTTTCTTAATAATCATCCTAAGTAAAGTCTTATATTAGAATGTTATAACAAGGGCACCTGGGTTGCTCAGTTGGTTAAGCATCTGAGTCTTGATTTCAGCTCAGGTCATGATCTCATGGGATTTGTGGGATTGAGCCCCATGTTGGGCTACATGTTGACAGCATGGAGCCTGCTTGGAATTCTCTCTCTCTCCCTCTCTCTCTCTCTGCCCCTCCCCTACTTGGGCACTTTCACTCTCTCTCTCTCAAAATAAATAAATAAATAAATAAACATTAAAAAATAAAATAAGAAAGTTATTATAGAGGAAGAGTTAAGATGGTGGAGTAGGGCAACCCTGGGCTTGTCTTACCCCTTGAACACAGCTAGATCAACATCAAATTATTTGAACACCTAGGAAATTGATCTGAGGATTAAAAGAACAATCTGCACAATTTGAGGGAGAGAACATGGCAGGTATGTGGTGAGGGAGGGGTATTGGGTGAGAGAAAAGCTATGGTGTCATGGAAGAGTGGGAGCACTTTTTGCAAAGAAGAGAAAGAGAGGAGAGAGACAGCAGCACGAGAAAGAGCAGCACGTCAGGTTCGCACAAGAAAAGCATTCCTTCTGACAGTAGCTAGAGAGAAAGTGAAAAAAAAAAAGAGTGAAAACATGCACAGGGGATTGCACAAGAAAACTGATCCCCAAAATAATTGATGGGGAAAAAGGAGAGGGTTTCAATACTACCAGTTTTTTATAAACAGCAGAGAGGAGAGTATGAAGTTTCTGTAGGTCAGCTTTTGACAGTGCTCTAGTGAGAAAGGAAGCAGGCAGCAGGGTGTGAGATCACCTGGGTCAAATGGGGGAGAAGTAGTTCCACTGCTTGGAGTGCATTTGGTAGAGGGATATGATGTCTTTGTGGGCAAAAGACCCAGAGGGCACTATAGAGCTGTCCCATTTGCCAGCATAGGAACAAAGCTACTGGCTGAGGGCAGCAAACCTTCCTGCCTGTTGTGTGTTGGCGATTTACCGTCAACTCCTGGCCACTGCTGCTGCTGCGCAGTTGCGTGACCATTTTCAGGGACAAGCTGGCACTGACCAGAGAGCAGCAAGACCCTCTGCCAGAGGAGCGCCAGTCCAAGCTGTGAGGGTCCCTGAAGTGTGGGGTTTTGAAACACAGCCCCACCTAGGGGCGCCTGGGTGGTTCAGTCCGTTAAGTGTCGACTTTGGCTCAGGTCAAAGTCACCGTTTGTGGGTTCAGGCCCTGGGTCGGGCTTTGTGCTGACAGCTCAGAGCCCGCAGCCTGCTTCGAATTCTGTGTCTTCCTCCCTCTCTGCCCCTCCCTCGCTCATACTCTGTCTCTCTCTCTCAAAGAAAAATAAATGCTAAACAAATTTTTTAAAGAAACACAGCCCCACCGAAAATAAAATCTAGGAAGGCAGTGCTGCCTGGCAGATAGCTCAGACACAGATGGGGAAAAGCAGGTATCTGATTGAAGCAGGGGACATAGGAGGAGTGATTGATCTGTGAGCGTGTGAACTTCTCTCTCCAGAGACTAGAGAGCAGAGTGAAGTCATTTTCATACCTAGCCCACCAGCACCGATGGATCTCAGTGAGCTAAACAGTGCCACCAAGTGGAGAATGGAGCAGTTCCACCAAGCCCCTGCTCCCCTGTGCCCTCCAAGCACATCTCCACTAAGACAAATCAGCCTAAGAATCAGAGCAGCAGGCCCTTCCCCTAGAAGACCAGCACAAATTCTTCGCACCTACTAAGTCTACTGATCATAGAGTGCTACAAAACTTCAGTTGTAGATGAAACAGGATCTAGCTTTCTTTGGGTGTTTGTTTTGTTTCTGTTTTTATTTTTTTCCCTGCATACAGAGAGAACAGATTTTTAATTTAATTTATTTATATTTTGATTTGTTATTTTTTTCTTTCTCTTTTTTCTTTTTTCTATCAAGCTTCTCTTAATGAGTAGACAAAAACACACCAAGTTTCTAGTTTCCTTTATTTTAAAAATTTTTAATTTTTAAAACTTAAAAAAATATTTTATTATTATTTTTTTCTCCAAAATGACAAGACAAAGGGATTCACTCCAAAAGAAAGAACAAGAAGAAATGATGGCCAGAGATTTAATAAATACAGATATAAGTAAGATGGTTGAACTAGAATTTAAAACAGTTATAAGGATTCTAGCTGGGCATGAAAAAAGCATAGAAGACACTAGAGAATCACTGTAGAGATAAAAGATATAAATCTAGTCAGGGTGAAATTAAAAATGCTATAACTGAGATGCAAACCTGAAAGGATACCATGACAGCGAGGATGGGTGAAGAAGAGGAATGAAGTACTGATATAGAAGATAAAATTATGGAAAATAATGAAGCTGAAAAGAAGACAGAAACAAAGGTAATGGATCATGCTGGTAGACTTAGGGAACTCAGAGACTTTTTAAAACAGAATAGCATTCATATCATGGGAGTCTCAGAGTATGAAGACAGAGAAAAAAGGGCAGAAGGTTTTTGTGAGCAAATTATAGCTGAAAACTTCCCTAATCTGGGGAAGGACACAGACATTAAAATTCAAGAAGCAAAGAGAACTCCCATTAAATTAAACAAAAGCTGGCCATAACCAAGGCATATCATAGTCAAATTCACAAAATACATAGACAAGGAAAGAATCCTGAAAGAAGCAAGGAAAAAAGTCCTTAACCTACAAGGGAAGGCATATCAGGTTTGTAGCAGATCTGTCCACAGAAACTTAGCAGGCCATAAAGGAGCAGGACATAGTCTACATGCTGAATGGGAAACATATGAGCCAAGAATTCTTTATCTGGAAAGGCTGTCATTCAGAATACAAGAAATAAAGAGTATCCCAAACAAAAACTAAAGGACTTTGCGACCACTAAACCAACCTTGCAAGAAATATTAAGGGGGACTTTTTAAATGGGAGAAAAAAGATCATAAGCAACAAAGACTAGAAAGGTGTATCGCCAGAAACACCAACTTTATAGGTAACAAAATGGCACTAAACATATCTTCCTATAATCATCCTAAATGTAAATGAACTAAATGCTCCAATCAAAAGATATAGGGAATCAGAATTTGACAAAAATAGAAATAAATAAGACCCTTTTATGTGCTGCCTACAAGAGACTCATTTGAGACCTGAAGACACCTGCAGATAGAAAGTGAGGGGATGGAGAGCCATCCATCAATGTTAACGGACACCAAAAGAAAACTGGAGTAGCCATACTTATATCAGACAAGCTAGATTTTAAACCAAAGACTAAAACAAGACACGAAGAAGGGCATTATATCATAATTAAGGGGTCTATCCATCAAGAAGATCTAACAGTTGTGGGGCGCCTGGGTGGCTCAGTCGGTTGAGCGTCCGGCTTCAGCTAGGGTCATGATCTCACGGTTTGTGAGTTCGAGCCCCGCATTGGGCTCTGTGCTGACAGCTCAGAGCCTGGAGCCAGTTTCCGATTCTGCGTCTCCCTTTCTCTCTCTGCTCTTCCCCTGCTCGTGCTCGCTCTCTCTCAAAAATAAACATTAAAAAAAAATTAAAAAAAAAAGAAGATCTAACAGTTGTAATAATTTATGCCCCCAACTTGAAACACCCAAATATATAAATCAGTTAATAACAAACATACAGGCATTCATTGACAATAAGACAATAATGGTAGTGGAATTTAATACCCCACTTACATCAATGGACAGATAATCAATAAGGAAACAACGGCTTTGAATGACAAACTGGACTGGATGGACTTAACAGATATATTCAGAATATTTCATCCGAAAACAGCAGAATACATATTCTTTTCAAGTGCACACAGAACATTCTTCAGAATAGATTACATAGTGATCACAAATCAGACCTTAATACATACAAAAAGAGATCTTACCATGCATATTTTCAGACCACAACGCTATAAAACTTGAAGTCAACCCCAAGAAAAAATTTGGAAAGACCACACATACTTGGAGGTTGAAGAACATCCTATTAAAAAATGAATGGTTTAACCAGGAAATTAAAGAGGAAATAAAAAGTACACGGAGGCAAATTAAAGTGAAACACAAACAGTTCAAGATATTTGGGATGCAGCCAAGGTTGTCCTAAGAAGAAAGTACATTGCAGTTCAGGCCTATCTCAAGGAGCCAGAAAGGTCCCAAATACACAACTTAACCTTAAACTTAAAGGAGCTAGAACAGGAACCGCAAACAAAGTCTAAAGCCAGCAGAAGAAGGGAAATAATAAAGACTGGAGAAAAAGTAAACAATATAGAAAAAAAAACACAGTATAACAAATCAATGAAACTAAGAGCTGGCTCTTTGAGAGAATTACTATAATTGAAACCCCCCTAGCCAGACTTATCAAAAAGAAAAATGAAAGGGACCAAATAAATAAAATCACAAATAAAAAGGGAGAGATCACAGCCAACACCACCGAAATACAATTATAAGATAATATTATGAAAAATTATATGCCAAATAACTAGGCAATCTGGAAGAAATGGATAAATTCCTAGAAACATACAAACTACCAAAACTGAAACAGGAAGAAATAGAAAATTTGAACAGACCTATAATCAGCAAAGAAATTGAAACAGTAACCCAAAATCTCCCAACAAACAAAAGTCCAGGGTGAGATAGCTTTCCAGAATTCTATCAGATATTTAAAAAAGAGTTAATACCTATTTTTCTCAAATGTTCCAAAAAATAGAAATGGAAAGAAAAATTTTAAACTCATTATACAAGGCCAGCATTATTTTGATTCCAAAACCAGGCAAAAACCTCACTAAGAAGGTGAGTTACAGGCCAATATCTCTGATGAATCTGGATGTAAAAATTCCCAACGAGATACTAGCAAATCAAATTCAACAGTACATTAAAAGAATCATTCACCATGATCAAGTGGGATTTATTCCTGGGCTGCTAGGATGGCTTAATACTTGCACATCAATCAATGTGATACATCACATCAATCAAAGAAAGGGTAAGAACCATATGATGCTTTCAATAGATGCAGGGAAAGCATTAGACAAAATACGGCATTCCTTCTTGATAAAAACCCTCAACAAAGTACAGTTAGAAGGAACATATCTCAACATCATAAAGGCCATACACAAAAAAAACCCACAGCTAATATAATCCTCAATGGGGAAAAACTGAGAGCTTTTCCTCTACTATTAGGAACAAGACAGGGATATCAACTCTCACCATTGTTATTCAACATGGTACTAGAAATCCTAGCCTCAGCAATCCAATAACAAAAAGAAATGAAAGGCATCCACATCAACAAGGGAAAAGTCAAACTTTAATTATTCACAGATGACATGATATTCTATATAGAAAACTTCAAAGACTCCACCAAAATATTGCTAGAGCTAATAAATGAATTCAGTAAAGTTGCAGGATACAGAATCAACATACAGAATCCGTTGTATTTGTACACACGAGTAATGAAGTGGCAAAAAGAGAAATCTAGGAATCTCTTTCAGTTACAATTACCAAAACTCATAAGATACCTAGAAATAAACCTAAGTAAAGAGGTAAAACTTTTATACTCTGAAAAATATAGAAATCTTACAAAGAAATTGAAGAGGACACAAAAAATGGAAAAGCATCTCATGCTGGTGGGTTGGAAGAACAAATATTGTTAAAATGTCTATATTACCCAAAGCAATCTACACATTTAATGCAATCCCTATCAAAATATCACTAGCATTTTTCACAGAGCTAGAATAAAAAAGTCCCAAAATTTGTATGGAAACACAAAAGACTCCAAATAGCCAAAGCAATCCTGAAAAAGAAAAACAAAACTGGTGGCGTCATGATTCCGGATTTCAAGCTCTATTACAAAGCTGTAGTCATCAAGACAGTATGGTATCAGCACAAAACAGACACATAGATTAATGGAACAGAATAAAAAACCAAAAAATGTACCCAAAACTGTATGGTGAACTGATCTACGAGGCAGAAAGAATTCAATGGAAAGAAGACAGTTGCTTTAACAAATGGTGTTGGCAAAACTGAACAACGACATGCATAACTATGAAACTGGACCACTTTCTTACACTATACACAAAAATAAACTCAAAATGGATGAAAGACCTAAATGTGAGACAGGAAACCATCAGAATCTTACAAGAGACCATAGACAGCAACCTCTTTGACCTCAGCCACAGCAACTTCTTACTAGACATGTTACTGAAAGCAAGGGAAACAGGAGCAAACATGAACTATTGGGACTTCATCGAGATGAAAATAAACTACACAGCAAAGGAAATAATCACTAAAAATAAAAGTCAGCCTATGAAATGGGGAAAGATAGTTTCAAATGACATATCTCATGAAGGGTTAGTATCCAAAATCTATAAAGGAGTCATCAGACTCATCTCCCCCAAAACAAATAATCCAGTTAAGAAATGGGCAGAAGACATGAACAGACAATTTTCCAGAGAAGACATCGTGATTAACAGACACATGAAAAGATGCTCAACCTTACTCATCATCAGGGAAATACAAATAAAAATCACGATGAGATACCAGCTCACACCTGTCAGAATGGCTAAAATGAACAACATGAACAAAAACAGGTACTGGTGAAGATGCAGAGAAAGGGGAATCTTCTTGCACTACTGGTGGAAATGCAAACTGGTGCAGCCACTCTGGTGAACAGTATGGAGGTTCCTCAAAAACGTTAAAAATAGAACTACCCTAATATCCAGCAATTGCACTACTAGGCATTTACCCAAAGGATACAAAAATACAGATTCCCCCATGGGGTAAATGGGGGTACATGCACCCCAAATGTTTATAGCAGCATTATTACAATAGCCAAATGATGGAAAGAGACCAAATGCCCATCAAATGATGAAAGGATAAAGAAGATGTGAGAAAGAGAGAATACAATATTATTCAGTCATCAAAAAGAATGAAATCTTGCCATTTGCAATGACATGGATGCAGCTAAAATGTATTACGCTGAGTGAAATAAGTCAGTCAGAGAAAGACAAATACCATATGATTCACTCATATGTGGAATTTAAGAAACAAAACAGATGAAAATATGAGTGTGGGAGGCAGAGAGAGAGGGAAACAAATCATGACAAACTCTTAAAGATAGAGAACAAACTGATTGATGGAGGGAGGTGGATAGGGGATGGGCTAGATGGGTGAATGATTTTAAGGAGGACACTTGTTCTGATGAGCACTGAGTGCTGTATGCATCACGAATAACTGAATTCTACTCCTGAAACCAATATTGCCCTGGGTGTAACTAACTAGAATTTAAATAAAAATTTGAAAAAAAAAAGAAAGTTATAATAATTCCTATCCCATTAAAGCCATCATAGGAGGGGGGAGTTTATTTTTGTTATGGAAAATAAACCCCCTGCAAGACAATGTAAAGCTTGTTGGTAAACACAGATCTTATAGCTCTATTCTAATACTGATCTTTTGGTAAAAATTTCAATCTGAGGAGAAGAAAAATTTCATTTTTATTTACTTTTATTTTTTGTTTATTTATTTATTTTGAGAGAAAAAAGAGAGAGAGCCTCACAAGTGGGGGGACGGGCAGAGAGAGAGAGAGAGAGAGAGAGAGAGAGAGAGAGAATTCCAAGTAGGCTCCACGCTGTCAGCACAGAGCCCAATGTGGGGCTGAAACTCATGAAATGTGAGATCATATCTTGGGCTGAAATCAAGAGTTGGATTCTGAAACAACTGAGCCACCCAAGTGCCCCAGAAGTTTTATTATTTAAAGAAGTATTTTTTGGAATTTAGATTTTTGATTTTTCCTCTAGCCACAAAATGAGCCTAAGTACATCTCATAAAGTAGAATTTATATATGTAGATACACTGTGCGGTTTTGTCTCTTGTGCCTGTGCTCAGAGGCAAATGTATCTTAAAATTATTAATAAGAATGGCAGACTTCCTGTCCTGAGCACCTCCATCAAATGGTCCAGCCCCAAAGTGCATCACCCTGGTGAAATGAGGTAGTTGACCAAATGTATGTCTTGCTTAACACTCAGTGTTTTCTTAAGGATGGCTCCAATAGACTTCTTTTTCTGTTACTGTGCTACAAAATGTTTACTGAAGGACACTCAAAATTCCTTTTAGGATGTAGCTCTGGAAACAGAGAATGTTACTAATGTAGAGAGACTTGATGTGGATGTGAGGTCAATAAGAACTAATTGAAACATAAAACTCATATGTTTTTCAGGGTCATTCTGGTATAATTTTTGCTTACTTATTATTGATCTCCCTAACTCACTTATCAATTCTTTGAGGACCAGTCTTATTGATCTCTATATTTACAGATCCTAGCACAGAGCTTGGCACAGAATGAGTATTTAGGAAATACTTGCTGAATGGATATAGTCCAAAAAAAAAAAGAACCCCAGGATTTGATAAAACTCCTTATTTTTTATTTTATTTTAAGAAGTGGTTATAATGTTACTTCTTTGTATAGCAAAGAATGCAAAGTAAGTTTCTGAGGAGGGTAGGGTAAGAGGCAGAAATATTGATCTGAAGTACATGCAGGATTCTGTTAAGTTACAGAGAAGTATTTAACCCAGCCTGGGCAGAAAGGTGTGTGTGTGTGTGTGTGTGTGTGTGTGTGTGTGTGTGTTGCCTCCTGAAGAAAGTGATACTTGAGATTTGAAGGGTATAGAGTCATTAGCCAGGTATAGAAGGTAGGAAGGTATATCTCATGGCAGGAACAGAAAAAACAAAGAGGGTGATATGTGAAGTGAAGGAGGAAACCCTCTGCTTCTCTGTGGTTTGTCTTCCTCTCCACCCCTTTATATTATTTTCTCATGTATTCATCTAAGTCTTCAAGAATTTTGTATGTATTGTATCTCCAACATTTCTATGGTATTCCATATTCTTAGTTTTATTTTTGTTATACTTCATATTTTTTAATCCTCAATTCCCTGTTACATTTTTTTTTTATTTAATGTGTTTTAGCTTTTAACAATAACCTTTTATGTTCTTTACACTGATGGCTTTTGATCCTCTAATCCTGTTGACATTTATCTTTAATTTCACCTTTTTTAGCCTATTATTTAAAACTCCTAAACTCTTATCTTTATTTGCATTCATGTATTCATTCTTAATTTCTATTTTTTTTCCTAGTCCACTCTCAATTTTAGCTTTAATGTTTCCTAATTTTGTAATCCACTCTTTTTTTTGAATATTTTTTCCTTATCTCTTAACATCCTGCTTTAATTTTGTTTGTTTTCAGAGTGGCAGCAAGAAGCGTGGCCATGAGGGTGACAGCAAGGACATACCTATTTATTGAGGAGGCTGGCAGCTTCCTTGCCAGCTGTAGTGACGCCACTCTAAACCCGATGCACTATCACCCTCAGTTCCATATGCATCCTCTTCCTGGTCAGTCCCAGACATCTAACCTGTCAATAAATCTAGACTGGAGTCCCAAACTTGCTGATGTTCATCTCCTGATCACTTTACCTAAAGTAGTCATTTTTCTATGAACTAAAATATTTGTAAACACTGTTCAGTGTAACATGTCTATGTGCAAAGTTCTCTGTCACCTGGCCAGCAGTAGAACTCTCATGTACTGTAAACTATAGACTCACCCCTGGGTCCTTGAATGTGTTAAAATGTGAAGCCTTACGTTCAAGGGGAGAAATGAAGTTGTGCACTGGGGTGTGCTCTTTGGGCTGCAGAGCTTAACTGGAGAAGGGTGCCTAAAGTTGATGCAGTGGTGTCATCCTGAGAGTTGCAGAATGAAGTCTTCTAAGTGAAACCAGGAACCATAGGGTTAATGAGGTTGAAACTAGTTGAAAAGTTAAAGCTTGTTTTTCAGAGAACTGTTTCTCTCTAATCAACTATTGTTTCTTTTCAGACTCCACTAACAAATCCATTAGCTGTCTCTGCAGAAGCCTGGATTCCAGGTCAACTGATGTGGTTCCTTCTGGCCTATGCACTAACAAGAATCTGCATTCCTTGCCCCAGATAAGAGCCCATGACCCCATCCAGTTTATGCCCATAGCCTCTTCTCATTGTCCTAAGATAACCTCCTGATGTCAGGGATTAAGTTTTGCTTTGTTGTGTTGTTAAGTCTCTACCCCAAAGTGAACATGGGGTATGTGTTACATACATGTTTGCTCTATCTGTATGCTCCATCTTTTCTTATGAATAGACATAAGTTTCCCTACCCTTTTCATTAACTGGTATGTAACCTCAACTCCTATGTTTATTAAAAAAAACTTGTTCCAACTTGTCAGGAAGGCAGATTTGGGAATGCTCCCCTGTCTTCTTGCTGAGCTGCTCTTCTGATAATAAAACTTTCTCTGCTTCAAACCTGGTGACTCAGAGATTGCCTTACTGTGCATCAGACACAGGAATCTGATTTCAGAGTTCAGTAACACACTCACTGCTCCCATGCCCTGCTTTTGTTCATGGTTGCCAGGCACTGCTCCACTGTGTGTTGGGTTGGGTCACAGAAAAGAGTGGAATGAAAGAAAAACAATGTACTCTTACCACATGAATATGACTTCCCATGCCCATTTTAGATTTGTTATTTTTGCTTTTATAAAAGTCCTTTTCTTCATAAAGTCAATTTTCTTGGAATTCCTTGAGTTTTTTTTTCTTTGTGTGTGTATATTATATAAGAAACCCATACCTACTCCAAAGTCATAGAGATAACCTGTATTTTCTTCTAAAAGTTGTAAATGTGTAAAGTCACAGAACTTCAGAGAAAGCTCTTTTTGTCAAAACCAGCACCCTGATAGGGAAAAAGTGGAACCTGACACCTGGGATATCTGAGTAGATGTACTTGAAATCTTGAATTCCTAAGTTCTCCTGAATCCTTTTGGACTGCAAAAGTATCCCACTCATTCCTTTGGAAGACACAGCATCCTCTCCTTGCTTGAAGACTAAGCAAATTCCTCCAAAGAGACCAATGCCCTGTCTGACAATCCTTCACCTCAGGCACTGACCTCACTTCTGACCACCATACCACCAATAATGTAAAATCTTAGCATAAACTAATCAGGCAAATGTTAGGACTGCTAAGGGAGAGAGATTATACACTAAAAGAGCTATGGTACCTAGTTAACGTAAACTGGCAAGAAGAAGAGTTGACCCTGATGGTGCTGGACACTTGGGGCAACTATAAGAGAACAATGTCAATCTAGGACACTCTATGCATTGAATTCCTGGCTTGGGCTGTGGGTTATTGTTTTAACATGTTGCTGAAAAAGGCTCTCGAGTGCATGGAAAAAAACCAATAATTCTCATAGATGAAATAAAGATACCAGAACTGCTATGGATAACTGTGAAGGAGGGAATTAAAAGTCTCAGAGCATTGGTCTTGCTCAGTTGGGCCTATTTTGCTGACAGTTTTCCTTGGAAGTACCCAAAGATCACTCCATTTTCTATGGTGGTAAGGAATGTACTAGTGAGGGGACCAATGTGTTGAAAAGCTCAAGAGTGGTTCACATGGTAGGAGATGCTATTTAGTAACCAGGGGGGAGATAGGAACCTGGAATAATGGAGGACAGGTAGCCACACTTTATTTTCATAACCAAGGTGGGCCTAATTACCATAATGGGCAGCAAGGTTAGAATGGCAACTAGGGCGTCATGACTCAAGAGATATATGAAGATGACTCAGAGAACAAGGTTTTCCTAGAACCAACATAGATGGGCAGTCTATAAGCATACTGCTTAACATATATAATCAAAAGAAATCAAGAAGGGATAAATAGCTGAGATGAGTCTTCCCAATAGTAAATCTATGACTCCTTGACCAATTTCCAGACATGAGCCAGTTTTCACACTCAGAACCATAATGAGTGATCATACCCCTTGAGGAAGGACCCTGCAACATCATGGCTAACTCCTCCAGTTTTTCCCGAGGAGATTTAGTCATCTACTTAGGTAATTGTGCACTGGGAAAAGTGAATGGTTTTGAGAACTGCTAGACACAGGATCATGGTTGACGCAAAAGCTTAGGGATTCAAATCACTCTCATAGTATTCCTTTTAGAGTGAGGACACTATGTTTTGTTTTTCATAAAGGGGTTTTAGATAGATCTTAAACATTCCAGCCTCACAATTTTGTGTTTTAACTGTTGAGTCTAGTACATTTATATTTAAAATCACATAAATGATTATTTATATATCAAGAAGGAATAAATAGCTGAGATGAGCCTTCGCAATAGTAAATCTATAACTCCTTGACCTATTTCTGATATATCTGTATACATTTTTACTGTTTTATTTTGTACTTTCTATTTAATCCTGTTTTTCCCCAATTTTAATTTTTTTCTTCTTTTGCCTATTTATTAATCAAGTAATTTCTATCTTGTCCTTTCCCCCCAATGCTATTTCAGAACCTATAAACTCTTATGTATTTTGTTAACAGCCTAGACATTTTCGTATGCATATGCCAAAATGTTTAAATAATTTTACCTTGTTCTTAAAACAATTTAGAACATTTTAAGTCATCTTGTCTTCCCAAATTGTACATTTTTCTCCCCTAGGATTTTAGTACTTTCTTTCCTTTTTTTAAAGTTCACTATCAATGTTCACTTGGATTTATCTAAATATTAACAATTTTTTTTCTTCACCATTACTCTTCTTAGATCTCCTTTCTAGAATGTTCTTTCCTTTAGGGGTCTACATTTAAAAAGTTTCTTTAGAAAATATCTGTTGATAGTAAATTCTCAGTTTTGTACAGAACTTCAGTTCTTGTTCTTGAACCATATATTTGCTGGGTGCCCAATACTATGCATGTGAATATGCACACACACACAGCTTTTTAAGCCTGGACTTTTACTTAGGATAATAACGTGATATGAACATTATGTATGTTCCTCAGTAATTTCAAAAATGATTTAATGGCTGTTTAATATTCTATTTTTATGGATAAACTATAATTTATTTAAATCATCTCCAAATATTTATTATATAGGTAGTTTCCATCCTTTTACTATTATAATTGATACAGTTGCAAACATTCTTGTACATATATCTTTGCCTTCATTTCTGAATGTTTCCATAGGGAATATTACTAGAAGTAGAATTTCTGGGTCAGAAAAATCTCAGCCTTATCAATTCAATTTATTTTTATTCCTCACCTCATCACAAATCTCCATTGAGGCTCTGCAATCACTGTTTAAATTAAAATTTTTGCTTATGCCAAGGTAAAATGTGCACATGATTAAAACATCAAATAGTGTGGAAGTATTTAATATGAGAAGGAACAGACCCTTGTTCTATTTCTCCCCTGGAAAGGATTTTAATTTTTTTGGTCATAGTTCTAGTTACATCAGCACTTCAAAATAGTTTTCATGTCCTGCTTCAGCAGTAGTGCATATCTTTCCACTTTATAAATGAAGAATTTTTAGCATCCTCACAACTTTCTACCATTCTTTTTCCAACCAACTCCCACTTTCTGCTTTCTATAAACCTACATTTATGCTTTCAAGATTAAAAAGCTAAACATTCTGTTTTGTAACCATAGCCAAATATTCTAGACACTGATTCTAAATGTTGAAAACATGGTCATGACTGTGTAAATGTTGCTTTGCAGAGTTAAGCAATGTACTCTGATGTACTTCTTTACCTTGGTTTTCCACCTCCTTCACTGTGCCTTCCTTCTCAGTTTTTTTCATTGCTTTAACCTGTGTCTAAATATTGGGGACCCCAGAGTTTGTTCTTTAGTCCTCCATCCATTCTCCTCCTCACCTCTTCCTAGGCAATTCCATCCAGCATCATAAATTTAATTCCGTCCAAATGCTAATGAATCCCAAGTGTACCTCTTTAGCCTTTACCTCATCCTGAGCTGTTGGCTTGATATAGAGATATATTGACATATTTCATTTTTATTAGTCATTTTCAACTTAATATGCCTAAATGCAATTTTTAATTTTATTCTGAAATGATTCTTCATCCTCTCTTTCCCTCTTCAGTAAATGGCATCACTCTTCACTTAGTTGATCAAAATGAAAACTAGTAGTAGTTATCTCTGATGTCTCCTTTTTCTCACCTACATATCTGTTACACCAACAAAATATACAATATTTCTATATCTTTCTCTTTCCACTGCTACCAGCTATCATTTATTGAAACAGCTTTATACCTGGTAGAGACCTTTTAAAATCCAATTTTCATGTAGCAGAGTTCTCTTTTTAAAATATAGATCAGATTATGCAACTCTCTTGAATTAAGAGTTCTGCAGGTGTCATAGGCTAATACCCCAGTTCCTTATGATGGTGTACAAGAGTTTCCTTCACTGTCTATCTCTCTGCCTTTATCTCTTGCCATCTTCCTTAAGCTATATTTCCTATCTGAATATTTCTCTAAAGAAATGTCAGCTGAAATTTTTAAGAAAAACTATTTGAGATATTTCTTCCAGAAAGGGAAAGATATGATAGGGAATTGTTTAGTAGGAAACTATTCAACTGAACCACTTACTTCAATATTTATCCATTACAATTTGCTATGTTAGGTTAGGGAGTTCATTATCTCATGGGGAAGGCAGATCTTTTAATAAACGATCTTAAATAAAAGGTTTATGAAATATTGGGAAAGTTTCTAGAACTTGGTATGAACTTCTAAAAGAGACATAAGAAATATTCTTTTTTCTTTTTATTGGTTTCAAAGAAAAGCAGAAAAAAAAAACAGGAAAAAGGCGGGGGATCAGTAGGCATATTTTCAGCAATTGATTCCTTATGCTGTTAGTGAGTTTCCTATGTTAGAGAGGAGGAGAATTTGAGGCGGGTCCTGAAACATAGGTAGGAGTTCACTGGCAAGACAAGGAAGAGAATCTCATTTCATGGAGAAGACACAGCAAGTGTCATGATATAAAGGTGAAGAAATTTGAATATTTTTGGAGTACTAGAAGTAGTTGGTAATGCTGAGTTAATTTAGAAAGACTCTATTAGAAAGAGTTCTGTTCCTTAAATAACTGGTTACATAATAAAGTCATCACATGTAATAATGAAGGCAAAAGAAGGGTAAGTTTGGTGGGGAAAATAGTTTTCAATACAATAGAATTTGAGGTAGTTGAGTACCAGACATACATGTTTGGAAATATGCAATAAAGGGTACTTTTTGAGAGTAACCCTATCAAACTAACACAGAGAGATTTCAGGGAGAAATCCTATTTCTCACTTCTAAGACTCTAGCACTTAGCTTCTCTGAGAAAAGGGTTTAGTTACAAGGAACTAAGTGAACTTGTCCTGGAGAACCTTACATTTATATTTCTAAGGAAGGTTTATTATTTGAAGTAGACATTCGTAGTTAATTTAAAAAAATATTTAGATATGTTTCAACACACTCAGAAGTGTGTTCTTTTATCTCTTCATCTCTGTTATGATCATATCTAATACTTTACTGATGCAAAATTTTAGCTACTAAATAAGAATCATTCAAAAAGGAGTTGCTAATTTGATTTATATTATGAGTTTGTATTTAGGAAGGTCATTAAATATATAGTAAGAAACTATCTTCAGTTTAACTGGTTAATTTCCTTTTTAGGTTAAAAAATCTGAAATCAGATAAAATCTACAATTACTTTTGAAATAATTTCACTGCTTGGGAAGTGTTGAACCCTCCTTCACAGTGAATGTTTAAGCTTTGGTGAGTATGCCAATGATCAATTTATTGCCTCTATGCCCCACATTCACTCTCACATTTTGCTTACAACTTGCTTTGCTGTAATGGATGGAATTTCTTAAGCCATTTCTCCTCTACCATGAGCATAATGTTAAGCTTCCTCAGTAGAGGGAGCTGCAGGGATATTGCCCGATGGGGCATCTCTTACCAGATCCAGAGGCTACACAGTTGAACAGCCACGTGAGTGTGAGGATATCCAGTGATGCCTTGCTCAGCCATGCAGCTGAAACACATAATCTTTCTTGAGATTGTAGTCCTGGTCCAGTTTGTCAATCACCTTTCTGTGGCTCTCCCAACATGGACAACGTGTGCTCCAGGCCTCCTGCCCACAGAGGCACCTTGACTTCCTCTGTTTATATGCATGCTAGCCCACTGGCTGGAGCTCTTCTGTGCCTCAGAAGAATGTTTCCTATTTGCCCGGTTACTGTGGACCAGATTGGGGTTTAGGCAACACAGAGAACTTTTCCACTACCTACTGGATTGCAACTACAGCTCTTTTGGCAAAGTTTGAATCCTCTCCTAAGTGTGGGTACCTTCATCCAGGTTTGTCTTTATCTGGGCATTTTCTTTCAGTCCTAGACTATCCTACAGAGTTTTCTTTATATATTATAGTATCTCTTTTATTATTTCCTAATGATTCTTTATAATAAAATTCTTTTTATATTATGTTATGGCTTCTGTCTCCTGTGTGGACTTGGATTGCAAGAGTTGGGGAACAAAATTTGGGGATAATACAGAGAGTATTCAAGCATTAGATTCTTTGAGAAAAGAGTTAATTTGAATGATTATTTCTAATCTTTTCTCATACCAAGCCTATGTGTTTTTCTGAGTATACCTTTTTAAAATAATGGAATCAAATCTTGCTTTGAGAGAAGCATGGCTGACAGTTGATAATAGCTTTATTTACTGTGGCTACAGAAATCATCTGCACTAATGATAATTATTTGAGAGACTTAGAAAATTGATTTATTTAATGAAACTACAGGTAATTGTGAATTTGCTTACTAATGAAATTAGGGAAATGAGGACTGTTAACATTTAAAATAGTGTATAATGGACATGTACATCCTTTAAAAGAAGAAAATCTTATATTCTCATTAATTCCCTTACATTGAAATGAATGTTTTAGTTTACACTTTCTTCTAGAAAGACTAGAGCCTTGTCTACAGATCTGATATGAGTAAATTGGCATAGGACTTATTTGTTTACTTTGACCTCCTTCAAAACATATGAGAAATGTAGAAGCTGAATTTAAATTTTGAGTTGCTACTGTGTGCCAGGTGACTGGGTATTTTATTTGAGGCTTATATCAAATATCTATCACTATAATAATGCTGAATAACAAGCTCCCCACAAAACAGTGATTTAAAACAATAATCAAAAGTTTTGGTCATATGTCTATTGGTGCTTTTGGCTGGACTGAGCAGGATGTGGTCTTGGCTAATTTTGGTTATCTGGAGTTGACTAACTACTGGATGACCTATGATTGACTTAACCATGGTTACTCAATTCTGTTCCATTTATTTTTCATTATTCTAGAAGGTACTGAGCATGTTCTTAAGGTGAGGCAGAGAACAAGAGTGAGAGCAGGTGGAAAGTGCTTTTTCAGTTTCTGTTTGTATCATATATACTAACATCCTATTGGGCAAAGTTAGTTATATGGTGCCTTAGTTTACTAGGGCTGCCATAATAAAATATCCCTGATTAGAGGCTTTAAAACAGAAATTTATTTTCTCATAGTTCTAGAGGCTAGAAGTCCAAGATCAAGGTGTTGCCAGGGTTTTTTTAAATTAATTTTTTTTTTCTTGAGGCATCTCTCATTAGCTTGCAGATCACCACTTTCCCACTGTGTACTCATGTGGTCTTTCCTCTGTGTGCTTGCATTCCTGGTATCTCTCTGTATTCAAATTCCTTCTTATAGGGATACAAGTCAGATTGGATAAGGTCCACTCTAATGACCTCATTTAACTTAATTACCTCTTTATAGGCCCTATTTCCAAATACGGTCACATTTTGAGGTACAGGAGTTAGGGCTTCCACATATGAATTTTTAGGGGGAGGACACAATTTAGACCATAAAACATGAACAAGCCCAGAGGTAGAGTGGGAAGTCATGGAGAGAAGGAGATGCAAGGAATGGGTGCTAAGTTACCACAAGGCTAACAAAATCACATCAGTGACAGTTATTATTTTTTGTCATTTTATTAATGAGGGGAAATGAAGCTCAGTTGATGTAAGTTCCCACATGTTTATGTTTTTTCTTATATGAAAACACTGATTAACAGAAATAAGAGGTCAAAGAAATCTTTTTATTTTTCATTTTCACTTATTTGAATTAGAGGCAACCTAGTATAGTGGCTAGGAGTGTGAACTCTTTGCAATAGACTGCTTGAATCCAAATCTGACTTTCAATGCTTACTGGCTATTGTTCTTTGGGTGAGTTATTTAAGCATTGTGTATCTTACTGTCTTGTAACAAAGAATAAGAGTATTATCTACTGCATAGTGTTTTAGAGATTAAATCTCTTAATATATTTAAAAACTAGAATGCTGCCCACTATATAGTAAATACTATAAACTACTTGTTATCAGAAAATAATACTTATAATAACTTTTTCTTGTTTAATGTATGAGTTCTGTTAAACATAGTTTCTAATTTTATTGACAAATAATTGGCATTTATGCCTGTATAAGTTTAATGCATACAACATGATGGTTTGACTTACATATAATGTGAAATGATTATTGCAATAGGTTCAGGTAACATTCATCATCTCATATAGATATAATATAAAGAAAGGGAAGAAGAAAATCAAAAAGATTTTCTCTTTGTGATGAGTCCTCTTTGGATTTACCCTCTTAATAACTTTCCTATATATCTTATATCAGTATTAACTATAGTCATCATGTTATATAGTACATGTCTAGTAGTTATTTATCTTTATAACTGGAAATTTGTACCTTTTGACCATCTTTAGATGCTTTGATGGTGGGCTCATAAATATTTACAATTGTCATATCTTCTTGATGAATTGACCCCTTTATCATTATGTAATGACCTTCTTGGTATCTTTTTACCATTTTTGGTATTGTGTATTTTGCCTGATATAAGTATAGCTGCTCCTGCTTTTTTCTGGGTTACCATTTGCTTGAAATGACTTTTTCCATCCCTTCACTTTCAATGACTTTCTATGAGTGTCCTTAACACTATAGTGATAAGTGATAAGAGACTCACTATAAGTGAGTCTCTTGTAGGCAGCATATTGTTGGACCTTGTTGTTGTTTAAACCCATTTAGCCATTCTATGTCTTTTTATTAGAGAACTTAATCTGCTTATATTTGAAGTAATTATTGATAGGAAAGGACTTAATATCACAATTTTATTCATTGTTTTCTGGTTGTTTTGTAGATTCAGTTTTCCTTGTTCTTTATCCTGCTTTTTTTTGTGCTTTGATGACTTTGATTATGAGTATACCTTGGCTTTTTTTTTTTATCATGTTCTTTTGTATAATTACTACAGGTTTTTTTTTCTTGTGGTTACCATGAGGCTTATATAAAATATCTTATACTTGTAACATCCTACTTTAAATTGGTAGCAACTTAACTTCAGTAGAATTCCAAAACTTTATACTTTTATTTTTACTGCTGTTATAATTTATGTATTTTTATGTTGTATAACTAATAACATATTATTGTAATTATGGTTATTTTATTATGTTCATTTTTAAACTTTCAAACTCGAGTTGTAAGTGAATTATATACCATCATTACCAAATTACAGGATTTAATTTTGACTATATATTTACCATTACCAGTAAGTTTTACCTACCTTTTTATATTGCTATGATGTTAATTAGCATTCTTTTACTTCCAATCAAAGAAATCCCTTTAGCATTTCTTGTAAGGCAGATATAATGGTAATGAATTCCTTCATAATAATGGACTCCTTCAGCTTTGCTTGGGAAAATCTTATTCCCTCCTTTATTTTTAAAGGACAGCTTCTCTGGGAATAGTATTCTTGGACGACCATTTTTTTTTTCTTCCAGTATAATGAAAATATCATTCCCTTCTCTTCTGACCTGAAATGTTTATTGGAAATCCACCAGTAGTCTTATGGGAGTTCCTTTGTATGTAACTTCTCTCTTTTCCCTTACTGTTCTTAAAATTATTTCTTTGTCTTTGACTTTGAACTAATTATAATATGTCTCAGTTGCAGTCCTATTTGGGTTCAAAATATTTGGGGTGTTTTGGGCCTCAAGGAGCTGAATGCCCATTGCTCTCTGTAGAAGACTCAGGAAATTTTCAGCCATTATTGCTTTAAATATACTTTCTATCCCTTTTTCTTTCTCTTCTTCTGGAATGAACATAATGTGAATATTGTTTCTTTCCACTGTCCTTTAAGTCTCATAAACTTTCTTCACTCTTTTTAGTTCTTTTTTCTTTTTGCTCCTCTGACTGTATAATTTCAATGTCCTATCTTCCAGGTCATTGATTCCTCTGTATGGTCAAGTCTGCTTTTCAAACTGTCTATTGAATTTTTCAATTCAGTTATTGTATTTTTCACTTATAGGATTTCTGTTTGGAGTTTTTTGATGGTCTTTATAGCTTTCTTGAATTTCTCATTTTGTTCATGCATTGTTTTCCTAATTTAATTTAGTTGTCTGTGTGTTCTTGCAGCTCATTAAATTTAAGAGGATTATTCTGAATTCTGTGTTTGACAGTTCATGGATATCCTTTTCTTTCAGATCAGTTATTAGACTTTATTAGTTTACTTTGGTGGTGTCATATTTACCTGGCTTTTAATGATCCTTCATTTATTACATTTGTATCTCTGTATTTGAATGCAGACTTTACACTTTTTGGCAGAGATGAATCTTCACCAGTCAGCTCAGTTTGGGTTTCTAGGCTATCGTCTAGTAATATCCTTGGGGAGGTGGGGCCTGCTATTATGGTCTATTTTTGAGTGAGGCAAATGTTTGAGGTCTGAGGATGGAAATGAGGAATAGCTGAGAATAGTTGGATAGGACTTCTGACTTGGTTTTCTACCCAAGTGAGGCAGTGGGATGGGCTCCATAGTTGTCTGGATTCTCTGGTCAGTCCTGGCAGGGCAGCAGGATGGACCCAAGCCTGTATAGCTCATTGTTTGAGGACCCAAATCAGGCAAGAGTGTGTACTGAATTCCCTGGTCTTGTGAGGCTACCAGTTCTGCTCTGCAGATGGGGAAAGCCACAGATTGTGTTCTTTGTTAAAGTGCCACTGTAAACAGGGCTGTTGGATGTGCTACACAGATTCCTATGTACTCTGGTTAGGTTCCCTGGTTGGGCAGGTGAGAGGTGGTATTCAGTAATGAGCTGGGCTGCATATTAGTTTCCCTGACAGCATGCTGTAGGATAAGCAGCTCTAAGGCTGGTAAAGCTCTTTTTTCATTATCTTAACTCAAGCTAACCTGCACCCCAAGTTCCCTGGCTGAACAGGTCCCCTGGTTTTGCTTTGCAAACTGTTAGCTCTTCCTGCTCTTCTCTTGGCTGGGCCACATAGTTTCCAGGCATTCTTGCCAGCCCTTCTGGTCAGATGGGGCTGTGCCATTGTGAGTGGGTGGGCTGTATCTCAGCCCCCTTGTCTGGGCTCAAAGGAGAGGGGCTGCTCCAGGCAACTCCCAATTTCCTAAATGGCTCTCCAGTTGGGAGGGGCTAGGAGCTACCCACAACCTTGGCAATAAGCTTTTGTAATGTCTCTCCCTGTGCATACCATGGGAATCTTCCATATCTGGTACTGATTTTGTTCCGGGGGTTATCAGCTCTACCCACCCACCTTTCAGCTTAAGCATTGCTGAGCTACAGGGCTTCCACATGTTTCCACTAGCCTCTCTTGTCAGGAAACACTCTCCACAGTTGGTGGGGTTATAAATCAGCTCCTTGCCTGGGTGTGGGTAAACTGGGCTCTAGGTCTGACAAAATTTCTTGTTTAAGAATCTGAATTGAGGAGATCTGCATCCTGCGAATACTTTGTCAGAGAGTGCCTCCAACTTGGTTCTGCAGTTGAGCGAAACTGTTGGTTGGAATTACTACTTGGGCACAGCAGGTGTGAATGCAGTCTGCTGAGATCCATGTGCTGGTTTTTGCAAGCCCATCTCCCCTTCATTGCAGTCAGATTTCCAGTGGTTGACCCCCACAGAGTCCCCTGCAATCCCCATGGGATTTTGTAGTGCAGTGGCTTCCACAAAGCAACCCACAATGCTGAGGTCTGCTTGTCTTCCCTGGGTTCTCTTTCCCACTAGAGAAGTTGGAGACTCAGGGGAGACCTCTCCTCATGGTGCTGCATTGGCCTAGGGGAGGGGCAATGTGTTCAACTTATAGCTGTTTCTCTTACCCTTCTAATTCAGTCTGTCTGGGTCTCTGAGGTGCAGGAACATGCTTTAGCCTCACCCTCATGGTCTAGGATTCTCTCAGTGGTATCTTATTTTTGAATAGTTGTTAGTTCTTCTTGTGAAGGGTGTCAGAAACCCTACCTATTTTGCCAACTTGGTCAGAAGTTGTACAACAAACATAATTCTTCTTTCATAGCAGATGTTACCTGATGATCAGGGGATGAGCAAGCTAAATAGTTTGGTTAACAGCATTAAACTCTTTAACCGGTACTCTGTTGCAGGAAGTCAAACACTCCACTAACAAATTCTCAAGTATTTAAAAAAAAATTTCATGTTTATTTGTTTTTTGAGTGGGGGAGGGGCAGAGAGAGAGAGGGAGACACAGAATCTGAAGCAGGGTCCAGGATCTAAGCTGTCAGCACAGACCCCGACACAGGGCTTGAACTCACAGAGTACGAGATCATGACCTGAGCTGAAGTCAGATGCTTAACTGACTGAGCCACCCAGGTGCCCCTCAAGTATTGATTAACTTATATTTTTATAAAGGTATAATATTTTTAAATTTTTATTTATTTAAAATTTTTTTAAATGTTTATTTATTTTTGAGACAGAGAGAGACAGAGCATGGATGGGGGAGGGTCAGAGAGAGAGACACAGAATCCGAAGCAGGATCCAGGCTCTGAGCTGTCAGCACAGAGCCGGACGCGGGGCTTGAACTCACAGACCATGAGAACATGACCTGAGCCTAAGTCAGACGCTTAACCGACTGAGCCACCCAGGCGCCCCTAAAGGTATATTGTAAGTCTCAATTTTCTATAACTATATGTTAATGAAAGGACAGGTCTATAGAGTCAATCAGCTACTTGGACTATTTTCTTAACTTCAAACTGATTTTTCAATTTATAGTTTCTGTTCTCCCCAAACCCATTTAACATACTGAAGTTAAATTCAGATTCTGAAAAACAATCAATTTCATCATGTTACTCCACGGTTTATGCCTTCATTAGCTCTCTTTGGCCTAAAGGATAATATTCCAACTCCTGTACCCTAGCATACAAGACAGTCCACAGAATGATTGCCTCATTTCCTGTAATTTTTTATCATGACTTGCATATTCTCAGTACCATTATTTTGGTCACACTTATTTCTCAACATGCATTTCTTCTTCCATTTTCTCCACTTAAGGAAACTTTCCTTATGTTAACATTGGGATTTGGTGCCTGTGGGTATGTGTCTGTTTTTTTGATTAATTACTTTGCCACATTATCTATTGATTTTCTGTTAGGGAATATAAAAACTTGCTTTTATTATAGTTTTGTTATGATTATTGGCAAAAATAATATTAAGTCTTTATACTATGCTTATACAAATGCTACTCACAATTGAGTGGTACAGTGTACCATTGTTATGCTTTCTTTCCCTGAAGGTAAAAATAATCTCCTATTTATTCATTTGCACAGTTTTCTTTGTACCCATAACTAATTTTTCTCATACCTTTCAGGAGCTTCATAGTATAATTTTCTGAAGTCCACTTCCAATCCTCAATCAGTTTCAATTTATTTTTCCTTCTGAAACAAACCCTCAGTTCTCCAGTCTAGGTGGATTGTTCCCCATGCCTGAAAAAGTTTCACCTTAAACCTCTTTTTTGCTGTCTTTCTTTAATTCTCTCTGCTATTCTAGGTAGGGCCCTGGTCACCAAGAATCTATGTAATTTGTTTTTATTTGCTTCTTTAGCATGAAGGTTGAGGGCAAACAAAATTTCTTGTATGAATATTCAAAATTTCTTGTATGAACATTTCCTGTATGAATACGTTGAATATTCTTGGTTGCCAAATTCTGAGAAAGGAAGATTTTACTGCAGCATATTTAGTATATTTCAAAAATTGCAAACACAACCTTTACTTAACAAAAAGACATTACACATGAGTTTTACACATTTCATTACACAAGGAATTTGGAACTTATAATTTTTCAGAGTTTTTAGATGAAGGAGGTAACTTCTGTTTTCTAGAACACTTTGTCCTCATATTGAATAATTTGCCATGTGGTAAAGATGAGATAGATCTTGTATTTACTTTAATGACTAGTGGCTAAAAGAAGCAATCATAAAATCCAATGAACAAAGGTAAGATTATTGTGGGACAGTTTCCTCTCCAGATCACTTAAACAGATTAATAAAAAGAATATTTACTACCTACAGTTGTATCACCTTAGCCATGGATGGGCTGACTTTAACTTTTTATGATAGTATAAAATTCATTTTTCACCTTTAAATCCCCTTAAGTTGTCCCGATTGTACAATGAAATAGCTGAGGGATGAAATGTGTTCAGAATCAGTATTTGTGCATGTTTTATGTATTATATGAGGAAAGAGGAAATAAGTGAGGTTCTTCAAAATGGTTTAAGAGCCTGACTATTATTTGTCACTTTTTGTCCGTTTTGAACAGCAGACCTCTGTGCTTTTGGAGGGGGAAAAAAAAGTGTGAAAAACACATGTGTTTCTGTTTCTAAATCAATCAGTGTTATTTTATCTTTAGTGTGACATTGCTCCGGATATTTTTATCCTATAAGGAAATCTGTAAAACAAACTTTGTAGAAGCAATTGCTATTTTTTCTGTCTCATGGTCTGCTGCAAATCAATAGCATTTTGTAATATTTTCCCCTCCCTTTCCTCCCACCCTTCCTTCCGTCATCCACCCCCCCCACACCCTTTCTTTTTATTTAACTAATATTTTAGAGGTTCTACTATGTGCCAGGGGATAGTATATATGTTAGGGATATAATGGAGAACAAGAAATGTCATTGACTCCGGGATTTCTATATTCAATTAGAAGCAAGGTGGAAGATTAGAGTGGTCAAGGTTCCTAGAGGTCTACCAATTTCCTCTAAAGCAAAAATACTAGTGTCCATCGTCTGAACACCTCAAAAATTTATTGGTCTGAAAATATTCATCTGAAAATTGAGAAAATTTTTGCTATTCTCTTGACTTAGATGACATTAAGATGCCTTCATTTTCCTGTGGACTCCAAGGGATAACAAGCCTTCTGATTTTCTGCCTTCTGTGCTTTTGGATGGATCATCTCACACTCATATTTATATAGTCGCTTTCATCTTTCCTTAAACTAGCATTTCTTCCAGAGTTTTCAGTTACACTACTTTTGCCACTCCTTGCCATCACTAAGACTTAAAAGTCCTTGCAGTTTTACTGGAATCATCTTTGATTCTCCATTCCCCTTTCACAGTTTATTTTCATTCATTCACCAAATACTTATTATTCTTTCATTTGTCTGTTCTTTATCTCATAACATCTATAATATCTCTATAATAGCTTTTTAGCTGTTATGTCTCTGCCTCCAGTTAGAGATTCTTCTGCCACTAAATGGTGGCACAATTCCTCCTGCCTAAAGAAATTATTCACATCTACTCATGGTTAATTTCATGATCTAATAATTCAGTTGAATTTCTCAGTTTGTTTAAAACGTTTATTTATTTTTGAGAGACAGAGAGAGATGGAGTGAGATCAGGGAAGGGCCAGAGAGACAGGGAGACACAGAATCCAAAGCAGGCTCCAGGCACTGAGCTGTCAGCACAGAGCCTTACTCGGGGCTTGTACTCACAAACTGTGAGATCATGACCTGAGCTGAAGTTGGACTCTCAACCAACTGAGCCACCCAGGTGCCCCTCTCAGTTTTGACTTCAAAACAGACCCAGGAATTTTGTCTTTTTTTTATTTTTAATTTTTTTAATAAATATTTTTAATGTTTATTTATTTTAGAGAGGGTGTGGGGGGAGACACAGAGCTCAAAGCGGGCTCCAGGCTCTGAGCTGTCAGCATAGAGCCCAGTGCAGGGCTTGAACTCATGAACTGTGAAATTATGACCTGAGCTGAAGTCAGACACTTAACTGACTGAGCCACCCAGGCACCCCAGGAATTTTTTCTCTTAATATTTGTCGACTCAAATATTGACATATATTCACTTAGCTTCCCAGGAAGCAAACTCTGGCCACATGCCCAAGATCAGTCTAATCTCCCAACTTTCTTATTCTCTGACATACCTAAGAATTTCAGTGTGGCTCCTGGTTTCTTGCCTTATCATTAACTATTAACTCTAGTACAAGTATCATTAACTATTAACTCTAGTACAAGCTGCATTCTTACAGGCAGACATGCTTTTTGATTCTATAGACTATAGACTCAAAGGGCTTGCAATGATGGTAGGTTAGGGAGTAATACTGAGTGGCTCAGACCTTGAACAATTTGCAGATTTTCAGAAATAAATGTGAGTGTTATAGTGGTGGCTGATAGTCAAACAGCAGTCTTCTGCTAGGCATAGTGTAGAAGGAAGGCACTCATGGATGTGACCTGACATTTACAATACCTGCCCAATGGAGAAAAACAATTTATTCATGAATTTATTTACTTATCCAACATACTATGTGTTAAACAGTGCTGTAGAGGCTTGAGTTATAAGATAAATCAGGTGTTGTCCCTTTAAAGCATCCTAATATCTAGGAGAAGAAAGGAGAGACATATACATACATAATTAAAATATATACTTCATAAGATTATTTCAGGGAGTAAATGAATAGATGTATTTAAATGGCTTAAAAGAAGTGCCTTGCAAATAAAACACACTATGTAAATGTTTGCTTTTAATTTTACAATAAGCTTTAATTATGTTCAAGTGCTAGGGGACTATAGAGTTTCCTTTGCATGTAACATTTGTTCATTCACTGACTCTCATGAGGTTCCAACTAGGACTTTACATTACTGATTCCATGTTTATTCATTCAAAAATACTAATTTAGCATCTTTTATAAGCTAAGACTGTGCTAGACACAAGGGGAGAAAGAAAAATAAGACAAGATCCTCGGGTTCAAGCTGCTTACATTTCTATTTGTCTAGCGTTTGAGTAATGGAAACAATTGAATAATTGGGCTCTATACTCCTTGATTTTTCTGCCAATGATAAATAAATGTGGGCATTTGGATTTTGTTCAAAATAAAGAAAAATGCAGTCACATTACTACGGAATGTCTTGAGCCTGTATGCATTTGTTTAAGTATTCTGTAATACCTACATTTACAGGATTGTGGCAGGATGAACCATGTTTCAAATGTAACACTAAGCTCCAAAAGAGCCAGATCATCATAAAGGATATATTTTCAATTATCACAGGCTTTATTGTTAAGTATATTTTTCTAAATCCTTGGAAAATTGGTGACCCATAAATAACTAATTTTAATTAGGTAGAATAGCCTAACTTAATTCATAAGATGTAGGGGAAAAAGCATGAAATCTGAAATCAGAAGATAAAGGGTCAATCCTAGTTTTATCACTTTCTAGCCATGTGGCCTTCAGTGAATCATTTATCCCTTTCATTTGTGAAGTAATGTAAGTAAATACCTTACAAGGTTGATGAGAGGATTATAAGAAATATTGTATTCAATAACTCATACTAAAATAGTTGGAACATAGTAAATATTGAATATGTATAGGTGTATTTAGCCAGGTTGTATGGGTATATGTATATATGACCTTTTTAATTTGTATTACTTCACCTGACTCCACAGAGAATTTGAGAGTACTATTTTCTTTGATATATCACAAACTTTTTTGCACATTTTTCTTAATGTTGGCTACCAGTGGGGGCTATGTTTACTTTGTCCTTTATTAAGTTACAGAAAAGGCCATGTTCACATGCATTCAGTAGATACACAATAAATTCATAAAGAGCATGAATTCTTGGATACAGTGAGGTGTCCAGCATACAGGGAAATTCCAGTGGTTTCTAAATAAGTCATCTGGGCTGGTTATTAATATGCTTCAGCTTCTTGGAGGTCAGTCATCTATTACAATAATGGCCACGGGGTATTCCTTCATCTCTATTTTATGCAAGCTTACTGAATACCCTTGCAACAGCGAATTGTCATATGACATGCTCTAGGAAAGATTTGATATCAATTTGTCAAGCATGATTTAGGAATAATGAAATCCATTTCACTGAGATAAGGTGGTAGGGATGGTAAGCAATAGATGAGATGTTACGCTAGAAGTTCCTTCTAACTCCACTTATTCCTTGACTTACTAAACAAGGACATTTCCTCTGTGAATTATATTGAAGGCTAGCTCTTCCCTTAGCAGCTCTAGGACTCCCATCAAAATAATTTGATGATGAAAATGAAGCTGGCATAATTGAATTCAGCATGAACTCAGAGTTGTCACCTTAGGGTGGGTTTATCCCTTATTGCTTAATAGTCTGCTCAGCACTTTGGCCTTGTGGCAAAGCCAGAGCTGTTATCATTGTGGGCTTTAAGCTTAGAAAGATGTGTTTCTCTTTAATACAGAGAATGGGAAGCTGGGACTGTGCCTGGAATTGAGATAAATGTAGGCACTCACTTTGACTACTTAGGAGCTTTTAAAGTCTGACACCTCATTAGCAAGTAAAAATCAACTCAGCAGGTCTCAATAAAGCTGATTTCAAAACTAAAAGTCAATTTTTGGCTTTTCCTTCAAAGGTTCATGTTTTTTATTTAAAGAACTAAACCAGACACTCACCCTATTCTTTTTAGGAAGTAGTTTTAATGAATATCAGTAGGTTTCCTAAGTCTCTGGAATAGAATATACTTAAATTGATTTTTTAAAATTGGATTGGAAACTCTAAGGACAGAATTCCCTGACTCACCCTGCTGTGAAATACTATGCTCACCTCCCCATTGTTGGATCCTGCTTCATTTAACCAATGATGTTTTAAGAGCTAAGATTCAGCGTTCCATTTCATTTCACCGGGTCTCTGAAAGACAATCTAATGTTAAAATTGTCCCATTATCTAGACTGGTTTAATTTGTGCCTTAAAATGACTTTGGAAATAAGTTTTGATTAAAAAGTTACACCAGTGATGCATTTTCAGTATCACAAAGCAAAACCTATTTGAAGAAGTTATTCCTGCATGCCAGATTGAGCAGAAGCCTTAATTCCCCTCAGTAACTGTGTAGGCAGAAAAGAAATTAGGAGCCTGGTGAATAAATAGGAAGCCATAAAAATCACAGATATCTTTGCTATCTGTCTTGTTTTTCCATTGAATGGATTGTGCAGTCAAAAATTACAACCACAATCAAATGTAAAGTATTTTAAGAATGAATACACACATCTTTTTTTCTGAAATAACTATTAACAACCAAGAGCATATGCTTCAGTGAATACTTTTAGTTGAATCATAAACTACATTTCCAACAACTGACTTTTTGAAGCCAGTTGAGACAACTACACAGAGGATGTTAAAGGAAATCAAACTCTCACAGAGCCCATCTGTTTCTTCCCAGTGAGTCTCCAGCTACTGCTTTTCTCCAGTTACTATAAGCTGTGCATTTGCTGCCTTGTAAAGAGATGCCCTGTTCTCATCTTCCAAATGTGAGAATTATTCCTCTAAAAATTAAGGAGAAAATTAAAAGTTTTCTTTGCTCTTTTGAAACCGAGTGGAAGGAATGTATTTCATTATGGAGAAGTTGCTGAAGATATTGAATTTTGCAAAAACTTAATTATTTGCTTATATTACTGGATGTTTGCTATTGGCAATGATGAATGTGTCCCATGTTAAGAGGTTTAGGGAGATGAGGCACCAACAGCCGCCAATGGCCTCAGAGTAATGAAAAATCTGAAAAAGGGGGTGGAGTTTGTGTTGGATAATAGGGTTAGATGGTGGGAAATAAGGAGAATCTGCAGTATATCAGTCTAGTATTAAAAATTAAAGCAGAGTCAAGAGGCAGCTGCAACAAGGTGTCAATTCAATGCAGCAGAGCCAAGGTCAAGAATTCTAGAATAATTCTAGGTCAAGAGTTCTAGAAGGAAGCCAGATTAAAATCTGTCAGGGAGGTAGAAAATTACTTGTTCACTCTACATCCATTCGCTTGTGCTGTTATGATGAAGCATCTTCTGGAGACCCAAGGCTCTGCCTCTTCAAGATGAGTGGACTTTTTAACATATTGGAGGCCTAGCATTCTTAAAAATATTTAAAGAATTTAAGGTCTACTTTCTTGTTAGTGCGGGGAGGCAGTTAAACTAAGTCAGCATGGGAACTAGAAAAAACACCAGATTTTAATTTTAGTGCAAATATTTATGACATTTCATATATAGGAGACAAATTATCCTTATGGTAATTACAATTATGTGAAATGGTTACAAGTTGGGAATTGCCTATAAGCCTTCCCCTAACATTTGCATGGGTAAATGTACAGATAGAAACTGTTTCTCTGACCTATGACTCCTTTACCCTCTTCCTGCTTCTCTTCAAACCCTAGTTCTGCTTCACACGTGGATGTCTGAGCTTTATTCACAACTCTTCCTTCTGCCAACAGAGGCCCCTGGCCTTCTCCCTATGCCTAGAGGGGCACACACCAACAGTGTGGTCTATGCGTGAGAGCGTGGAGCTGCAGAAGGAACTGTACAGGCCCTGGAAGTGGGTTTGTGGGGATTTGGGCAAGTAGGTTTAAGGTTCAGAATACCTGGAGTATTGTTTAGAATGGAAGAGAATGGGGTTGTGGGCATTGGAAGGGTGAGAATGTGGGGAAAAGTCAGGGGGAAGGGCTCCAGGTGGGAATATTCACTTGGCCCCACAGATTTCTTGTACCATAGGGAGTGAATGACTATACAAAGGTCAGAGGGAAGCTTTCTGAAACCTGGGGCCTAGAGCAAAGTGACCACTGTCTGGTCCTATGGGTGGAACTCCCTCCTTATAAATTTCTCATTATTACCAGATTAGCAAAGGAAATATTTCACCGTGTGGCCTCCTCTCCAGTGTCATCTTCTTAATACCCATCTTAATCTCTAGTGCCCTTAAAACTTTTGGTTTCTCAGCAAAACATATTGCCTTTCACTCTTTGTATCATTTCCTATGTTTTTCCCTCTCTGGGAAGAAGTTTTCACACCTGAAAAGCTCCTAATAATTCTTGAAAACTTGGCTCACATGTCACAAATTCTATGAAAGCTTTTCTGGCTTCCTCAGAAAGTTAATTGCCTCCTCTCTTTGGTGTCATAGTCCTATGCTTGTATCGTCATTATAGCACATATATTGTATTTTAATTATTTACTTTCTCTTTTTCCCTCTATTTTCTGTCTCCTTGAGTCTTCAATATCCAGGAAAGTACCTGGCATATAATATGTACACTATAACATTTGGTGAATTGATTAGTTCATTAGAATGACACTTCTATCTCAATAAGAAGTATACTTAAGATTTCCTGCTTAAGGCATGTCTTCCTTCAATTTTTTTTTAAGTTTACTTATTTATTTTGAGAGAGAGAGAGAGAGATCAAGCAGGGGAGGGGCAGAGAGAGAAGGACAGACAAGAATTCCAAGCAGGTTCCACACTGTCAGAGCGTGGAGCTCTACATGGCCTTGAACTCACAAACTGTGAGATCATGACCTGAGACGAAATCAAGAGACAGACGCTTAACCAATGGAGCCACCAAGCACCCCTCTTGGCTCAATTTTTATCTCCCCTCCCCATGGACATCTTGTTTCCTAATTTCTATACCTCTCCAAAACTCACCTTGATATCTATTTTCTGCCTTATTCCTGCATTCATTTTATGTTCTCAGTCAAATTTTTGACTTGCTGTTTTATACAACTTTGCTATTTGTGTTCTCATGAGAAATGAGAGATAGCATTAAATTGATAGGCCAGCTAATGGATGAAATGTAATAGCCAACCTAATGAATATATTATAACAAGCAAGTAACATAGTGAAGAAGTATTTTAGAAAGATTGATTTGACTGGTTGGTCTTGACATTAGTTTATATAGGAAAGGGATCCACAGGGTTGCTTTTGGTGATGAAGAGGAGTTTCCTCCCAGAACCAAAGAATTTCAGATCTGATGGGGCTTTAAAAATCATCCCATCCTATCCTCTTATTGAATAGCTGAGAAAACTAAAGCACTAAGATGACAATAGTATATAGTGATTCAGCCACATTTAAGACTTAGGCCAATTGAATCCTTACTAGTTATCTTTCAGTTTTTCAATGCTATCTAGATCCAACTGTATATGTACTATACCTAATATAATACATTGATTTGAATACTTTTCTTTTTTTGACTAAGCTTAAAGCTACCTGCACAGTTCAGTCATTTATGATTTTTATAAATATTAATATTAATGGTGAGACTGATGACAAACATTGCGGTAAGCCCTGAAGATATAAAGACAAATAAATTTCTTGCCCTAAGGAGACTAACAGCCTGGTAGGGGAGATAATCACACAATAGCAGGAGGGATGGTGCTTAACTCAGCTTGGAAGATAGACAATAAGGCATATTTTCATAAGAATATGGTATCAGATTTGGGTCTTAAATGATGCTTACACTTTTGGCACTAAAGAGAATGAACAAAGTAAGATAGCTGACAGGGCATAGGTTTAAATCCTTGCTTTGAGCAATTGACTTAAGTTATCTGAGTCTCAGTTTCATTATGTGTTAAATGACAATAATAATGCTTACTGCACAGGGTTCTTATAAGGATTAAATGGGATAAAGCAGGTGAAATCCTCTTCTGGATGCTTTTCCTTTTCAAAGAAAGGTATTCTCTGATCCAAGACACTATGAATTCAATGGTCAGGTAGATGTTGGGGCCTAAGGCTATCCTCAGTCACTCTGATCTCCCTTTTAAGTTCTGGTCCATATAAGAAAGAGGAAATAGACATGGAACAATTTAAAATATCAATTTTACTACTGGTAAACCTGCACTGGAAAGTTCTGCTGCAGAACAGCTGGAAAACTATAAATTCTCTTCAGATTAAGAATCTGAAAAGCAACATATTTAAATTTTAATGGAAATCATCTAAAGATAGTATGATGAAATGAAAACAGTCAGGACAGCTAGTGATGTATATACATATTTTGGAATGAATTGGACACTTGGTAGCTGTGGTAGTTTGCAGTACTGGAAACAATATTTTCTTTTCTTTCCACAGTGTGCCCTTCTTTGAGGGAGTTTTATACATCTCTGTCCTACTAAACTTAGAAGTGAGCACATGGCTGATATTGACAATGAAATGAGGGAAGAAGTGGCATAGAATCTTTAGAAGCCAGTGTGAGATTTGCCATATTTCTCTTCTCTCTGTCATCATGACAAGCAATATTCCAGATAGAGGCTGCTCCATAAACTTGGGTCCTAGAATGAAGACGATGTATGGCAAAGCAGTGGCTGGCCCTGATATGTACATGTGTTATAAATCATTAAGATTATTGGATTGTTATTGGGTAGCAAAACATAGCCTGGCCTCACTGATTAATAGTTGTTAAATCATACCATGTAAGCAATTATTATATATCCTAATAGGTCAAGTTTCTATGTTAAGTCTATATTTATCCAGATTTTGTGGGTTTGAAGGGAGCACCATATAAAGTTGTTCAATTCATTGTTTGTAAGATTTTGTACATTGGGATTGTACATGGTTACTCCCCATCCATCAAAACAATAAACCATTATGTGAATGAACATCTAATTTTTTTCTACTTCATCTAGTTTTTTAAAGTTATTTTTCATAGTTTCCTATATTTGAATTTTCTGTCCTTATGTGCAACATGTAAATTTTTGATATTTATGCTATAGATTAGTTTTTGCCTTTGACTTATTACCGATCAAAGGCAAGGATAACATCTACTATGTGCTGTGTCCTTGCCTTTGTTACACCAAAGTATCTGCTAGAAAATGAAAAATGCAGTCAAATGAACTTTAGTATCCAGTGATTTTTAGGAAAAAGTTCTGATTTTGGTAGTTTGAATATAATTGTCCTACTAATAGTACATCACAGCTGTTTAATATAAATTGGTACAATTAATAAATAATGATAACATAGAACAGCTCTTATAACTAGATTAGATTAGAGGAAAGAATAGAGATAGGATTGGCCTTATCATCTTAAACATAAAGCAAATTTTTGCATTACTTCTGTAGTTTATAATATTGCCAGACACAGAACCTGTCTGTTAGTAAGTCCATCCTGTAACCAATAGCAGCAATTGAACATCAGTTGTTCAAGATGCTGTGAGTAAATGCAAATGAAGTAGGAAAGCCATATTTTCTTGGTGAAATTAAATCTGAGATAAGATCATTTACATGGAAGCAGTGTGATCATCTGCAAATAGCATAAATATGGCAAACTACATATAGGAAGTTGCCCGGAGGATTCAGAATTAATGGTAGGTAGTATTAAATGGGAAAAGGATTAGTATGATATTACAAAATAAATGAAAAATGATTTAAGCTGGCCTCTGCATTGTCACTATATTCAAATTATAGCTGAAGGACTGTGTTACTATAATTAGGGAAAATCCCAATGGAAATTAGCAAACTCAGTTTAATGTAAATGTTTTTTAATGACTATAGAGATCTTGTAAGTGATACTCTCATTAATGATCCTGCGGTGTAGACTAACACTTCTTGTTACACTCAACAAGATCAAAGTTCTGCAAGAGTTGTTTCATTTAAATTTTAGTCTGTGAGGAATCAGAAGGCAGACAATTCATGACAATCCTCCCCGATGTAGGCATAAGTGCCATTAGCTACTATACTTATAAATCATTCTCAAATAAGAGCATTCTTTTATCTTGCAAAGTTTGCACAAGCTGTGCAAAATTTGAAGCTGAGCTATTTGGTGGACCTTTCTGTGATAATGGAAATATCCTCTATTTTCACTGTCCATCACATTAGCCATGAACCACATGTTGTCATTGAGCCAAATATGGCTATTGACATGTAGTTAGTGCAATTGAACAACTGATATTTAAATTAAATTAAATTCTAATTAAGTAGAATTAATTTAAAATAGCCACATGTGGTTCCAGTATATGGTATTGGACCCTGTAGTGCAGAGATATCTCTTGTAAAAGTTTTAGGCTAACATAATTTCCCAGTCATCCTGTGCCATCTTTCCAAATCAGTTCTGCCCAAAGCACATAGATTTAAAAGAAAACCAGACCTTATTTGTTTAAGTAAAAATACCACCAGCTATGTGTTCAAGTATATCCCATGTCCCAGACCTGGTTGAATGATTTCCATAGGTTCTGACATTTATTTTTTTTATTATTATTTTTTTCAATAAATGAAATTTATTGTTAAATTGGTTTCCATACAACACCCAGTGCTCATCCCAAAAGGTGCCCTCCTCAATACCCATCACCCACCCTCCCCTCCCTCCCACCCCCCATCAACCCTCAGTTTGTTCTCAGTTTTTAAGAGTCTCTTATGCTTTGGCTCACTCCCACTCTAACCTCTTTTTTTTTCCTACCCCTCCCCCATGGGTTTCTGTTAAGTTTCTCAGGATGCACATAAGAGTGAAACCATATGGTATCTGTCTTTCTCTGTATGGCTTATTTCACTTAGCATCACACTCTCCAGTTCCATCCACGTTGCTACAAAAGGCCATATTTCATTCTTTCTCATTACCACGTAGTACTCCATTGTGTATATAAACCACAATTTCTTTATCCATTCATCAGTTGATTGACATTTAGGCTCTTTCCATAATTTGGCTATTGTTGAGAGTGCTGCTATAAACATTGGGGTACAAGTGCCCCTATGCATCAGTACTCCTGTATCCCTTGGGTAAATTCTTAGCAGTGCTATTGCTGGGTCATAGGATAGGTCTATTTCTAATTTTCTGAGGAACCTCCACACTGTTTTCCAGAGTGGCTGCACCAATTTGCATTCCCACCAACAGTGCGAGAGGGTTCCCGTTTCTCCACATCCTCGCCAGAATCTATAGTCTCCTGATTTGTTCATTTTGGCAACTCTGAATGGCGTGAGGTGATATCTGAATGTGGTTTTGATTTGTATTTCCCTGATGAGGAGCGACGTTGAGCATCTTTTCATGTGCCTGTTGGCCATCCGGATGTCTTCTTTAGAGAAGTGTCTATTGATGTTTTCTGCCCATTTCTTCACTGGGTTATTTGTTTTTCGGGTGTGGAGTTTGGTGAGCTCTTTATAGATTTTGGATACTAGCCCTTTGTCTGATATGTCATTTGCAAATATCTTTTCCCATTCCGTATTCGGAATACTCTGGTATTCGGCGCATACACATTTATAATTGTTAGCTCTTCCTGATGGATAGACCCTGTAATGAGTATATAGTGCCCTTCTTCATCTCTTGTTACAGCCTTTAATTTAAAGTCTAGTTTGTCTGATATAAGTATGGCTACTCCAGCTTTCTTTTGGCTTCCAGTAGCATGATAAATAGTTCTCCATCCCCTCGCTCTCAATCTGAAGGTGTCCTCAGGTCTAAAATGAGTCTCTTGTAGACAGGAAATAGATGGGTCTTGTTTTTTTATCCATTCTGATACCCTATGTCTTTTGGTTGGCGCATTTAGTCCATTTACAAGCAGTGTTATTATAGAAAGATACGGGTTTAGAGTCATTGTGATGTCTGTATGTTTTATGCTTGTAGCGATGTCTCTGGTACTTTGTCTCACAGGATTCCCCTTACGATCTCTTGTAGGGCTCGTTTAGTGGTGACGAATTCCTTCAGTTTTTGTTTGTTTGGGAAGACCTTTATCTCTCCTTCTATTCTAAATGACAGACTTGCTGGATAAAGGATTCTCGGCTGCATATTTTTTCTGTTCATCCCATTGAATATCTCCTGCCAATCCTTTCTGGCCTGCCAAGTTTCAGAAGACAGATCAGTCATGAGTCTTATAGGTCTCCCTTTATATGTTAGGGCACGTTTATCCCTTGCTGCTTTCAGAATTTTCTCTTTATCCTTGTATTTTGCCAGTTTCACTATGGTATGTCGTGCAGAAGATCGATTCAAGTTACGTCTGAAGGGAGTTCTCTGTGTCTCTTGGATTTCAATGCCTTTTTCCTTCCCCAGTGCAGGGAAGTTCTCAGCTATTATTTCTTCAAGTACTCCTTCAGCACCTTTCCCTCTCTCTTCCTCCTCTGGAATACCAATAATGCATATATTATTTCTTTTTAGTGCATCACTTAGTTCTCTAATTTTCCCATAATACTCCTGGATTTTTTTATCTCTCTTTTTCTCAGCTTCCTCTTTTTCCATAATTTTATCTTCTAATTCACCTATTCTCTCCTCTGCCTCTTCCATCTGAGCCGTGGTCGTTTCCATTTTATTTTGCAGCTCGTTTATAGCGTTTTTCAGCTCCTCCTGACTATTCCTTATTCCCTTGATCTCTTTAGCAAGAGATTCTCTGCTGTCCTCTACCCTGTTTTCAAGCCCAGCGATTAATTTTATGACTATTATTCTAAATTAACTTTCTGTTATATTATTTAAATCTTTTTTGATCAGTTCATTGTTATTTCCTGGAGATTCTTTTGAGGGGAATTCTTCCTTCTGGTCATTTTGGATAGTCCCTGGAGTGGTGCGGACCTGCAGGGCACTTCCCCTGTGCTGTAGTGTATAACTGGAGTTGGTGGGCGGGGCCGCAGTCCGACCTGATGTCTGCCCCCAGCCCACCGCTGGGGCCACAGTCAGACTGGTGTTTGCCTTTTCTTCCCCTCTCCTAGGGGCGGGATTCACTGTGGGGTAGCGTGGCCCATCTGGGCTACTTGCATACTGCCAGGCTTGTGGTGCTGGGGATCTGGCCTATTAGCTGAGGTGGGTAGGCAAGGCGCAAGGGGGCAGGAGGGGCTGGCTTAGCTCGCTTCTCCTTAGGTGATCCACTTCAGGAGGGGCCCTGTGGCAGTGGGAGGGAGTCAGACCCGCTGCCATAGGGGTGGCTCCGCAGAAGCACAGAGTTGGGTGTTTGCGCGGAGGAAGCAAGTTCCCTGGCAGGAACTGGTTCCCTTTGGGATTTTGGCTGGGTGATGGGCAAGGGAGATGGCGCTGGTGAGCACCTTTGTTCCCCGCCAAACTGAGCTCTGTCATCCCAGGGCTCAGCAACTCTCCCTCCCTTTGTCCTCCAGTCTTCCCGCTTTCCTAGCAGGGCTGCTAACTTATGACCTCCCAGATGCTAAATCCTGCTTGCTGTCGGAACACACTTTGTCTGGCCCCTCCACTTTTGCAAGCCAGACTCAGGGGCTCTGCTTGGCAGGCAGGCCACCCCTCCTGCTCCCTCCCGCCATTCCTTGTAGTGTGCACCGCCTTGCCGCCCTTCCTACCCTCCTCTGTGGGCCTCTCATCTGCGCTTGGCTCCAGAGATTCTGTTCTGCTAGTCTTCTGGAGGTTTTCTGGGTTATCTAGGCAGGTGTAGGTGGAATCTAAGTGATCAGCAGGACGCGCAGTGAGCCCAGCGTCCTCCTACACTGCCATCTTCCCTAGCATCTTTCAGGTTCTGACATTTAATTCTTGAAATATCCTTATGATCTTCATTTATCTAGATATCACCATCAAAGGCCTTAGAATCCTATTCCTTCTCTATCATGGCTCTTACTTTGGCATAAGAGATTTGACTGGGAATCCAAATTTCTCTGAACCTCTTCTCTTTATGTCCTAAGACTGATTATGTTTGCCCTCTGGCTGTAAGAAATGAACATCTTTTTAAATTCTGCCTTCAGACACTTATATTTTGCTTTAAATTTTTGATTAATAGATTTGAGTCTGTCATTTCTTTCTTCAAGAATCGGTGGCATTTAAGAATAGCCACCAAATTTCATGGTCCTTATAATTGCTGTTTCTCCCTAAAGTCTCAAATCCAAAAGACAGTACTAGCTAATGTTTCCCTTTTGTCTCTCTCCTCTTGCAGTCTACAAAAGATGAAGGTCTTAGAAGTTGCACCTTTACAACATGCCATGAACTATAAATACAACTCCTACCATAACTGATAGGTCCTTATTGCCATCCTGTCAGTGAACAAACCATTCCAGAATCTCAGCCATAAGGTCTGCTTCTTGAACCACTTCAAATACCAGCTATGTTGGATAAAATACCTTGAAGTAGAACTTAAGATGAAGATCACTGTTCAAGTGATTCATTGGAGGAGGAGGAAAGTGAGCAAAATAGGACTAGGCAGGAGGAAAACTAAGCAAAATAGGAGTCTTAGCTGGAGACTGGCTTCACTCTTATTCCTCAGGAAAGCTCTGGCACATCTATTGTACCATAGAGATTGTAACAGAGTTTGTCCCACTTTTAGTGAAGAAGGCTGGCCTTTCATATTCTCTTGCTTTCCCTTTGTTCCCAGAAATAAGTGAGGTCTGCACTGGGGAGCAGGTGGGAGATTCCTTCTCTGTTGAAAATATTGGCTTTGAGGTGTTTTTAGCCAACACTCACAGCAGTAGGGGGTAGGGGTTGAGATGTGTGTATGAATACCAAATAGTGGAAGTGTTACGAAAAAGACACCAATAGCAACCACTACAGTAAGAATGGCAGAAACACAAATGCTTTCTTGGTAGAGCTGAAGGCTTAACCAGGGGCTGAGAACTAAATGCTGCCTGCCCAGCATTATTCTTTACACCTCATCACTTGGCAATGTTCTTTCAGTCATTCATTCCAGAGATGATTAGGGAGACTGATTATGTTGTGGAATTAACCTGTGCCCTGGGAATAGAGTAACGATTAATTTTACAGATTGTGAGCAATAGACTTGTAAGGAGATAATTACAGGAAAATGCGAATAGGTGTTATCAATGTGATGTGAATCTGTGCAAGTAGGAAAGAGAGAAACTAGGAATGGGGAATTTAAAAAGTTCATGAAGAAGTTGAAATGTGAACTCGAAATTGAGAGATGATGAGGAGTTTCTCAGGCAACTTTCCTTAGTTACACAGCAATCAAGTCCGTCAATGCTAATATATAAACAATTGGTTTTTTATTCTAGTGGGATTTAGGGGAATGCTTGGATTCAGATTTTACAAAGGCTATTAAGATATGATCCAATGACCTGTTCCAGTGATCTGTATTTAACCCTCTGATTCTATATTGTAGTATGTTTCTCTATTGACTTGAACAGAGATTATTCAGCTTCTATTTGCTTAGCCTTAGTATTCAAAGACAACCTTAAGTGAACCAAAGGCCATTTACACAAGAAATTCATGGATATAACTTATACAGGTGGGTAATGCCTCAGCTTTCCATCAAAAAAGGTAATTTGAACAATAGACATTTATTTTCTCATAAATCTGATTCCATGGACTTAGCTGAGAGTAGAAAAATTCCAGTGTGATGGATTCTTTCCTAGGAATTTGAGGTGGAGATTTGTCATAGGCAAAGAAAAACTATTATCAATCCATTAAAAAATCAATTATGAGATTGAATATAAAATAGCTTCTATAGTAGTATGCTTTGCAAGTTCCCTCTGTAATTAGCTATTTATCATTCTCAAAGACATCTATTTTCCATTTTCACTAACAGGGTGACTGATTGGATTTGTTCATTAAATGGGCAAAGTCAAAGTCCATCTTTTGAAAACATTGTTAGAGTTAATTGGGGAGTACATTAAAGCCTGAATCTGGTAACTCAACTTTAAAAATAAACATTGTCCATAGAATGTTCTTCTTTGAAGAGAAAACAGATTACAGTCTCAGCTAAAGTATCACTATGAGAAAACATCTTGGGAGTACCAGCTGTCTAATAGGGCATGAAATATTTGTACTTTGAACCAACAACTATATGTGCTGCCTCCCTCAGTTCTTAAGTTTTTAATATGTGGAAATGGAGATTATGCCTTTTACCATTTTACCTTATGACCACCCTTTAAAATTTTCTTTTCCCTTTCAGACTCTTTGGGTGCGGCCATCCTTTCCGAATCTTTTTTGCTGGGTCTTCCTCATCTTCCTAATATCTGAATTTGAAGTGCCTGAAGGTTACTAAATCTTTTGTTCTCTTTCTATTGTAGCTATTCTCAATTCCAAGGTACTCTCATTTAGTCCTATAGTTTTTAATATTTCCTAAGTGTTGATAATCTTCAAATACATGTTTTTAGTCTTGATGTCTGGACCTCTCTTGAGCACTAGACTTTATATCCAAAAGTCCCTTTGGGATTCCTACTTGAATATTTAATAGTCATTTGAAATTTAGCAGGTCTAAAATTGAACTCCTAATTCTTTACCTCTCTAGACAATTGACCTCGGCAGTCTTTATCTAGTTAATGGCATACCCTTCACATAGTTCCTCAGGATTAAAATCTGGAATCCTTGATTCCTCTCTTTTCCTCATACTTTTTATAGAATTCATGAGCATTCCTAGTTCTATCATATATTTTAAAAATATTTCATTTTTAAATAATCTCTATACCCAATATGGGGCTCAATCTCATGACCCTGAGATCAAGAGTCACATGCTTTTCCAGCTGAGCCAGCCAGGAGCCCCATTCCTGGTTCTGCCTTGAAAATATATCTGGCATGTAACTTCTTTTCACACTTCTAGTCTGTGTCCTCATTACGTCTCACTTATGCTACATTAGTAGCCCTTTCTATGCTTCCACATTTGCCTCCACCCTATACAGTTTATTTTTATAGAACAACCACAGTAATCCCTTAAAAGCATAATTCTATTTCATTTCCTATTTTCATTCCTGTTTATAGTAGGATGTTAAAAGAAGTGTTTGAGTTAATAGCCATCAGATAGCAAAGGGAGTTGTAAGACAGAGAATCTTCAGATATTTCAAAAATAGCAGTTACATTACTATAATATATATTACTCACATCAAGTGGTGAAATTTGAGACAAGAAGAAGACTCATGAAGAGGATTTTTGAAGAGGCATGCTCTGAAGAACCTGGCTATGAGTGCCCCACCTCCAATTATCTAATAAGGGTACTTCACTGAGACCATTCAGAGATAGCTACAGACTGAATGAAACTGTAAACTTGTGTTTTGTTTTTGTTTTTGTTTGTTTTGTTTTGCTTTGTTTTTTAACTCCCAGCTGAGAAACTGAAAGGGCTAGAGTTAGGCAGTCAAGTTGCTGATGCTGGAGTTAAAGCTCACTGCTTTGGGTTTGGTCTATGCATGCAGAATTCAATGCAGCAAAGGTTTTGTGTGTGTTTAACATATACCAGTTGTAAGCCATGTAGGAGAGAGAACTGTCCTTAAGCTATTTTAAATCCTTCCCAATAACATCACAATGACTAATGATGAAATTGAGGGGGAAATAACTACCAAGAGGAAAATACACCTCTCACAACATAGAAATTGCAGTCAAATTTACCTACTGTGTTCTCTGAATCCATGGAAGTATCAATGATATAAGAATGAGTTTTAAACCTGTTAAGCTAAGACAGCAGAAAGTCATTTTATATTAGTGCTAGTTCAGTAAGAAGTTTTCTTGTTCTAATTTATCTTTCCCAAACGCACCTCTTTGAACATGGTAGGGTCAGAAGCTTAGGTTATAAAAAATGGGAAAAGAGAGGGAATTAAAGCTTAGGTCAGAAGAAAAGAGGACATAAACTGTGATAACGTTCATGCACCACAATTTCTCATTTACCAAAGGGCCCAACCAAGAGTGAAGAAGAATTTTAACTTTATTATTATTATTGTTATTATTATTATTATTATACTGGCATTATATATATGATACAAGACATATATATATTTGATACAAGATGTGAGATCTATATTATATATATATATATATATATATATATATATGATTGAGGTGTGTGTGTGTGTGTGTATATATATATATATATATGTGGTTGTACTGGCCATTCTAGGTCTTATTTAAAAATGTTTATCTTTAAGAAAGAGAAAGACAGAGCATGACAGGGAAGGGCAGAGAGAGAGGGAGATACAGAAACCAAAGCAGGCTCCAGGCTCAGAGCTGTCAGTACAGAGTTTGACATGGGGCTTGAACTCACAGATGATCCAAAGTTGGACGCTCAACCGAATGAGCCACCCAGGCTCCTGTCTAGGTCTTTTGCCTTACCCTATGAACTTCAGAATCAGTTTGTCAATATCCATGACATAATTCACTAGAATTTTGGTTAAGAGTGTATTGAATGTGTAAATCAAGTAGGAATGAATTGATATCCTGACAATATTGAGTCTTCTTGTCATAACTCTCCATTTATTTAGTTCTTTGACTTTATTCATCAGGATTTTGTAGTTTTCCTTATATAAATCTTGTACATATTTGTTAGATTTATACCTAAGTATTTCATTTTTGGGGGGTGCTAATGCAAATGGTATGTGTTTTAAATTTCAAATTCCACTTGTTTATTGCTGGTATATAGAAAAGTGATTAACCTTGTATATTAACCTTGTATCCTGAAAACTTGCCCTAATAGCTTATTAGTTCCAAGGGTTTTTAGGTTGTTGTTGGTTATTTCAAAATCTCTACATAGACAATCATGTCATGTATGAATACAGACAATTTAATTTTTCTTTCTTAATATGGTGAGAGGAAACACCCTTGCCTTGTTCTCAATCTTAGGGGTAAGCTTCAGTTGTCTCCCCATTAAGTATGATGTTAACTGTAGATTTTTTTGTAGATATTCTTTATCATGTTGAGGAAGTTAGTCTATTCTTATTTCACTGAGAGTTTTTATAATGAGTAGGTATTGGATTTTGTCAAATGTAGATATTTCTGTATCTATTGATTTGATCATATGATTTTTCTTTTCCAGCTTGTTAATATGATGAATTACATTATTTGATTATTGAATGTTGAGGATAAATCCCACTTGTCATGGTGTATAATTTCTTTTATATATTATTGCATTTCATTTGCTAATATTTTGTTCAAGATTTTTGCATCTGTGTTCACGAGTGATACTGATCTCTAGTTTTCTTGTAATATTTTTGTGATCTTGAATTAAAGTAATGCCGGCCTCATAGAATGAATTTGGAAGTATTTCCTTAGCTTCTATACTCTGGAAGAGATTATAAATACTTGTTAAAATTTCTTCCTTAAATGTTTAGTAGAATTCACCAGTGAACCATCTGGGCCTGATGCTTTCTGTTTTAGGATGCTATTAATTATTGACTCGATATTTTTAATAGAAATAGGCCTATGCAGATTGTCTATTTCTTCTAGTATGCCTTTCAGAAAATTATATTTTTTGAAGAATTGATTCATTTCATCAAGGTTAACAAATTTGTGGGTACAGAGTTGTTCATAGTATTTCTTTATTATAATTTTAATGCTTATAAGACCTATAGCAATGATACCTCTTATATTTCAGGCATTAATAATTGTATCCTTTTTCTTTTCCTAGTTATCCTGAGTAGAGGCTTATTGATTTTATTGATATTTTCCAAAACCCAGCTTGTTGCTTTTTGATTTTTTCTATTGATTTCCTGTTGTCAATTTTATTGACTTCTGCTGTATTTCTTCTTATTCATTTTCTTTTACTTATTTTGGATTTACTTTGCTTTTCTCTTTCTTCTAAGGTGAAAGCTTAGATTATTGATTTTATATCCCTATTATTTTCTAACATATGCATTCAATGCTATAAATTTATCTCTAAGCACTGCTTTTACTGCATCCCTCAAATTTTAATAGGTTGTATTTTCATTTAGTTAAAATATTTTTAAAATTTATCTTGAGATTTTTCTTTGATGCATATCATATATATGTGTATTATTTAATATCCATGTATTTTGGAGTTTTTCAGTTATCCTTGCTATTTTTTTTTCTAGTTTAATTACATTGTAGGATGAAAGAAAGGCATTGTATGATTCCTATTCTTTTACATTTGTTCAGGTGTGTGTTATGTCCCAGAATGTGGTCCATCTTGGTGAATGTTCCATGTGATCTTGAGAAGACTGTATATTCTGCTGTTGCTGGATCATCATCTATTCTCTAGATGTCAATTACATCTAGTTGATGGATGATGCTGTTGAGTTCACCTATGTCCTCACTGATTTATCTGCCTGCTTGGTCTGCCCATTACTGATAAATGGGTGTTGAAGTCTCTATGATAGTGGATTCATCTGTTTCTCCTTACAATTGTATTTGTTTTTTGCCTCATGTAGTTTAGTGTGTTGTTGAGTGCACTTCTATTATTTTTAAAGTTTTCTTCTTCCTTTTATTTTTTTCTTTCTTCCTTCCTTCCTTTCTTTTTCCTTCTGCGATATTTTAAAGTAAATCCCTGCAATCATATGATTTCATCTTTTTCTAGAAAAATTATCTAAAATATTAATTAGCAAAATTAGGATATCATATGTCCATATCCCATTTGTCCATATCCCATTTCCCCTGGTTACTTAACAAATATAATTTATCATATGTCCATATCCCATATGTCCATATCCCATTTCCCCTGGTTACTTAACAAATATAATTTGTTATAAATGTTTATTTAAATCAGAATTTGAACAAGGTCTTGGTAATTTGTTAAACTTCTGAAGTATCATTTAAAGAGGAAGCCCCATTTTTTCCCTTTTTTTTTTAAAAATGATATTGATCTAGGAAATAAACTGGATCATTATCCTGAAGAGTGTTCCACATTTTGGATTTGGCCAATTACTTCTTCATGGTCTCATATAATAGAGTTTCTATTTCTTATGATTTCTGCAACTGATAGATATAGAATTTGATTTAATTAAGGATTCAAGATTTTTTTTTTTTCTGATGAAGAATGCTACATAGGGGCATTATATATTTCATATCATGTCACATCAGGTGGTCAACAGCATATGATTGTCTCACTTTAATGATGCTAAAATTAATTAGTAGATTCAGGTGGTGATTATCCAATGTCAGATTCCTCATTAATCATTCTTGTAATGGCTTGTTTTAGCATCTAATGATAAATGTTGTTCAAGTCAATGTTTCATTAAGTGTAGCAAAAAAGTGAGTTTCCAAATCTTATTTATTCTCCATATTTCCCTAGGAATATTTTCAAGGTAGATCTCCTGTCCATTTGTCATGACACGATTTGTCTTTATAACTTCCTTGCTTTCTGGGACTAGATGATGCAGGCTTATATTGTGTAACTCTTGCCCCAGGCCTCAAATCAACTATTTCTTTAGGGAGCCATGGTTCCCTTTATTGAATAACAGGGACTGTCTCAGACCAGATTCCCTAGTAAATAGAATTTGATGCGGTCTCAGGGCAGCATGAGTAAAGGAAATAGAAAGTGAGTCAGGAAAGAATGCAAAGCAAGGTAAAATGATGTATACTTGGCTTATTGCTTTATTCTAAGCTTTGATGGAGCCACATCCTTGCCAAATATGTCTGCATGACCATGCAAGATGTCTCCCGATAGACTATATGAAGAAATTATTTTTTTGGTGACATCCATAGTAGAGAAAAGAGAGAAGTAAGTTAATCTATTTGGCTCCATGTATCTCTTATTTCCCATTGGTCAAATTTCACCCCCTGGGAATTAACTTTTTGTACTTCTGTTCTGTATCAACCAATACTTTTAAGACTTGGTCAGGAAGCCAGATCCTATGCCTTGAACTGTGACATTTGATCTGCATACGAAAGTTGTGACAGGCACGAGAGCCCTAGTATGCCTGGTTGGCCTTGGCTTTGAGAGTTGTAGCAAAGCATACTACTCAGTGTTCCAGATCAATGTGTTGATTGGTTCCATGCACTGGAAAGACTAAAGACAGTTAGTCAGTTGGGTGGCAGATGAGGTGGAGCAAGCATCCCAGGGTCTAGAAGACAGGTGAGGCCAAGGGAGTCAGGAGAGGTACATAAAATATGTGTGATATAGAAATATGTCAATTTTAAAAATTGAGATTTATTTCTTCAATTTGAAAAGATCCATCTTTTAGCAAAAATATATTACTCTTAGAAATTAAAACATAAGTTGTATGAGTTGGGATACTGCTAGAGAGCATGCACCATGCCATCAATTCCATTAGCTGGAACTCAGTTATTTGTTCATACCAAAGTTAAAGAGAGGCTGGGGAATGTGGTTTAGCTGTAATCCTAGGGAGAAGAGGAAACAAGTTTGGTGAGCCAGTTTCTGCCACATAGGTAATGTTTAGCACTGGAATATTTCTAAAATATTTTGTTGATGTTCTCTTAAGTAGTTACTGGTTACTTAACTACTGTTAGAAGCTAGTTTGTAATATGCCACAAAGATAATTGATGAAGGGATCCAGATTTTTGGGCAGATGTAGAATTTTTCTGACAACTGTCATGGATTTAATTCAAAATTAGGAAAAAAATGAAGCAAGAAAGATAGGAAACCGATCATCTTGAAATATTTGTGTTTTGCTACAGCTGAATCACATATTGATAAAACTTGGGTTACTAATTTCTCTTAGTCTACTCTGACATTCAGGTCAAGAAGATATTGCTAACTTTCTATAATGTTAGCGATGGCAATGTAAGCCATGATTAATTTGCTTATTAAAACTGAAGTTTAATTTTATTTGGTGGGAGTCACCAGCTGTTTGATGAATTTTATTTTTATCTATTTACTGTAATTCAATGTAAAATTTATTCTTGCCTACTTATAAATAACTAACAGTATATATTTCACAAAGATATTACTCAGTATTATTACTTTTACATAAATATTGGAAAATGAAGTAGAGGGCACCTGGGTGGCTCAGCTGGTTGAGCGACCGACTTCGGCTCAGGTCATGATCTCAGGGTTTGTGAGTTCCAGCCCCGCATGGGGCTCTGTGCTGACAGCCTGGAGCCTGCTTTGGATTCTGTGTCTCCCTCTCTCTCTCTGCCCCTCCCCCGTTCATGCTCTGTCTCTCTCTCAGAAATAAATAAACGTAAAAAAAATTAAAAGAAAATGAAGTAGAATACATCAATGTGTTATGTTATAAAATTTTTTCTGGGAACAAAAGTGTGTTTTTTTTTATCG